>NW_028227256.1:1290000-1757500 GCF_978045245.1 Mus caroli
AAGAATAATTGTGCTCTACTTAAAATTAGATAAGTGACAACTTGTGAGAAATTAAACATATTTTATGCCTATAGCTTTAATTTCAAAGTTTATGACCTGATCTGAAACAAAGTAAGTTCCAGTGAAAGAAATATAAAAGTGCAAAGATGAAAAGCAATTATAAATTATATTTGGCAAAACTTGCTAAAGCACATACTAGTCTCAATAGTCAGTGTTCATTTTTGTCTGACTATGCTCAGTTCTTGCCTTCTTTTAGTTACTCAAAAGCTAAACTAGAATCAATTCAATCATTTAGCTTAATATTTTATTATAATAGCATGGGTACTGACTGGGACAGTTGGTCAATATGTATTAATATGACTAACAAAGAAACTTAGAGCTCTAAAATACCCCATTATTTGTTGTCAAAGAGACAGAAAAGAGTGATAGGGTATGTCACCATGCTCCCAGTACACAGATACCTTTCAACTGTCAGATGACAGGAAATAGGTAGCTGGTCCTTAGAATTTAAGTTTGATGTTTTACCTCTCTTTAACTTGAAACTTAAAGAAGTTCAGCAAACACTTGCCAGACTCACTGGCTTGCTCCATATGATAACAAGTTCTAAGTGAATCCATTGGTAATCACAAGATGTTATTAACTGTAAGCAGTGCATGGCTACCAGCTGGGGAAGGAACCTCAGGGGACATGGTCTAATGATGGCAGGTGTTCAGATTTCCTCAGTCTGTTAAAGACTGGAATACATCATTCCAGAAACTAAACTTCTCTTTTAATTTATAAATTAACTCATAAAGTTAATTCATAAATTTCTCTCGGTTTTCATACTGAAGCGTGACCTCATATTATTCTATGTATATCAAAAGATCTAAGGATTTGATTTTTAATCTAGCTCTAATATAGAGCCAGAGTGTGATCACTACACTACTGTCAACAGTGATGAGGAAATGTATCCTGATATTAAGCTTCAGTGTCAAATGAGGGAAAGGAAAGTGGCTAATTTCTAGAAGTAGTTTTTGATTGTAGTATGAACTATTCATTTTCCTTTTTAAACAGCAATGCAGAAAATGAGCATTGTCGTTACAATAAAATATTCAGCACTCACTCTAGTTTCCTAAATGAAAGGTCTAGGAACTACTACCACCTCAACAGAAACTGCAGCCTGTTCTCAGTGCTCTCCCTGATGAATCCTAGTCCCAAATGTGAAGAATTTCACAAGATGACATTGTCATCACTTTGCATCATAGAAACTTTAGATTTCTGCATTGTTTTAAGGAATTACATCCAATAGACATCTATCTAAAGCCTAAAATATCTGAGAGACATAGCAACATTTCCAATGACAGAATTAACAGTGTTCACCTAGGTTGTTATACCTCAGTCACCCAATGTTTCTACTCAGAACCACAGAGGAGAGGAATTAATTCAATTCCCCCAAAAATCCATCAGGAGGGAGAGAATTATATTGGCTTATGAAAATTATCATTGCATCTACAAGAAAAGCCTAAACATACAGTCACATCAATGATGGAATGATCTCTTGAAGACAATAACTATACCTGTGATATCTTGGGAAGTTTGAACATCAAGCAGAAATATTTCTTTTCATAATGGGCACACTAGCAGTAATTGATACAGTTTACATTTGAGTGCAATTAGTGCATCTGTGCTATTATTTATTTTAGCATTGATTCCTAAGAGAAAGCAATTGTTCTTTTTCTCAAACTGTGGGATATTAAAGTATGAAATGAAAGCCCCATGGCTTATCTGTACTAAAGAATCAAGTTAGTACAATTAGTCCATTATATATATATATACATATATATATATATATATATATATATATATATGCATATATATATATATATACATATACATATATGAAGAAGACTGTGATAGTTTGTATATGCTTAGACCAGGGAGTGGCATTATTAGAAGGTGTGACCCTGTTGGGATAGGTGTGCCCTTGTTGGAGTAGGTGTGTTCCTGTGGGTGTGGGCTTTAAGACACTTATCCTAGCTTCCTAGAAGCCGGTATTCTGATAGCAGCCTTCAGATGAAGATGTAGAACTCTCAGCTCTTCCTGTACCATACCTGCCTAGATGCTGCCATGTTCCCACCTTGGTGGTAATAGACTGAACCTCTGAACCTGTAAGCAGGCCCCAATTAAATGTTCTTCTTAAAGAGTTACCTTGGGGCGCCTAGGAGAGCCATCTTGGATGCCAGATCCTTCAGAGACTAGTCTGAACAGGTAAGAAGAGTATGGACTACAGAAGCTACACTGCTTCTGGGTCAGACCCTGTTTCAGGTTCCAGACATCCGGGCACCTTCCCTGCCAGAGGAGAGGTATCCACGCCCCCCTCCCCGCCCCAGGAGGGCTTTGCTGGAGCACCTAGGAGAGCCATCTCTGGTTCTGGATCTCTCAGAGAATAGTCTGTGCAAGTGAGAGTGCTGACTACAGAAGCGACACAGATTCTGGGACAGGCCCAGTTTTGGGCCTTCATCTTCAGCAAGGAGGCAGGTCCGAATGCCAGATATCTGTGCACCTTCTCTGCAAGAGGAGAGATTGCCTGCAGAGAGTACTCTGAAACTCAGAGGAGAGCTAGTCTCCCAGGTCTGCTGGTAGAGGCTAACAGAATCATGAAAGGAACAAGCTCCAACCAGAGACAACTATAACAATTAACTCCAGAGATAACAAGATGGCGAAAGGCAAACATAAGAATCTTACTAACAGAAACCAAGACCACTGACCATCATCAGAACCCAGCACTCCCACCTTG
The DNA here is from genome assembly GCF_978045245.1 of Mus caroli. Lineage (NCBI taxonomy): Eukaryota > Metazoa > Chordata > Mammalia > Rodentia > Muridae > Mus > Mus caroli. Next base: position 1,292,777 of record NW_028227256.1, read on the forward strand.
GATTGGATACCCCAACACACCCGAAAAGCTAGACTCGGATTTAAAAGCATATTTCATGATGATGGTAGAGGACATCAAGAAGGACTTTAATAACTCACTTAAAGAAATACAGGAGAACACAGCTAAAGAGGTAGAAGTCCTTAAAGAAAAACAGGAAAACACATCCAAACAGGTGATAGAATTGAACAAAGCATACAAGACCAAAAAAAAAAAAAAAGGAAAGTGGACACAATGAAGAAAACACAAAGTGAGACAACACTGAAGATAGAAACCCCAGGAAAGAAATCTGGAACCATAGATGCGAGCATCAGGAACAGAATTCAAGACATGGAAGAGAGAATCTCAGGTGCAGAAGATTCCATAGAGAAAATCGGCACAACAATCAAAGAAAATGCAAAATGCAAAACGATCCTAACTCAAAACATCCAGGAAAACCAGGACACAATGAGAAGACCAAACCTACGGATAATAGAAGTCTATGAGAATGAAGATTTTTCAACATAAAGAGCCAGCAAATATCTTCAACAAAATTATAGAAGAAAACTTCCCAAACCTAAAGAAAGACATGTCCATGAACATAATAGAAGCCTACAGAGCTTCAAATACACTGGAACAGAAAAGAAATTCCTCCCGAGACATAATAATCAGAACAACAAATGCACTAAATAAAGATAGAATACTAAAAGCAGTAAGGGAAAAAGGTCAAGTAACATATAAAGGCAGGTCTATTAGAATTACACCAGACTTCTCACTAGAGATTATGAAAGCCAGAAGATCTTGGACAGATGTTATACAGACATTAAGAGAACACAAATGGTATAGTAGCCCAGGCTAATATACACAGCCAAACTCTCATTTACCATAGATGGAGAAACCAAAGTATTCCATGACAAAACCTAATTCACACAATATCTTTCCACAAATCCAGCCCTTCAAAGGATAATAACAGAAAAAAAAATTCAAGGAAAGAAACTATGCACTACAAAAAAGCAAGAAAGTAATCCTTCAACAAACCGAAAAGAAGACAGCCACAAGAACAGAATGCCAACTCTAACAACAAAAATAAAAGGAAGCAAAAATTACTTTTCTTTGCTTTCCCTTAATATCAATGGACTCAATTCCCCAATAAAAAGACATAGAATAACACACTGGCTACACAAACAGGACCCAATATTTTGCTGCTTACAGGAAACTCATCTCAGAGAAAAAGATAAACACTACCTCAGAATGAAAGGCTGGAAAACAATTTTCCAAGCAAATGGTAGGAAGAAACAAGCTGGAGTAGCCATTATAATATCTAATAAAATCGACTCCCAACCCGAAGTTATCAAAAAAGACAAGGAGGAGCACTTCATACTCATCAAAGATAAAAATCTTCCAAGAAGAACTCTCAATTCTGAATATCTATGCTCCAAAGGCAAGAGCAGCCATATTTATTAAAGAAACTTTAATAAAGTTCAAAGCACACATTGCACCTCACACAAAAATAGTGGGAGACTTCAATACACCACTTTCATGAATGGACAGATCGTGGAAGCAGAAAATAAACAGGGACACAGTGAAACTAACAGAAGTTATGAAACAAGTGGATTTAACAGGTATCTACAGAACATTTTATCCTAAAACAAAAGGATATACCTTCTTCTCAGCACCTCATGGTACCTTCTCCAAAACTGACCATATACTTGGTCACAAAACAAGCCTCAACAGATACAAAAATATTGAAATTGTCTCATGCATCCTATCAGATCACCATGGACTAAGGCTGATCTTTAATAACAACATAAATAATAGAAAGCCAACATTCACATGGAAATTGAACAACACTCTCCTCAATGATATCTTGGTTAAGAAAGAAATAAAGAAACTTTTTAGAGTTTAATGAAAATGAAGCCACAACATACCAAAACTTATGGGACACAAAGAAAGCATTTCTAAGAGGAAAACTCATAGCTCTGAGTGCCTCCAAAAAGAAACTAGAGAGAGCACACACTGGCAGCTTGACAACACACCTAAAAGCTCTAGAACAAAAGGAAGCAAATTCACCCAAGAGGAATAAACAGCAGGAAATAATCACACTAGTGGAGAAATCAACCAAGTGGAAACAAGAAGAACTATTCAAAGAATCAACCAAATGAGGAGCTGGTTCTTTGAGAAAATCCACAAGATAGATAAACCCTTAGACAGACTCACTAGAGGGCACAGGGACAGCATCCTAATTAACAAAATCAAAAATGAAAAGGGAGACATAACAACATATTCTGAAGAAATCCAAAACACCATCAGATCCTTCTAAAAAGGCTATACTCAGCAAAACTGGAAAACCTGGATGAGATGGACAAATTTCTAGAGAGATACCACGTATCAAAGTTAAATCAGGATCAGATTAATGACCTAAACAGTCCTATATCCCCTAAAGAAATAGAAGCAGTCATTAATAGTCTCTCAACCTAAAAAAGCCCAGAGCCAGATGGGTTTAGTGCAGAGTTCTAGCAGATATTCAAAGAATATCTAATTCCAGTTTTTTTCAAACTATTCCATAAAATAGAAAGAGAAGGTACTCTACCCAATTCATTCTATGAAGCCACAATTACACTGATACCTAAATCACATAAAGACCGAACAAAGATAGAGAACTTCAGACCAATTTCTCTTATGAATACTCAAAACATACTCAAGAAATACTCAATAAAAATCTCGTTAACCGAATCCAAGAACACATCAAAACAATCATCTATCCTGACCAAGTAGGTTTCATTCCAGGGATGAAGGGATGGTTTAAACAACGTAATCCATTATATAAACAAAGTCAAAGACAAAAATCGCATGATCATGTCATTAGATGCTGAGAAAGCATTTGACAAAACCCAACACCCATTCATGAAATATGAGGAATTCAAGGCCCATACCTAAACATGATAGAAGCAATCTACAGCAAACCAGTAGCCAACATCAAAGTAAATGGTGAGAAGCTGGAAGCAATCCCACTAAAATCAGGGATTAGACAAGGCTGCCAATTTCTCCTTACCAATTCAATATATTACTTGAAGTCCTAGCCAGAGCAATTAGACAACAAAAGGAGATCAAGGGGATACAAATTGGAAAAGATGAAGTCAAAATATCACATTTTGCAGATGATATGATAGTATATATAAGTGACCCTAAAAATTCCAACAGAGAACTCCTAAACCTGATAAACAGCTTCAATGAAGTAGCTGGATATAAAATTAACTCAAACAAATCAATGGCCTTTCTGTACACAAAGGATAAACAAGCAGAGAAGGAAATTAGGGAAACAACACCCTTCACAATAGTCACAAATAATATAAAATACCTTGGTGTGACTCTCACTTAAGGAAGTGAAAGATGTGTATGATAAGAACTTCAAGTCTCTGAATAAAGAAATCAAAGAAGATCTCAGAAGATGGAAAGATCTCCCGTGCTCATGGATTGGCAGGACCAATATAGTAAAAATGGCTATCTTGCCAAAAGCAATCTACAGATTCAATGCAATCCCCATTAAAATTCCAACTCAATTCTCAAGGAATTAGAAAGGGCAGTTTGCAAATTCATCTGGAATAACAAAAAACCTAGGATAGCAAAAACTCTTCTCAATGATAAAAGAACCTCTGTTGGAATCATCATGCCTGACCTAAAGCTATACTACAGAGCAATTGTGATAAAAACTGCATGGAACTGGTATAGCAACAGACAGGTAGACCAATGGAATAGAATTAAATCCAGAAATGAACCCACACACCTATGGTCACTTGATCTTTGACAAGGGAGGTAAAACCATCCAGTGGAAAAAAAGACAGCATTTTCAACAAATGGTGCTGGCAGAACTGGTGGTTATCATGTAGGAGAATGCGAATAGACCCATTCCTATCTCCTTGTACAAAGCTCAAATCTAAGTGGATCAAAGACCTACACATAAAACCAGACACATTAAAACTTATAAAGGAGAAAGTAAGGAAAAGCCTCGAGGATATGGGTACAGGTGGGAGATTCCTGAATAGAACAGCAATGGCTTGGGCTGTAAGATTGAGAATCGACAAATGGGACCTCATAAAATTGCAAAGCTTCTGTAAGTCAAAAGACACTGTCAATAAGACAAAAAAGCCACCAACAGATTGGGAAAGGATCTTTACCAATCCTAAATCAGATAGGGGACTAATATCCAATATATATGAAGAACTCAAGAAGGTGGACTCCAGAAAATCAAATAACCCCATTAAAAAATGGGGCTCAGACCTAAACAAAGAATTCTCACCTGAGGAATACCGAATGGCAGAGAAGCACCTGAAAAAATGTTCAGCATCCTTAATCATCAGGGCAATGCAAATCCAAACAACCCTATGATTCCACCTCACACCAGTCAGAATGGCTAAGATCTAAAATTCAGGTGACAGCAGATGCTGGATAAAATGTGGAGAAAGAGGAACACTCCACCATTTTTGGTGGGATAGCAAGCAGGTACAACCACTCTGGAAATCAGTCTGGCAGTTCCTCAGAAAATTGGACATAGTACTTCCAGAGGATCTGGCAATAGCACTCCTGGGCATATATCCAGAAGATGTTCCAACTGGTAAGAAGGGCACATGCTCCACTATGCTCATAGCAGCCTTATTTATAATAGCCAGAATCTGGAAAGAACCCAGATGTCCCTCAACATTGGAATGGATACAGAAAATGTGGTACATTTACACAATGGAGTACTACTCAGCTATTGAAAACAATGAATTTATGAAATTCCTAGGCAAATGGATGGATCTGGAGGGCATCATCCTGAGTGAGGTAACCCAATCACAAAAGAACTCACATGATATGTACTCACTGATAAGTGGATATTAGCCCAGAAACTTAGAATACCCAAGATACAAGATACAATTTGCAAAAATCATGAAATTCAAGAAGAACTATTTGTCAGACAGATAATTGTAATGTTTTACAGAGAAGTGTTTCTACACAGCTCAGTATTGCTCTAAGACATGGTGGTAAAAGACCTGTATAAGGTGGTAAAAAGATGGTGTATATTTATTAGTTGAATCTACGGTAATAAAATCAGGGGACTTATGTCTGTCAAATTCCATTCTATCAAGTACAAGGAAACTGTTGTAGCTATATTAGTAATAGATAATTCCACTTGCTATGGCAAATCAGACACTTAAATATATGACTAGATATATTTCATAATTTTGCCCATCATGGATAACTGAGAGATACAAGCTCTAAACAACACTGTATCTCCCCTAGCTGTGTTCTCCTACACACCTCTAATCTTCAAGGTCCTCTCTCTACAAGCTCCTCCCCACTGCTCTGAGTAAGACGTTTACCTTTTGTGCTAGAAATTTCTGTAAATGGGGCTTCAGTTTAACCTAGCTTCTAATATTGGCTCGCTACCAGTCTTGTGTCTCCTCCCATTTAACCATCAAACCCACTTCCATTATATTTTGGAATCATTTTCATAGCTAAGGCCAGACTCATACTGAATCTATGACTTTCTCTCAAATATATCAAAGTACCTCACTAATTCACCCACTTAACTCATTCTAGATCAAAATGGTTCCTGGGGATCTCATCTTTATCATCTCATCTTCTAAGCCACAGAAATTATAAACACCTATGTATTGCTAATCATGAGTAGATTCATACAAATATCTGTTGCTTTCCCACTATATAATTGTCATGTTAATGAAACAAAAGCAGTCTCTGAATATTGGTCCTTATGTTGCTTAATGTCTCGTGAAGCTTTTGTGGGAAATATTAAAAATCGAACCATCAAGTTCCCACATTCCATCCAGCTACTCTTTGCCCACCAACTCTCTGGTGGGGCTGGAGCTCCCAAGTTCCCTTCGCTACCATGCCAGTCCCCACCCAATGACTACCCACCTCACAGTCAGCAGCCACAGCACCCAGCAACCTGTTAGAAACAAAACTCTAGAAGCCTATAACTAACAAGTCAGATTTACATATCAATAAATTCTCAATTCACAAGATGCCTATTTAATAATTTCAGAGCCAATTGATAATGATACAAACTGCCCACCTAGATTAGACAAGTTATCCCAGTTAGTCTATCCCTATATGATATTCATAACTACCTGTGGCTATTTAAAACCATGAGATCAGGATCTTCTTCCTGTCCATCCGCCTCCATCTTGACTTCTTCTCCCCTTCCTCTGAATCACTCTCTGCCCCTGCAACTCTACATGCTACCTCCCTTTACCCTGTCCAATCACAGGCCTCCTGCTGCACTAATACTTTAACATAATTGGACAGGGATAATCTTGCCACATGAAGCATCAGCCCCGGAAAAGAAAGAAAGAAAGAAAGAGAGAGAGAGAGAGAGAGAGAGAGAGAGAGAGAGAGGAGAGGGAGGGAGGGAGGAAGGAAGAGAGAGAGAGAGAGAGAGAGAGAGAGAGAGAGAGAAAGAAAGAAAGAAAGAAAGAAAGAAAGAAAGAAAGAAAGAAAGAAAGAAAGAGAGAAAGAAAGAGAGAGAGAGAAAGAGAGAGAGAAAGAGAGAAAGAGAGGAAGAATAAACTCAAAACTTAAAAGTTCAATGAATTATGAAATAGTATAAATCTTTATTATACTAAAACAATATCATTAGGGCTGAAGAGATGGTTCAAGAATTTAAAATATGTACTACTTTTACAGAAGATCTAAGTTTGGTTCACAGCACTCATGTTTGACAGCTCACAATCACCTTTAACCTCCAGAAGGATGTGGAACCTTTGGTCTTTGTAGGCTCCTACCCTCTCAAGTGACTATTCACACAGACACACGCTTCACATAATAAAATAATAAAACAGATCCTGCCACCTCTCCACCCACCTTTATCAGACCTGTAGTTGTGGAACCATACAGGTCAGATTCTCTTCCATCTTTAATCACCCATCTTTCTAGCACAGTGAGTCCTCTGGGGCACACCCAGCAGACTTGAGCAGCCTGCCATTCCCACTGGACCCTCATTCTCCCCACACCTCTCAACTCAACTTCATGAGTCCTGCTGATGTGGAACCATAGCCAAAGGATACCCGTCAGAGGTCCCCAACACCAGGATCATCAAGGTTAGGACCTCTGCCAAATCAGGGCTGAAATAAATCAGTTAAAACTGAATCTCACTTATAGGGGGAATAAAATAATTATAGGAGGCAGATGAAGGGAGAAAACTGGGTGAGAGGAGACATGGGGAGGTTAATGGGTGTAGTTCAGGATCAGATTTGGGGAGAGACAGGAAAATTACCAGATGGTCATGAAAAATAATGGAAATCTGCAGCTGGGGGGTGGTGGGAAATCTTCAGAACATGTCAGAGATCTGGAATAGGGGAGGCTTCAAAGCATCAATGGGGGTGACCTTAGCTGAGACTCACTCAGTGGGAATACAGAAGCTGAAAAGGCCTCCTTCTGTAGTCAGGCAGGAATCCTAGTGAAGCAATAGGGACACCAACCCACCTAAAACACTTTCTACCCAAAATTAATCTTTGCTACAAGAAATGCAGGGACTAGGAATGGGGCAGAGACTTAGGGAACAGCCAACCATAACTAGCCTAAATAGAGACCCATCTCAATAGCAAGCACCAATACCTGACAATATTAATGATACTCTGCTACAGAGCTACAGGATTTCTCTGTGTAACTATGGCTGACCAGAAGCTCACTCTGTAGACCAACCTGTCCTCTGAGATTTTCCTGCCTCTGAGTCCTGAGTGCTGGAATCAAACGTAGATTCCACTACCATGGATCCTTGCTAATAGACTGTCATCTGAAATATTTTGTTAGTGGCAAATTTAGTTTTTAAATAGCTAGTAAACGAATGACTTTAGTACCAATTGAGCCTTTAGTATGTTTATTCTGTACCTTGCCCTGCGCAAATTAGGAATAAAAAGTTCAGTAGCATTATACAATGGAATTCACCATGGAAACATTTCCTATGAAACATAAGCATGTTCAGGCATCACATTGAGAAAGTAGCCTCTGGGCTTGGACATTAGTGGAAAACAACTTCTCAGAGTGTCTTGTTAAATTGTTTTTAACTTTAATACCCTTCTTTGCTAGGGCTTTTTGAAAATATAGTTGATTCCAAGACTTGACAAAAGAAAACACTAAATAAGCTTGAAACATCTTTTACCTGAGAAAGTAAAGAAGCCCTCTTAAACTGGATACCAACATGCCAAAAGGATATAGAAGCTTAAAGGGTAAAGAATAATTTTAGCACCAAAATAAGTCATGATCAGAGCAAAGTAAGCCTATTGAAGTAAGATTTTGCTGGTGTTGGCACCTGTTGATATGCCAGAGATTGGTGCAAGGACTCCATGAACACCAATAGTAAAGAGTGATTAAGCTATACAATAAATATTTTTTGCATAAAGCCCTGCTATACTCTCAGAAATAGCTGAAATAATCTATAAATTATTTATAGTAACCATTGCAACATAGATAGTTGTTAGATAGTTTAGGAAATAATCATCAAAGAAGCCTGGAATTTTCACTAAAGATACTTTATTTTCAAAATGTTTTTCATATATAGTTGGCTGAGTAATGCAGAGACAGAGTCCACAGATATGGAAAGCTGGATACATTAATAAATACAATGTTTAATCAAGGGAAATAGAAAGTTCTGCTTCATAGAAGAATGACAGGAAATACAGAAGTAAAAACGTAGTCAGAAAATATCACTATTTGGCAACCCTCACATTGATGACTGCTTCAAGCCAGAAGCACCAGTGGATCCAACACTTGATGGAAGGGACTATTATGATGAGTGAGATATTCACATGACTAAACTGACACTGTTCTAAAACAACAAATAACAAATCACACATCATGCACACATCATAACAAAGAGTAAAGAAGCAGAAGGGCCCAAGTTTAGTAAGTAGAGATTGCTTTCATCACTGCAATTTTTATAAACTTGAAACCATTTGACAAATATATATATGTGTGTGTGTGTGTGTGTGTGTGTGTGTGTGTGTATGTGTGTGTATGTATACAAATATGTATATGTATGTATACAAATATCTCTTCTTTCATATCACTTTGGTACTTATATTTCTAGCTGATGAATTGTTTTGCTGAATCTGTTATTTGTTCTCCTACTCTGCAATTCAGATATCTTTATTACTGAGTAGGGGTAATGATAATCCCTCTTCTTGATTCCTGGAACTTAGTGTTTCCTTCTATAACAGGTTTTACTTGAAATGTTTATCTGAAGACCCAATGAGCTTTGTATCTTCCAGGAAGTTCATTTCTGTCTCTCTGTTGAATTCTCTCAAAGCTGATAATTTCCTACCATTCTCCATGATATCAACCACAATATAGTGCCCTGTCAGTTGTTCAAAAGATATCTGAACCACTATTCACAATGTACGTATTTGTTCTTATACTATAAACTAGCACTTTTTTTTGAACTCTGTATATGCTAAGTATGATGCAGGGGTTCTGAGATACACCTACTGCTCAAGTCTAAGGACCCAAATTCTATCACTGGAACTACATAAAGCTGATGAGAAAGATCTAGTACAAAACTAACCTCTGAAATGTATACACTGTGACACATACATCCACAAAGACACCCCCCTCTCACAAACAGAGACATACAATAGTAAACTTATATGTAAATTTATCAAATATCTTAGCAAAATTAAGTTTCATACAGCCAAATATACAACAGCAAAGATCACAGATAAGATTGTGAAATAGTTAAAGTGGAAAATATTGCCATATTTTACCAGTGGTATCCAAATATTAAACATAAAATATTTTATTAGCATATCACACACAATAAAGAAATTAATGACAGATGTAGATATTAAAGCAGAGAACATTCATAATTCAAATATATCATCTTTTTTGTATAATGTATTGCTTGCATTTAGAAATATAAGGACCACTAAGGTTTTAACCACTACTTTTAAAAACAAGGTCCAATGACAATGCTTTAGAATCTCCAGAGACCAATGTACAAGATGACTATTTACTAAATGATTGTAGCAAAACTATTTGACTTCAATGAGCATTAATTTTCTCATCTATAAAATAGGAACATCAACAGTAGTCAAATAAAGGAGTAATTGATAAGTAAATATACAATAACATTGGTAAGGCAGCTGACATATGGCAAGCATTCAGCATACATTATTGATGCAATTAACTATAAACATAAATAAATGGGCTATTCAATGTATGTGTAAGATGACTTGATTTTATTAAAAACATAGCCGGGCATGGTTGTGCACGCCTTTAATCCTAGCATTTGGGAGGCAGAGGCCGATAGATTTCTGAGTTCGAGGCCAGCCTGGTCTACAGAGTGAGTTCCAGGACAGCCAGGGCTACACAGAGAAACCCTAACTCGAAAAACAAAACAAAAACAAAAAACAAAAAAAAAAAAAAGAAAGAAAGAAAGGAAGAAAGAAAGAAAGAAAGAAAACCATAAAAGATGCACATTTGTGTAAGTTCATTTATACTGATATATTTATTCATATTATTATACTATGTATATATTATAGAATATATTTTATTAATATATTTATCTTACACATATTTATAATTCATATACAAGTAGATTCTATGTACATATATTTTTAGAGAGAGAATGAAGATACAAGCATACATGTAAGAGATTCACAAAACACATGGTAAAGAACATGGACTACTAAGGTGGTCATAGATATCAAAGAATAAAGATGCCCTTTGATTCTTATATTTTTCTATATTCTTCTGGTTTTGACTTATTAATAAAAGTCACATTTTAAAAATATTATTATAAAATACTACTGCTAAAATGTAATTCACCATAGTGAAGCACTAAGGGTGTGTGTCCACAATTTTTTGTTTGCATTACTTAGGACAATTTAAACAGTATTTTTGACACCCACTCTTTATGTGACCTGCTTGCTCTTTTTATCAGCATAAGTATGAAGCATAAAGGAAAGCCATTACCCTCTGTAAGGTCCACTCTGGTTGCCCACCAGTTCCATCATGTCCTATTCTGATCTTGTATATCTCTCCAATGCCTCTTAGTACAACCTGGATGAAATGCAAAGTCAGAAAATTACTAAAACATTATAAATTAGGCACATCACAATATTCTTGTTCTTTGTAAGATTTAAAGCACTTTGCTCATGGTTGTGATACTCTTAGAAGGCCTTGCAGAAGAAAGTTCTCTCAGATGCTTGTCCATCAAACTCACAGACAAAAAAATGAGAAAAAAATATCCTCTAACTTGACTAGACATTGGCAAAAGGAAGTCAGAGGAAGGAGTGGGATAAAGAGCATGTGATGCTCTCTGACAAGCACACATTTCTCACTAGAACCAACGCTGTTACATGTCAGTGACAAAAAGAAGGGCTTTAATTTTGAGAATAAAAAGGAATTCTCACCAAATAAAATAAAAAATATAGAAAATTTCCAAGGTTATAGAAAGTACCTGTGAGTCCAGAACTTCCTTCTATTTTGAAAATACTCTTTGACTCCTCCACTAAAATGTGGATATCATAGTTCAAGGAAGAAAAGCAGTCCTCCACACAAGCATATGCATTTGGTTAGTTTTTATTTTGGAGAACTGTTTTGTAATTCCTATGAGCTCAGTGCAAATTCTTGTGATTATTTTAATTGAGCAAATTAAAGCACACATCTCTGGCCCCATATTTTCTTTATATATTGAATGGACATTTTCATAGTTAGGGATTCCATTGCTTTGAAGAGACACCATGGTCAAGGCAACTCTTAAAAAGGAAAACTTTTAATTGGCGCTGACTTACAGTTTCTGAGGTTTAGTAGATTATCATCATGGTGGAAAGCATGGCAGTGTGCAGTCAGACATGGTACTGGAGAAGTAGCTCAGAGTTCTACATCTTAATCCTAAGGCAGCCAGGAATAGATTGCAATTCCATGCTCAGCAGAACTTGAGCATCGAAGACCTCAAAGCCCATTCCACAGTGATATACTTCCTTTAGCAAGGCCACACCAACTCCAACAAGGTCACACATACTAATATTGACCCTCCCATTGGCCAAGCACTGAAGCAAACAAGTCTATAGAGGTTAAACATATTCAAACCAACACATTCCACTCCCTGGCCCCATAGGCTTGTAGCTATAACAATGTAAAATGTATTTAGTTTAACTTAAAAGTCCCCATAGATTATCACAGTCCCAACAATGTTTAAAAGTCTAAAGTTTAAAGACTCTTCTGAGATTCATGCAATCTCTCAAAGTAATCTTTTATAAAATCAAAATCAAAAAGTAGATCCCATACTTCCAACATATCATTGCACAGTATATACATTACCCTTTCAAAATGTAGAGAAGGGAGCATGGTGGGGAGGTACTGTGCAAAAGAAACACTAAACTTGGCAAACTCCAAACTCTGCATCTACTATCACAAGGGAGCATGGTGGGGAGATACTGTACAAAAGAAACACTAAGCTGGGAAAACTCCAAACTCTGCATCTAATATCACGATACTCTTCAAATCTTCAACTCATTTCAGTTTTGCTAACTGCAACATATTTCTTTCTCTTGGACTTTTTCTGCTCCCTATTAATAGCTTTCTATGACAGGTATCCCATGGCTCTGGCATAGTCAACATTTTTGGGGTCTTCAAAGAAATCCAGGCTTCACAGTATCACATACTGGCCTCTCTGGACCTCCATGTCAGTACACCCCTGCTATATTTCTAGCCTCAGAAGCCTTCCTTAGTCTCAGAGAAAAATTCTTTCCTTGATTCTAAAGCCAGAAAAAGTTGCCAAGTTCTGCTGCTTGGAGGAACTAGAACATGGGCCCCCTTGATCAATTACATCTTCACCAGCTTTCTGGTTTCAATGGCTTAATACATAAGTTTGGCTGTTCTGGAACTCACTCTTTAGACTAACCTTGAACTCAGACATCTACATTACCCTGTCTTCTGAGTACTGGGATTTAAGGCCTATACCACCATGCCAGGACCTCCTTTTCCTTGTAGATCTTTGTAAACATGGCCACTATACTTCAAAAAAACTTCAGACAAGGGTAAAAAGCAGCCACATTCTTCACCAAATATCACAAGAATGATCTCTTGGCAATATATTAACATTCTGTTTCTCTCAAACCTCTTGAACTAGATCCTAAAAGCTCAATCACCCTCAGCACCACTGTCTTCCATGTTTCTAATAGTGTAGCTCATTAAGCCCTACTTCTTTAAAATCCACATTCCTCTAAACAAGAGCATAGTCAGGACTATCACAGCAATACCCCACTCCTGGTACCAATTTCTATCTCTTAGTTAGGATTTCCATTGCTATGAAGAGACACCATGACCAAGGCAACCCACATTTAATTGGAGCTGTCTTCCAGTTTCAGAGGTTTAGTCCATTATCATCATGGCAGTAAGCATGGCAATGTGAAGGCAGACAGAGTGCTGGGAAGGAGCTGAGAGTTCTACATCTTAATCCAAAGCAGCCAGAAGGAGCCTGTAATTCCATGCTGGGCAGAGCTTAAGCAAAGGAGACTGCAAACCCTGCCCCCACAATGGCATATTTCCTCCAACAAGGCCACACCTACTCCAACAAAACCATACGTCCTAATACTGCCTCTTCCTATGTACCAAGTATTTAAGTACATGAGTCTATGGGGACCAAACTACCACAGACATAATACTTTTAATACAAAAATCTAGATGTTGTGCAACATCACAGATATGAAAAACAAAAGCAGTGGGACAGTCTCCATCTTAGGAAAATGTATAACATGAAGAAGAATCTCTTTGAAAGCAGATATTTATAGCATAATAAAGTAGTGTTATACCCCTGAGCCTCACATAGGATGGCTTTGCCAACATCCATGGGTCAGTGGCTTTGATCCTTGACCCAGTTGGCTCATGTCAGTACCCACTCCAGATCTGACACACTCATAACTTCCTCAGCTCCCCACGATGCATGATTTCTTGCCTTGGTCCAGCAGTCTACAGGAAGAAAGGTTCTTCAAGGAGTCTACTTTATAGGATGAACACGCTCCAGTGAGTAATTTCCTTAAGTATACACACTGTACCCACACCAGGCTCTAGGAGCATAAAATGTTAACTGAAGTCTATTTGATCAGATATGTCACACTGTCCTCAAAGACAGCTATATGTATACTTGAAGCTGAAAGTGGGAAAAATAAAAGATGAATTCAGAAGTGACAAATTATGCAATGCAAAGGAGTACAAGAAACATTCCCACAAATTAAAGAGTGGGGATGAGTTAACTAATCCTAATTTAGGATTCTCCAATTACCAAGAGTCATTGGCAGCAATTCCTCATAATCCCCAGCCTAAGCCTTCTTAAACTCTAGTACACAGACAACATCTGTCTGTCTTACTAAAACTTACATTATGATATGAGCTAGTGGTTATGGAAAGGGACCTGATATTTTGTAGCCCTCATTGACTCCTGGTGTATCTTTGCTAATATGTTAGAGTCCACACACCTGCAGAGTCCAAGAGGCTTTGTAGACCCAGCCTCCATTACTAGAAAAATAATAAGCAATTTATCCAAAGTAAAGTAACTAATAATATGTTCATTTAATATTAATTTCATATTCATGATACCAGGACCTCTGTTCTTTACCAGTTTACATTTAGGTTGATACAAAAGGAATTATGCTTGCAGATTGTGAACTTTTGGTTATTATAACTAAGCCAAAATACATCTTAATTAGTCAGACTAGAAACCATTATATACTGTTGCTCATAATAAATAATTTTGTTTATTCCTGTTACATAAAATTTGCACTTTGTGGGAGAGTTTCTCTGAAAAAAAGCCATGGATAGGTCTGAAGAGGTTCTAATTTGTTGGCAGAAATCTGGGTAATACAATAGATGTGGCAGAACTTTCTAGCCCAATAACTTCATCCTCTGAAGCAGTGATTGTGTCATATGCAGTTAGTGATTGTGGGGTATCATGGGGAAGCCCATTCCATTGGAACAACACTACTTTAGCTGATGCAATCATGGAATATCCCATAAATATGCTGCCCATATTTCTCAGACCTGGTTTCACGAGGATTGAGGAAACTATAATACATCAGTCCTCCTGTAGATGATCCAACCAACTGATCGTGACTGACTATTTTTATGCAAGTTTGGCATTCAAAAAACCTTCGGAGCTTCTTGTTGTATGCAATCTGCGTTTTGTCACATGCCACAGTCTCATCAAGAAATCATTCATCAGTGAATAGAATTAAGAGAGAATAAAAGTTCAAAACTGGCAATTGTTTCAGTCAGCTCATGGGCACCTGTTGAGTCTCTTTGCATTTTCCGTTCATTTCCTGTGGTCATCTCTGGGTTCTTTGGCTACTTCTTTGATAGTTGTAAGAGTATCAGGTTGGAAAAGTGCTCTTACTTAGTCATTGTGAATGCCTGATGGTGGGACACTTGTTCCTGATAATGAAGTTTCTCATCCACTCTGCAAAACTACTCGAACAACCCCCCATTGCACTATACTTTTATCAGCAGCTCCTGAGTCATGTATGTTGTGATGTAGCAAGTTCCTCTATTGCTTTATGACCCATTTCAAACTCAAATAAGAATAGAGTTTTAATTTGCTCTTTCTGTAACATCATTTCCATGGTACAAAATAAATATAAAACAAACAGGAAGCCATTAGCCAAAATCATAAAAGGAAAGAAACATATTAAAATTATAAATGACTTAACTCTATTTATTTAAGAAGGTATTCTAGTAACACACAGAAAATCTCAACACTGCAAAACTGCTACAATTACTTTTACCCGGACCTATACATTTCCTGTGTGGTAAATGGGATTCTTTCTTAGTACACATTCTTTCTATCATAATCATCTCAGGATTTATAAAGAAGGGAAGTCATTGCCTCCTTTCTATACATAATTAAATGACATATTCAAGGTCAGACAGTTGTCATACAGGAAGCTAGCACCAATCAAGCTCACCTAATGTTGGGCCAGGACTAGTAACAGTGACTGCACTTTAGAAGCACATAGAGAGCTTTTTTAAAAATCTCAGTATTCAGGATGCACCCAAACAAAATGAATGTGCTCTCTGGAAATGCAGGTAGTTGTCAATGGTTTTTAAAGCTCTCTAGGTATTCCAATGTGCAATCACGAGCCTCTAAGATTCAACCCTAGGGAAATTTTTCCTGAAAAACATTGAGAAAATTTATCAACCTGTCAATACATATGGCATATGACATATTATCAGGAACATCATGATTCTGTGAATGACTTAGGTTTTAATTCTAACATGCATTCTGAATTATGAGCTATCATTTTCAAGAAAACATTCAAAACACATGTTAGAGGGAGTAACCACCATGGGCCCTATCAAAGTGTCCCTCCATCACTGTAGACAATTGTATTTCATCAGTAAAACTCCATAAATAAGCATAAAATTAGAACTACAATCAGCACTGAAGATACAAAACTAACTGGATATTAGTGAGGCCAAGTGCTGAACCCCCAAGCAGCCTTTTCAGACTGGTGACTAAGGTTGGCCTCCATAATTCGCTAATCCCTAGTACACAAAGAGACCCTCACGGATAAGCGGCTGCTGTTCAGTTAATGCACTGAAGAACCATACAGCTTTTGTCTTGCAGGGGGCAAGAATTAGTAAAGTAAAATGTAACTGTCCTGGTTGACTTTTGGCCAGTGCTCCTACAAGTGACACAAGCAGTAGGTTATATGCAAACCACAGCAGCTCAGAGCTCTTCCAGTAAGATATAAGTGTGAGAGCAATTTAAATCATCATGGGCAGAGCCTCTTAACACTTAGTTCAGCTTACCAATGTCTGAAAGCATATCAACTACAGAAAGAGGGGCTTCCATTACTCTTAAGAATCTCCCATATCTTGTAATCAGGGCACAATATTAACTAGATTGATGATTTTTTTTAAGAAATGGCCTTAAAGAAAGAATATTTTTACATAATCTTCCTCACTTCTATGAATAAGAGAGATGAGTAAATGTGTTTATTTTGACTATTATAGCAGGAAATGAATTAATTAACTTATGGTGTTTATAACAGACTAGGTTCATTTTATGCAGTCTCTCTGACTCTCCCTTTTTCTGTCTTTATCTTCCTCTATCTCTTTATTTCACTGATTCAGTCTCTGTCTCAGTCTAACTCTGCCTAACTCTGGCCCTCCTCTCTTTCTCTCTGTCTCTCTTTCTCTCTGACACACACATCTATATTACATAACTTTGAAATTTTCAAACAATAACATGACTTGCCTGAAATTCATCTGTCTGTCCTGGAAGGAAGAGCTTTTCTTGGCTGTCCTTGGTAAGGCTGATTGGTCCAGTGACACCTTCATATCCATACACCCACAATGTGACATTGGCCTGAGTACCTGTGTTTCCAGTCACCACTAAGACCTTCCAGTTTTCTTCTAACAGAAGTGTCTCATTACTGCACAGATGCTTGCTTTCTTCTGTACAGAGTAAGAGAAGAACATAAGGGGCAGATCAGGTACATTAGGCTAACAGAGTTCTCTGTTACACTGAAGTCTAAGAATATCAGGGAACATCAAGACAAGCATGGGTGATGTGGGGTGAGAGAGGCCCCGAAGTGTGAAGGCTCCAGGGGAGCAGACTTGTGCTCTTCTCATCACAGCAAGGTTCTGGACAATTGAGACTCTACCATAGAAGAAAACCACATGTAAACAATAATTGTCAGCCCAGGGAACTTTTCCTTGTACTCAGGGCTACAACACAGGATGGCATGCTAGAGCCAACAATGTGAGCTTATAAATTTTTCATAAAGTTGCTTGTCAGCTTTGTGCGGTTCATACATAGTCAGTAACTGTGATAGAAAGTAACAAACTGAATTAAAACATGCTTTCAAATATCATAAAAACAGCATGGCAAGAATAGAGAAATGTTTTCTAGAATGTAATTAAAAATGGAAATTTTTACAACTAATATCTATTTTCTGAAAGATGCTTTCTCTTGGCCTGTCTGATCCCTATTAACACAACAGCAGACATTTTCCTCTTGGCTATATAATATTCTCTCTCTCTCTCTCTCTCTCTCTCTCTCTCTCTCTCTCACTGTATATGTGTGTGTATGGGTGTGTGTGTGTGTGTGTGTGTGTGTGTGTGTGTGTGTGTGTGCTAAGACTAAAAGTTGGTACTGAGCACTGCACACTTGATTGCACCTCACATCTTTTGAGGAGACAGATTTGTTCAGTGTTCACCGACTTGGCTAAGTTAGCTAGTCAGTGAGCTTCTGGGAAGCACCTGTCACAGACCCTCCTCAGGACTGAGATGGGAGGCACCATCCCACATCTTCCAGTCAGTGCTGTAAAATTCAAGTCCTCCTACATACATGGCAGTTACTTTAAAATTATTTTTTATTTTTTATTTATTTTATTATTTATTTTTATTATTTTATTTTTTATTAGATATTTTCTTCATTTACTTTTCAAATGTTATCCCCTTTCATAGTTTCTCCTCCAAAAATCCCATATCCCCTTTCCTCCCCCTGCTCACCAACTCATCTACTCCTGCTTCCTGGCCCTGGCATTCCCCTATCCTAGGGCAAAGAATCTTCATAGGACCAAGGGCCTCTCCTCCTATTGATGAGCAACTAGGCCATCCCCTGCTACATATGGAGCTAGAGCCATGAGACCCACTATGTGTTTTGTGGATGAGTGGTTTAGTTCCAGGGAGCTCTGGGGCTACTGGTTATTTCATATTGTTATTCCTCCTACGGGGCTGCAAACTCATTTAGCTCCTTGGGTACTTTCAGCTCCTTCATTGGAAATCCTGTACTCAGTCCAATGAATGACTATGAGCATCCACTTCTGTATTTTTCAGGTACTGGCAGAGCCTCTTAGGAGACAGCTATATCAGTCTGCTATCAGCAACCACCAAAGTGATTTCCAGAGTGGTTGTACCATCTTCCAATACCACTAGGAATGGAGGATTGTTCCTTTTTCTCCACATCTTCGATAGCATCTGCTGTCACCTAAGATTTTGATCTTAGCCACTCTTACTGGTATGAGGTGGAATCTCAGGGTTGTTTTGAATTACATTTCCTTGATGATTAAGGATGTTGAACATTTTTAGGTGCTTTTCAGCCATTCAGTATTCCTCAGTTGAGAATTCTTTGTTTAGCTCTGTACCCAATTTTAAATAGGGTTATTTGGTTTTCTGGAGTCTAACTTCTTGATTTCTTTGTATCCACAATAGTGTCTGGTTTTGGTGGTTGTTTATGGGATGGATTCCCAGGTGGGGAGTCTCTGGATGGTTATTCCTTCAGTCTCTGCTCTGAACTTTGTTTCTGTAACTCTAAACATGGGTATTTTGTTCCCCATTCTAAAAAGGAGTGAAGTATCCACACTTTGGTCTTCCTTCTTCTTGAGTCTCATGTGTTTTGCAAATTGTATCTTGGGTATTCTAAATTTCTGGGCTAATATCCACTGATCAGTGAGTGCATATCATGTGTGTTCTTTTGTGATTGGGTTACCTCCATAAGGATGACATCCTCCAGATCCATCCATTTGCCTAAGTATTCATAAACTTATTGTTTTTAATAGGTGAGTAGTACTCCATTGTGTAAATGTACCATATTTTCTATATCCATTCCTCTTTGAGGGACATCTATGTTCTTTACAGCTTCTGGCTATTATAAATAAGGCTGCTGTGAACGTAGTGGAGCATGTGTTCTGATTCAATGTTGGAGCATCTTCTGGGTATATTGCTGCATCTTCCGGTAGTATTAGTCAAATTTTCTGAGGAACCACCAAAGTGATTTCCAGAGTGGTTGTACCATCTTCCAATACCACTAGGAATGGAGGATTGTTCCTTTTTCTCCACATCTTCGATAGCATCTGCTGTCACCTAAGATTTTGATCTTAGCCACTCTTACTGGTATGAGGTGGAATCTCAGGGTTGTTTTGAATTACATTTCCTTGATGATTAAGGATGTTGAACATTTTTAGGTGCTTTTCAGCCATTCAGTATTCCTCAGTTGAGAATTCTTTGTTTAGCTCTGTACCCAATTTTAAATAGGGTTATTTGGTTTTCTGGAGTCTAACTTCTTGATTTCTTTGTATATATTGGATATTAGCCCTCTATCAGATTTAGGATTGGTAAAGATCTTTTCCCAATCAGTTGGTTGCCTTTTTGTCTTATTGACAGTGTCCTTTGTCTTACAGAAGCTTTGAAATTTTATGAGGTCCTATTCGTTAATTCTTGATCTTACAGCACAAGCCATTGCTATTCTGTTCAGGAATTTTTTTCCCTGTGCCCATATCTTCAAGGCTTTTCCCCACTTTCTCCTCTATAAGTTTCAGTGTCTCTGGTTTTATGTGGAGTTCCTTGATCCACTTTGACTTGAGCTGTGTACAAGGAGATAAGAATGGATCAATTCACATTCATCTACATGATAACTGCCAGTTGAGCCAGCACCATTTGTTGAAAATGCTGTCTTTTTTTCAACTGGATGGTTTTAGCTCCTTAGTTAAAGATCAAGTGACCATAGGTGTGTAGGTTCATTTCTGGGTCTTCAATTCTATTCCATTGATCTACGTGTCTGTCATTTTACCAGTTTTTATCACAATTGCTCTGTAGTACAGCTTGAGGTCAGGGATGGTGGTTCCACCAGAAGTTCTTCTATTGTTGAGAATAGTTTTTGCTATGTTAGGATTTTGTTATGCCAGATAAAAGATTTATTTATTTATTTTATATGAGTACACTGTTGCTGTCTACAGACACACCAGAAAAGGGCATCAGATCCCATTATAGATGATTGTGTGCCACACTGTGGTTGCTAGAAGTTGAACTCAGGACCTCTGGAAGAGCAACCAGTGCTCTTAACCTCTGAGCCATCTCTCCAGCCCCAGCAGTTGCTTTGTTTATTAAGTCATCTCCTTTGCTCAATAATCACCATTTATCAAGTCTCTACTTTTTCTGGTCTCTGTGTTAAGTATGATATATACAATCCTCATTCAGTCATCACTACTAAGTTTAAGGTGAGTCAGATACTGAGTTCTGTTTTAAAATGTAGAAAGGAAACAAAGAGGTTAAGTACTATGTGGGTGACATGGGTAACCCTCAAGTGTTTAACTCCAAAGCCTCTGAAATCTAACAAGCTGGAATGGCTGCTGTGTTCTGCAAACATATTTTACCAGGTCAAAGCAGTCATGGCATTGCTAGTATTTAAGGCTTTGTTTTGTGCAAAGTGTTACTCACAATACTCACTCATGATAACATCAGTTCCATTCTGTCATCACATTAGTCCTACAATATCTTTCCTCCATGAAGCAGATGGAAAAACCAGGCCTCACAGGCTAGCAACTTGCCAAAGTCATGCATGCTGGGCTTCAGCACAGTCAGAGGAAGTTTGGATTTTGAGATGCTTGCTCAACTATAAAGGTAATTGCCAAAGAATTATAACAGAAATTGGTCCACCAAATTCTCATGACACTATCTAATTTTCAAAACTTAAATAGTACCTTTAGCTGCTTCTCTCTCTCCTCTCTCTCTCTCTCTCACTCTTTCTTCCTTTCTTTCTTATCATTTCTCAAGAGTAGTGAGTACTTCATGATCAATAGTGTAACCAAATATCTACAAATTCTACTGGTACTCCATGTATCGAGAAAGAAATTAGAGACTCTGGATCAGCAATTAACCCTTGGGATACTGATAATCTATTTCTTCTGGGTATTTTAGTATTTGAAAGAATTGCTCTTATTTTTTAAAAAAATCTTTCATTCATATTATTTACTGAGCATTAGACAAGAGAATTGCTCTCTTTTATTAATGTCAGTGATTGAAAATCTAAAAAAATAACAAATGAGTATCTTGCCTTAGAGATATATGTTATCTAGTGGAGAGGAAAAGCAAACTATTATTTCTATTTGAAGCATGCAAAGGCATTTATGGGAAACACAAGTATAGCAATATCCAAACATAGCTGCAACCAGGATGTGATAGAGAGAGGAATTGGAAAGAAAAGTTTCTTGGGACATCTCAAAGCTAGATATAGAAAGAGGAATCTATATTTTGCAAATAGAGATGACACTCTATACAGAGGTAAAAATGTGCTTAGCATGCCCATAAAATAAGATGTTGTAGGTGAGGAAGAGAGAAATGAGGAACGAAGTTGATACTGGAATTCTCAAGTAATCAGGAGTGGTTTTTTAGTCCAGAGGTGTTCCTATGCAGAATAAGCCCCCCCCCTCTGTGTGTGTGTGTAGCTTAGCTTAGTTGTTTAATATAATCTGCAAATAAGTTGATGGCTGCTAAAGAGATCTCTACACTAACATGTTCTTATATCATTTACACAAACACATCATAGACTGAAGATGAACTCATAAAAATTGATAGTTTAATCTATAATATAGAATGATACAGAAAAGTCTGTACTGTCATCAATTAAATATGAATGCCATCTAATGACATGATCTTTTGGAAATGAACCAAAGATCATTAGTCTCAGACTATAAATTTCTCCATCTGAGAAGCATAAAAATTTTTGCTTTCTTGACTACAGGTTTAAAAATACTTAGAGTTGAGAAGATATTTGAAGAGATAGCTCTAGATTAAGCATTAATCTTCAGTGCTTAATAAAAATCTAACACTGAATGTAATCTAAAAGAGATTTGCATGACTCTAACCTGTTCTCTCTAAGCATTACAGAGCACTTTAACTACACTACAACCAGGTTGACTAAAATAAAACAAAATAAAAATTCTTGGCTACTTGATCTCCTGAAAGCCAGGAGGAAAAACAATTAATGATACTGATAACAAACAAGCAGGCTCTAATAGTTCAAATATAAATGAATAAAGAGGCAGCTGAAGACATGTTACTAACAGAATGTGACAATAGGGAAAGAATGTACAAACCTTTCTATTATACCTCAAGAAAATATTTTAAAAGGTGCTTTATAATAAAATGCAAAGCAGATATTGAAAATGAATGTCATTTCACAAAAGTAGTCCCATTTTAACTGTAACTTCAATAAAAGCACTATTATCTGGAAAATATAATGTGCTAAAGAATGATCTCTATGGTTGCTTTAAAATGAAAAGGAGACAAGTCCCATCCAGTCAGCGCCAGCACCTGATCACCTTGGACGCGGAATCAGCAGACACCCTCATGGTTTCCAGAGGACTCTCCACCTGATCTTAGGAACACTGGTAAGTGGAACACAACATAGGTTCCAATCCAATTGTGTGAGACCTGAGACAGTAGTAAGGAAGCAGAAAACCCCACCTGACCAAGGGCACAAGTACCTTCTGGTCTGCACCAACACTGGGTCATCTTGGGCATGGAATTGACGGACACCCCAATGGTCCCCAGAGGACTATCCCATGCGATCTTAGGATCACTGGTGAATGGAACACAACATCGGTTCCAATCCAATCGTGTGGGACCTGAGACAACATTAGGGAAGCAGAAAACCAGCCTGACGAGGGGCACAAGTCCCTTCTGGTTGGTTGGCTCCAGCACTGAGTCCCCTTGGGTGCAGAATTGGTGGACACCGCCACGGTCCCCAGAGGACTCTCCACATGATCTTAGGATCAGTGGAACATAACATCTGTTTCAAACCAATTGTGATGGGCCTGTGACAGCAGGAACAAGAACACCGGAGCCCTGCCCGACCAGAGGCTCTGGTTCCTTCTGATCAGTATGGTTTACCTTGGTTTCAAACAGACAAGACAGCTCCATGGTCCTCAAAGGAGACACCAATCCCAGGCACTGCAACACACCCAGGAACTTATGATAACAGGATCCCAGAAAAACAGGAGTTTGGTCACATCAGGATTTCAGTGTCTCAGAGGAAGCTCGACTGCTAAAAACTCTGACACACCCAGAATCTCAGGTTCACAGGAGCCCACAAGCAAAGGATCACAGAGAAAGCTGGACTCTGAGGAGTCCTGAATCAACTGGGATTATAAGAAGGACAGGCTCCAATCAAATATATTGGGGGCAGCAAGCACTTGAGATAATCAGATGGCAGGAGGCAAGCATAAGGACAGAAGCAACAGAAACCAAGGTTACTTGGCATCTTCAGAACCAAACTCTCCCACCATAGCAAGTCCTAGATACACCATCACACAAGCAAAGCAAGACATGGATCTAAAGTCACTTCTCATGATGATGATGGAGGACTTTAAGAAGGAAATACAGGAAAACACAGGGAAACAGCTAGAAGCCCTTAAAGAGGAAGCACAAAAATCCCTTAGAGAGTTACAGGAAAACACTACCAAACAGGTGATGGAATTGAACAAAACCACCCAAGATCTACAAATGGAAGTAGAAACAATAAAGAAATCACAAAGGGAGACAACTCTGAAGACAGAAATCCTAGGAAAGAAATCAGAAAACATAGATGGGAGCATCAGCAACAGAAAACAAGAGACAGAAGAGAGAATCTCAGGTGCAGAAGACTCCATAGAAAACATGGACACAACAATAAAAGAAAATGCAAAATGCAAAAAGATCCTAACTCAAAACATCCAGGAAATCCAGGACACAATAAGAAGAACAAATCTAAGATTAACAGGTATAGATTAGAATGAAGATTTTCAACTAAAAGGGTCAGCAAATATCTTCAACAAAATTATAGAAGAAAACTCCCCTCATCTAAAGAAAGAGATGACCAGGAGCATACAAGAAGCCTACAGAACTTCAAATAGACTGGACCAGGAAAGAAATTCCTCCTGACACATAATAATCAGAACATCAAATGCACTAAATAAAGACAGAATATTAAAAGCAGTAAGGGGAAAAGGTCAAGTAACATGTAAAGGCAGACCTATTAAATAACCCTATTAAAAAATGGCCTACATAGCTAAACAAAGAATTCTCAACTGAGGAATGCTGAAGGGCTGAGAAGCACCTGAAAAAGTGTTCCTTAATCATCAGGGAAATGCAAATCAAAACAACCCTGAGATTCCACCTCACACTAGTCAGAATGGCTAAGATCAATAATTCAGGTGACAGCAGATGCTGGCGAGGATGTGGAGAAAGAGGGACACTCCTCCATTGTTGGTGGGATTGCAAGCTTTTACAACCACTCTGGAAATCAGTCTGGTGGTTCCTCAGAAAATTGGACATAGTACTACCGAAAGATCCAGCAATTCCTCTCCTGGGCATATACACAGAAGATGTTCCTACTTGTAATAAGGACACATGCTCTACTGTGTTCATAGCAGCCATAATTATAATAGCCAGAAGCTGGAAAGAATCCAGATGCCCCTCAACAGAGGAATGGATACAGAAAATGTGGTACATTTACACAATGGAGTACTACTCACTTATCAAAAACAATAAGTTTATTAAATTCTTAGGCAAATGGATGGATCTGGAGGATATCATTCTTAGTGAGGTAACCCAATCACAAAGAACACACATGATATGCACTCACTGATAAGTGGATATTAGCCCAGAAACTTAGAATACCCCAGATACAATTTGCAAAACACATGAGACTCAAGAAGAAGGAAGACCAAAGTGTGAATAGTTCACTCCTTCTTAGAATGGGGAACAAAACACCCATGGAAGGAGTTATAGAGACAAAGTTCAGAGCTAAGACAGAAAGAGAGAACATCCAGAGACTGCCCCACCCGGGGATCCATCCCATATACAACACCAAACCCAGACACTATTGCATATGCCAGAACGATTTTGCTGACAGGACCCTGATTTAGCTCTCTCTCGTGAGGCTATGCCAGTGCCTGGCAAATATAGAAGTAAATGTTCATAGGCATCTACTGGATGGAACACAGGGCCTCCAATAGAGGTGCTAGAGAAAGTACCCAAGGAGCTGAAGTGGTCTGCAACCCTATAGGTGGAACAATAATATGAACTAACCAGTACCCCCCAGAGCTCATGTCTCTAGCTGCATATGTAGCAGAAAGTGGCCTACTCAGCCATCAATGGGAAGATAGGCCCCTTGGTCTTGTATACTTTATATGCCCCAGTACAGGGGAACACCAGGGCCAAGAAGTGGGAGTGGGTGGGTAGGGGAGCAGGGCAGGGGAGGGTATAGGGGACTGTTGGGATAACATTTGAAGTGTAAATGAAGAAAATAAGTAATAAAAAATTTAAAAAATAAAATGAAAATGAAACTTATTAAATTGACTTTAAAGTTGAATAATCACCAAGTTATCAGTTTTCAATTTAAAATAAAGAAACAAAAACTTTATAAACAAGTTAACAAATATATCAGAACACCAAAGATCTTCCAATATACCGGCATGCTGGATAGAAACAGAATAACACAAAAAAAAAAAAAAAAAAAAAAACAGAAAACCTAACAACAACAACATAAAAACAAGCAAACAAAAAAACTATCCAGGCTCCAGATAAAAGTCTGTCTCTCTATGAAGAACATTAGAAATGGATTTTACACCCAAAAGAAATGATACATAAAATATTTTAGTGATCATAATATACAGAAGAAATGCATACAGAAGAAATGCAATTAAGATTTAAATGTGGACACAAACTCAGGGGACAGTCCCATGGTCCCCGGAGGACTCTCCTCACCGCAGGCGCCCTAGCAAAGTCGGGATATTAGGATCATTGAGGAGAGTCTGCCTCCACAGAGGACTCTGACCAGGGACTCAGGTGAGAGTGCCATCTTGTATCCCGGTTCTCTCAGAGACTAGTCTGCACAGGAGAACATGTGGGCTGCAAAAGCAACAGAGCTTCTTGTGCAGGGTTCCTCCGTGCCTTCAACTTCAGCCAGGAGGCAAGTATGAGATCCAGACCTCTGTGCACCTTCCCTACAACAGAAATCCCTGAATATTCCAGCACAGCCGAAGCATAAGAAAATGACCTTAAACCCAATATTATGAAGATGATAGAGGCTCTAAAAGATGAAATAAATAAATCCCTTAAAGAAATCCAGAAAAACACAAACAGGTAAAGAAAATGAATAAAACTTTTCAGGTCCCGAAAAAGAAAAACAGAAGCAATAAAGAAAACACAAACTGAGAGAATCCTAGAGATAGAAAACCTAGATAAGCAAACAGGAACTATAGATGAAAGCATCAACAACAGAATACAAGAGAAGAAAGAGGGAATCTCAGGCATAGAAGATATTATAGACAAAATGCATACATCAGTTAAATAAAATGTTAAATCTAAAATGTTTGAGAGACAAAACAGAAATCTGGAACACTATGAAAATACCAAACCTCAGAATAATAGAAATAGAAGGAGAAAATTCTTAGATTGAAAGACCAGGAAATATTTTCAACAAAATTATAGAAAAATATTTTTAACCTAAAGAAGTATATGCCTATAAAGGTACAAGAAGCTTACAGAACACTAAATAGATTAGACCAGAAAATAAAATTCTCCTGCCACGTAATAGTCAAAACATTAAAGGTATAGAACAAACAATATTAAAAGTTTCAAGGAAAAAAGATCAAGTAATTTATAAAGGTAGAACTATTAGAATTACACCTGACTTTTCAACAGAGACTCTAAAGACCAAAAGAGATTGCACAGATATCTTGCGGACTCCAAGAGATCACAGAGACTATTATACCAAGCAAAACTTTTAGTCATCACAGACAGAAAAAAAACCAAAATATTCCATGACAATCTCATAAAATTCATCCACAAATCCAGCCCTTCAAAATGTACTAGAAGGGAAACTTTAACCCATGGAGGTTAATTATAGGCCTGAAAACACAGGCAATAAATAATCTTACCACCAGCAAATATAAAAGAAGAGAACTATCCACCACACCCACCCACTCACCCTTACACACTCACCACACCCACCCACTCACCCTTACACACTCACCACACCCACCCACTCACCCTTACACACTCATTCAGACAACCACCACTACCAGCAACAACAACAACAAAGCATAACAGAAAGCAACAGTCATTACCATTGACACTTTTCACTATCAATGGACTCAGTTCCTCAATTAAAAAAAAAAAAGACACACACTAACAGAATGGATGAGAAAACAGTTTCCATCCTTCTGTTGCATATATGAAACACATCTTAAAATCAAAAATAGACATTACCTCAGAGTAAAGAGTTGGAAAAATATGTTCCAAACAAAGTGAACCAAGAAGCAAGCTAGACTAGCCATTTAAATATGTAACTGAATAGACTTTCAGCCAAAATTAATCAAAAGAGACAGGGAAGGACACTTCATATTCGTCAAAGGAAAAAAATCCACCATGAGGATGTTTAAATTTTGAACATCTATACTCTAATGAAAGGGCACCCATAGTTATAAAAGAAATTTTACTAAAGCTTAAATCACACACTGAACCCCACACATTAACAGTGGGAAACTTTAATACTCTCACTAATGGAGAGATCACAGAGACAGAAACAAAACAGAGAAATAATGAAACTCATAGATGTTATAAAATAGATAGCTATAGAACATTTCACTCAAGCATAAAAGAATATAGTTTCTCAGAACCTAAAAATAGGGTATAGATAAGACAGAAAATTCTCAATTACAAATAGGTAAGAAATATTTTCTAAATAATGTTTAACATTCTTAACCATCAAGAAAATGCAAATTTAAACTACTTGTAGATTTCATCTTGCTCCAGTCAGAAGAATGACAAAAGTCCTTTTTTTTTTTTTTTGAATGATAGCACATTCTGAAGAATATTCAGGAGAAGGAGAGCACTTTTTCATTATTGATGGAAGCACAAACTTGCACAACCACTGTGGAAATCAGTGTGGAGATGCTTCAAAATGATGAAGTGATATATCTTTTTGCAGAAATCCTTGCTCATTCATGTTCATTTCCTCTCTCTTAATAATAGTGAGAAATTAGAAATAACCTAGATATCCAAGAACTGATAGTTCATACATTGACACATTGGAATACTTTCCAGTCTTTAAGAAAAAATGAAATTATGAAAAGTTCAGATAAATCGATAATACCAGAAACAAGCATCTTGAGTGAGATATCCCAGACCCCAAAAGACAAATATTGAATATTTTCTTTTATATGTGGATGCTAGATTTCAACCACAGAAAATAGGTAGCTAGTCATCACTAGATAATGGGGAAGAAGTTGACTTCCAAAAAAGATAGCATACAGTGTTATAAAGAAATAAAGGGGAATCTAAATGGGAGGACAAGGTAAAGAAGGAAAAGTGGGAAGAGACAACTAAAGCTAATGGACTTTTCAAAAGCCATATGGAAGCCCACTATTGTAGAAGCCTTCTAAAGTGTACACATATATGAAAGGAATTTTAATGGAGTAGTTATATAATGGAGGATGGAGACAATGCTCCTAGTTGAGACATTATGACACCAAGTAAAGTCACCAGTGTCAGAAATTGGCTACATCTTGTTCAAGCATTCTACAAAGGTACTCCATAAAAACCACAAACATCACAGGCTATTGTCAAGACTTTTGGGTATTCTGCAAACAAATAGTAAGACCCTATTACTGAATATACAATTTATTTATGCCATTAAACATATAAAAATAAAGCTGGTGGCCAACTAAAAAACTTATCCTTACTAGAATTCATGACGCTAGAAGATACTTTTCATGCTGCTGGAATAGAAAAGGACTCAATTTCACCCAGCTAAATCTCTAACAATCTACCAGAGACATGGCTGCAAGATATACTGGAACAAGAGGGTCACAACTATAAACCAGTTTTTGTTAGATTAAAATTTCTTTCCATGAAATGGAACCCATACATGACACTGCTAATATGGCCAAGAACCCTGACCAAGAATCTGAAACAAGGTAGATCAAAGGCTAAACCTCCTAGTCTTATTCTGCTACAGGAACTTACCAATAAAATGACTCCTAAGAGCACACCTATTGGGCAAAGAATTATTGCTCAACCTTCATCAGAGAAGCGTCTTCTTTCAGTAAATGATAGTTAACAAAGAGATCCACAAATATACAATGGACAGATGTTGTTCAGACTCCAAGGGACAACAGAGAAACTTGGGAGCACTGAACCCTAAGTGGGCATCTTCTTCAAACCCTTCCCCCAAGTTTTAGATATCTATGCAAAAGAGGAAACAGAAAGATTGTAAGAGCCAGAGGTGGTGGACAACACCAAGGAGACAGCAGTTTCCAGATAGAACAGGATTGATCCACATATACACTCATAACAACAAGGACAACACACAGAAGACCTGCATATGTTCAAAGTAGATGAAATATAAGTGAACACAATGTTCCATCCCTAACCAAGAAGCTATCTGCAATTGATACCACTTGGGGAATGGAAGACCTCAGATCTCTACAGTGGAGTTTCCTTAACACATCAGCCACTGCAGGGAAGGCTGGATGGCCAGGAGTAATTGCCCATTACAAAGCACATTTCATGTCATTTTTTGTGGGCTTTTTTGTTATTTGTTTGTTTGTTTGTTTGTTTGTCTGTTTTGTTTCATTTTTGTATTTTTTTGGATATTCTTCTGAGTTTTTGTTTGTTTGTTTGTTTGTTTCTATGAGAGAAAAAATATCAAATTGGATAGATAGGGTAGTAGAGAAAATATCAAAAAGTATATTATGGAAATTCTTTATATAAAAATAGTAAGTAAATAAATAAAATGAATGGATTTTTCTGCATTATTAATATGAACTTCTCCAAATCAAAGATTCTTCCAAATAATAAAAACTTTTGTCAGCTTTTTATTATTTACTTCAATAGCACAAGCATGGAACAATAAACATATTTAATTTTCAATGTTGAGAGGATTTTTTAATATGGAAAGGTACACTAAGACTATAACAAAAATAGTTAATGTAGTCTATTACCCACAAATCCCACTTCTAGATAGTATTCTTAATAGGCATATGTGTGTGCATAGTAAGACACAAAGTATAGATGAGTGCCCAATGTTTATAAATTACTTACTAGATATGTTATGTGCTATTTATTAGGTAGATAGCTTATGCAATCAAGTTGTTTGATAAAAGAATATTCTTAATATTATTAAAATGCTTATAATATTCATTACTTTAATTTTTTTAGTTGGAAAGCAGATTATAAAACTCTGAACTCAGTATAACCTATGTTGATGCTGTTAGTATTTTGCTTTCAGCTCTAGGTATTCTACTTTTTCCAGAATAAATTTAATTATGGACTAATGATTTGAGAGAAAGCTCCAGCTTGCAAATAGACAATTGAATCTGTTTTTGACCAAATTTCTGTCTATATTTTAACACGTTAGCTCTGGCATCTACCTACACTTGAAAAAAGAAGATGAAATGCCAAATGCTTAGCCTGAAAAAGGCATGCTAGTAGATTTGTATGGACAGAACAGGCTATATTTGGGTGGTATATATTATAATCATATAATTATATTTGTATATTATGTGTATGTATATTTGTGTGTGTATATATGTGTGTGTACAAACTCGTGATTGTAATAGCAACGAATAAAAGGAGAAGATGTAAATTTGAAGAAAAGGAAGGACATATGGAAAGCTTCTAAAAGAGAAAAGGGATGAGAGATATAGTAACATAATCTCAAAAAATTATAAAAAAAATTAAAAATGATGCAAAGGCTTTGCTTTACCAAACACCTAGCAACACCTCTGAGTACCCACTGCAGACAGAACACTGGTAGGGTGGCTGTCCCTCTGCACTTGTTAGAATCCAGGTGCTAACATCATGATTGCAGGTGAGATCTCTCATGTACTTGCCACTCTGGACCTCATGTCCCTCATTTGTAAGGATCTAGGAAGGTTCCATTCAGAGGGCACATTGTGTCTTCCTTGTCTCTACCTGGTCCCAGTGTGTTTAGATACAGTGTTTCCAAACTGTAGGAAAAAGGAGTATACATTCTGTCACACATACTTTTTAAAATCATTGGTTTCTAAAGTATTTATAGTTAAAATGATTTGGCATCTTAGATTTCCTTAAAATAATCCATTTGGGGTAAAATGTGATACTGTGAAAGACCATCAAGAAAGACTGGGTTTATGGTAGAAATTTAAACTAGGTAGTGGGTACTTGGAGAGTGGATTGTACTGTCTCTAATTTTGTGTAAGTTAGAAGTTTTATGTAATAAAATATGTATACTTAACAAAAATAAATGTTCTGGCTCAAATTTTCTATTATAAGAATACCGGTTATAATTCATTTTAATATAAAGTAAATTTCTGCTACAATAATGGCAGAGACCCTGCTGCTACTGCAGTGCACTGTTTATTATGACCATAGTGTTGACAGCTTCTAATTCTCATTGTGTGAGAAAAGTTTTATCCTTCTTGATAATTGACAACTAAGCATTTTGAACAAAGACAAGTTTATTTTCTATATTTCTTGAAAAACCAAATTAATAAGCATAATCAACTCACATTTGCTTTTAAATGTTTTTGAATGCAAGAGTTTTCCAAAAATGTTTTAGCATGTTTTCATATGAGTTTAACCAAACTTTTATGTTTTTATATGATTTCAATCAAAACACATGTAGCCTGGCTTCTAAACTGTCAAACCAAAGAGAAGCAGTGTATATGTGATTGCTACTGTCTAGAGGATCAGGAAGAGACACCTAAAAGGGGGTGTTGTAATGTCTTAAAGGAAGACTCAAGGCATTACTCCACCAAAAATTGTACATGCTCTTACATCCATTCTCACTATAGCCTAAGAAAGCCAAGTTTAAGCAAACCATGCATGTGTGCCTTGCAACAGGCTCTCAGGAAATGCCTTTGTGCCTGCAGTCTGTGTTATATCTGCAGTTTCAGCAGCCTATGAATTATTTGAGCTCAGACTCCTCACTTTTGTCTGTAGCCTCCAATCCCTCATTGTCATTAATCACTAACAAAGAACTTACAATACTACACTGAATTCAGGACTTAATTTTTATTTTGTACCTAGTATGTCCCTTATCAGTCTGATCAGTCTGTAGCATGCGGTCACCTTTGTGTGGTTTGATATTTGATTCAGTCTACTTACTCATTATTACATTTCAAGACAGCTGAAGCCAAGTTTATCCCTTCTCCCCCATTCTACTCCCCTACACTCTGGCTAGTCTCATGCCAACTTGACATAAGCTAGAGTCATCACACAGGAGGAAGCCCCAATAGAGAAGATGCCTGCATAAAATTGGACTGTAGGCAAACCAGTAGGGCATTTTCATAATTAGCAA
Organism: Mus caroli; assembly: GCF_978045245.1. NCBI lineage: Eukaryota > Metazoa > Chordata > Mammalia > Rodentia > Muridae > Mus > Mus caroli. The sequence continues at coordinate 1,325,859 of NW_028227256.1, forward strand.
TTGATGCAGGAGGGACTAGCCCATTGTGGGAGGTACCATCTCTGCACTGATGGTCCTGGGTTCTGTAAGAAAGCAGGATGAACAAGCCATGGGAGCAAGGTAGTGTGCAGCGCCCTTCCATGGCCTCCGCATCAACTCCTGTCTCCATGTTCTTTCCATGCTTCAGTTCCTCTCCTAAGTGCTTTTGATGATGAAATGCTATATAGAACTGTGAGTGAAATAAACCCTTTCGTCCTCAAGTTTCATTCATTGTGTTTCAATACAGCAGTAGTAACCCTAATACAACTTACATTGTCAATCAGTAAGGCACAAGGTGTGTGTGTGTGTGTGTGTGTGTGTGTGTGTGTGTGTGTGTGTGTGGTGATTGAATAAACAAATCATGTGAAGCATCTGTGTTTATCATAAGGAGTAGTTCTTTCATTTTGCTCAAATCCACATATTGACCTTGATCAACAGGTCAGTGCTATTGCTCGGTGATGGACCTTTGGGGATAGGTCTTGTGGAAGGTCTTATTTTTATAGGACATATCCTTAAAGGAGATTCAGGAATCACTTTCTTTCTTCATTCTCTCTCCCTCTCCCTTTTCCTCTTCCTCTCCACTCTATTTCAACTTAAAATATAATCGCTTGCTTCAGAAATTTATTCCCAACTTTTCCCTATCAGGTGATGCTGTAAAGAAAATTCCTGGTTTACACTACTATACAGACTTTGTACTTAAAAAATGTTGAGCTAAATATAACTTTTTTGTTTATAAGACAATTGCTTGTGGTATTAGTTGTAGCAATGCGAGGATAACTAGTTAGTACATTTCATTTGCTTCATTACAAAATTCCATGGTTCCTACCACTCAAAATTTTAATAATGCCAACATTTAAAAATATTTTACAAGAACAAATTTTATAGGAAATATGACAGTTTCCTCTGAGCTTTTTTTTCATTCATAAAAAAAAGTCTATTTCTGAAGCTGTCAGCTAGCATACTAATTTGAGCCATGTCACATTTTGCTTGAGGTAGCCAACTCTAATTTAAAAGCCTTTGCTTCCTGACACAAACTTAATTCTTCTGTGAGAAATTTTAACTAAGCACGTTTTTCTCATAAGAGTAATTCTTCACACTTGTCCATGAATCTCTGCTATATGGAATATATGCATGCAATCCAGAATTAGTCCATTACAGCAAAAAGTCACAGTGCTGATTTCTGGTGACTGGTATCATAATGATGTAGGCATGTCAGTAACACTTCTTATTCTTTGACAATTTCAAGCATCTATTTGTTGAGTTTGAGTTGTGTTTCTCTCCCATTGTGTTCTCTTAGTCCTCTTCATCTGAAAACCTTTCCAAAACCCTTCTAATTTGATGTCCTTTTCTTCTTTCTTCTTTCCTTTGTTTGTTTGTTCCTTCCTTCCTCCCTTCCTCCCTTCCTCCCTTCCTTCCTTCCTGTCATTCTTTCCTTCTTTCCATCTTCCTTTCCTTCCCATTGAGTTTAATTGAGGTTGCCTGCCTGAGCATAGTGAGTGGAGGGTATAGGTGTGGGTTACTTATTGGAACATGGACAACATATGAGTGGCTACACTGTGGAAGAAATTTATTTCCTCATAACCCATTATATGCCCAAATCCCACAGTGAATGGTGGGACCTGAAGAGCCCCTCTTCCATGCATCACAAAATAATTACAACTCTGGTCATCTGCAGATCTTAGGCAGATCACCACAACTTCAGTGAGTTTGTAGGTGCAATGAGCTTGTCATGTCCAAAAGACACTGTGGCACTCTTCCCCAACCTCTAGCTCTTAAATTCTTTCCATCCCACATTCACAATGTCCCTGAGCTTTGGTGGGGGTGATATACATGACCTGTTTCAAGCTGAAGACTCTATAGTCATTCATTCTCCATACCTGATTAGCTGTGGTCTCTGCATTAACTGGCACCCTCTGTAGAAACAAGCTTAGCTGAGACACTAGTTTGATGTTTCCATTTAACAAACAACAGTAGTGAGTTCTCTCTTGGGGTCTATAGTCTTCCCAGCTACAGGCCCCCAATAACATTTACAGTACAAGAGATCAGGTTTCTCTTGAAGAATGGGCATCAAACCCAATTAGAAAGGGTTTAACTCCCCTCATAGTGCCATGCCACTATTACATCAATGGGCATATCTTGTCAAATGGGTCCTTTTTATTAATTACTGTTTAAAAGAAATAATGGTTTAGCCAATAAATAATTCTCAAAAACCATTTTGTTAAAAGTAAAATGTTAGTTATATATAAAAATGAGTATATTAGGAATAAAGAAATATTCAAAGGCTGGTATGGTGGCATTCAACTTTACTTTCATTTTTCTGACTGCAGATTATGAATTCTGGGCCCGACTGAGAAAGTACTATGCTGTTTCTTCCTATTTGATGATGGTTACATCACAAAGCACAGAATTTGATGGGTGTTGTACATTATCCTTGACAGTAAGATTATATGTGAGAAAAATAAAATGATCAAGCAAATATATAAATTAGGATTTGGAGTCCTTTGTTCATGACCCACCCAATTTTGTGTCACAGAAATGGGAGTTGCTTTGATTGTGTTAAAATATATATATATATATATATATATATATATATATATATATATATATACTATTCTTCCTAAAATAACTGCAAAGAAGAAACAAAGAAGAGAAGCAAACCAAAAACTGAGGGCAAGGCTGCTGCTTACTCTCTGATGATGACAGTGAGGAACATCTGGCCTTGGATTCTGGTGTAGTCTTGTCTTCCCCTTGGCTCGGTGTTGCAGACATTCCCATTGGGTTTTCTCTGCCAACTGAAATTAAGATTTATAAAAACTGAAAGGCACTATTGTTTGAAAACCCCTGCCTCTTCTCAGAATATCCTCTATATGCTCAGTACCAAGTTTCAGTTTCCCCATTGTTTGAATTTCAATGCCTACTCAGTTCATTTCAATTTTATTACACAGTTACCAGAAAATGGCTATTAGTTCTTACCAGCAGGCTATGCATAAATGGAATTCCTATAAAGCCTACTCACTGCTCTGTATTCCACGCAATAGCCTAACATCACAATATGAATCAAATGACTTATTCAAGATGTTTTCCTTACCGATTCTAAATGAGAGCTACTTGAGTAATCTGCTGCTTTGCCTTTCTCAAAAGAAGAAACAGCCTAAAGCATCATTCAAAGAGAACTTCACTATATCTTACTAGAATATGAAAACCAGTGAATTGTGTGTGTGTGTGTGTGTGTGTGTGTGTGTGTGTGTGTGTGTGTGTGTGTGTGAAGAAAAGCACTACATAGTTTTCTGTTTTTCATTTATACAAATGCAAGCAGTTTGGGAGGCTGATTCAAAAAATAGGTACCTCCAACTTTATTGAACAACAACTTTGATTTAAGCTCCTTATTCAACAGTGTTAGTTTTACTTAGATTGCCAAAGTTAAGTTGTATTTGTTCTTTAAGATCAAGAATAGGATGGGTGATATCTCTTGGATGACAGCAATTTGGACTATGAATGTCAAGTTTTAGAGAGTGCATCCACAACATTTATAAAGGTGTCTGACTATGTAAGATTATAAGCAGTCAATAACATCAAAACTTCACTCAAAAACTTGGATGACTCATAAAATTAGAAAGCACACAAGCCTCCAAGGTGTGGAGTGAGTGACTGACACTTAATGAAAGGAAAGGTGCACAGACAGCAGGACACTGGGATTTGAGACATTGTACCTTATTTATGTCCAGCACAGGTTATAAGATATAAATTCACAATAATGGGCTTTTCAACACCAAGTCCTATGAAGTATTGGTTTTCCCATTTGATTTATTTTTAGCATAACTTATAAGTACTCAGGATGGATAACAATAAAGGAATTCAAAATATTAAAAAGGAAAATTTGCTAGACTTCTACATTTTCACTGGGACAAAATAAAAACCTGAAGGAAAAAGATTCCTAAACACAAGTTAGGGTCCATTTGCCTATGCAATTAATAAATATCTAGGATTACGAAGGAATGTGAACCAATCTTCCAGTTATTGTCATGATATTAGAAAAAAAGAAATGCATAAAACATAATTTTTGTGTTTATAGGATTACAGTCCAGAGGGTGACAGCTAGATGATGATCTCTTATATACATTCAGAGTGTTTCACTATACTTACGCAAAACATATACAGGAAGTAAAATGAAGAAAATTATATCCTTATCCTGAGACTGAAAACAAGCACAAAAGCGTCTGCACATAAGATTATCACACACATGACTATGAAATACGAAATAACCTTGCCAGTCTCTTTACCTCCCCTGCACTAACTTCTCAGTGTTTCATCTAGGACTGTCCAAAGTGTCGATGGAGTCTATTTGGTCATGGAAAATATGTTCTGCATATACAAGATCAAGGAATCTCCTGTCTGTATGCAGAGGGAGCAGTTGACTCACAGAAGGTGGTTCAAGCTCTAAGTACCAAAAAAGCCTTCCAATAATACTCTGGATTGGAGCCTCTACTCTCAACATGCTCTCCTATCTAATTTTCACAATTGTAAAAGGGGTGTGAGAGGCTGTGGATATAACTCAAGAGGTACAGTGCTTGCCCATCATACATAAAGCCCTAGGTTTGATCCCTAGTATCTCATAAAACTGAGCATCATGGTACATGTCTATAGTCCTAGCATCCAAGGAAAGGAGAAAGGAAGATCTGTAGTTTAGATTTCATCCTTGGCTATTTGTGAACGTAGTGAGTTTGAGACCAGTCTGGTCTACATAAAACACTATATCAAAATTAATTAATTAAAATTTAAACTTAAAAAGGAAAATTAAAAAATCAAAATTTGAATGTAAAAACTTATTAGCCACAATGTAAAATAATAACTGTAACAAAGATAAGAGAATTGGAACTTTTTTCCATATAACTAAATATTCACATCTAATGGTAATCTCTTGTAAACTCAGTGTCAGTTTTAAGAGTCTACAAAATTAATTAATACAAAATATTTTGTTTTATTTTTTAAAAATAACAAAATATAAATAATTGAAACAATGAATTTCTGTCACATTTTAATGTGAGATTACTGTATGCTTAATTAGAATGTGATGAACTGACTACTATTGCACTTAGATTTTATATACAAATAATTTTGTTTTCAGATTTTTCTGAGATCAAGCAAAAATGAGCATTTTAAACACAAATATCTGTAAGACTTCATAGTCTTACACGAAGGTATTTGTTCCCACAGACATGCACTAGAAGACACTGGAACATAAAGCACACGAGGTTGTTCCTTCAAGAGAAGGATTCCATGCATGTGAGTACACTGTTGCTGTCTTCAGAAAACAAGAGGAGGGCATCAGATCCCGTTTACAGATGGTTGTGCGCCACCATATGGTTTCTGGGAATTGAACTCAGGGCCTCTAGTAGAGCAGTCAGGCTCTTAACTGCTGAGTCATCTCTCCAGCCAGCTGGTCTGACTCTTCAACCCTAGCTGACCAGTATTCACTACTGCTAGAGCAAGGCCAAGGCTCTACTTGAGCAGTGTTTGTTACTCACTTCATACAAATTTCCCTCTGAAACTACACAAGCTAGGCCTTCATGCTCTGTACTGCTCTCAACATTCTTATCTTCCAAGCTCCCACAGAACAGTTCATTGTGCTTTGAGCACTCAGTGGCTTTTTTAGCCCAAAGTTCCCCCCAAAACACATGGTCAGGTTTGTCACCGCAACACCAGCTGCCCTGGTCCCAACTTCTGTCCTAATTAAGAGTTACTACTGCTGTAATGAAGCACCAGTGGACGTTCTTTTGGGGAAGGAAAAAGCAACAGGAGAGGAATGGGTTTATCTGGCTTGTTTCCACATCCATAATTCATCACTGAAGAAAGTAAGGACAGGGACTCCAGAGGAGAGGATCTGAAGACAAGAACAGATTCAGGAGCCATGGAGGGATGCTACTCACTGGCTTGCCCCCTCTGCTTACTCAAAGTGGTTTCTCATAGACCCCAGGAAGACCAGCCAAGGGATGGCACTACCCCCACAGCCCAGGGATGGCACCACCCCCACGGCGGTGGCTCCTTCAAGCACTGATCATTAAGAAAATGCCCTATAGGATTGCTTCTGGCCAGGTATTTTCTTTACTGAGGCTCCCTCTACTCAGAGGACTTTAGCTTGTGTCATGTTAACATAAAACTATGGAACACAAGGGGCTGGAATGGCTCAGAAATTAAGGGCCCTGACTGCTCTTCCAGAGGTCATGAGTTCAAATCCCAACAACCACATGGTGGCTCACAAACATCTGTAATGAGATCTGACACCCTCTTCTGGTGTGTCTGAAGACAGCTACAGTGTACTTATATATAAAATAAATAAATCTTAAAAAAAAAAACAAAAACAAAAAATATTGAACACAAGACCCCATATTAATAGTTTATTTATTGTAGTTTTATTAACTACAATATACTTTTATGAACCTCCCACCCCTATTTTTACAGGATAAACATACAGAAAAAGTATTTTCCAGGTGAAAATTTTTAAAATTTGCTGCTTTTAGTTGTGCTGAGTGGGAGTGGGGAGATGGGTGTTGCCGTGCACACACACTGGACCCCCTGTGCTGGTGTTATAGGCCTTTGTGAGCCATTGGAAGTGGGTAATAGAAACCTGCAAGAACAGTGCATGCTCTAACCACAGCGATGCTCATATAAATTATATGCAGATGAGCTTTAACTCTACTTTCATGGTCTGAAATCAACAGCATACAGAAAACCCCTGTCTCAAAAACCACAAACAAACAAACACAAAAGAGAAAAGAAATCAACAGCAAATACTTTTACATATATAAAGCCAAATTCAGGACAACTAAAATGGCAATGCAGTTTGCTGACATTACCTATTTTTCCTATTCTTTCTTTGAGAAAGGATCTCAACTCTGCAACCTAAACTCACTATGAAGTCAAGGCCAGCCACAATCTCACAGCCATCCTCCTGCTTCAGCTTCCTAAAAGCCAGAATTAAGAGTATGAGCCTAGCATTTCACTGTTTTCCACTTGTGAGACTAAGTAATAGAAATAAAACTACCGGCGGTGGTGGTGCAACCTTGAATCCCAGCACTTGGGAGGCAGAGGCAGGCAGATTTCTGAGTTCGAGGCCATCCTGGTCTAGAGAGTGAGTTCCAGGACAGCCAGGGCTATACTGAGAAACCCTGTCTCAATAAGCCCCCTCCACCCCCCCCCAAAAAAAAGATAAAAATAAGTAAAGCCAACGAAGGAAATGCAAAACAAAAGCATGCCGAGACTCCACAGAGCCAAAAAGTCACCAAGGAAACAACAAATGCTGGTGGGAGCGCAGAGGGAGCATACTGCTGCCACCACTGTGGAAATCAGGGTGGGAATTCCTGGAGGAAAAAAACCTAAAGGAAACTATCACACCATCCTGCCACACCAGGAATTCCTCAGTAGACACCCAACAGAACCCAAGTCAACAGACCACAGAGACCTACACACCCATATGTATTACAGCCCTTTAAAATCGCCTACGTACAGAATCAGCCTAGCTACCCAATGACAAATGGAGTGGGTAAAGACTATATGGTCTATATGCACAATGAGATATTATTCAACCATAAAGAAGAATGAACTTGGGCTAGAGAGATGACTCAGCGGTTAAAAGCACTGACTGCTCTTGCAGAAGTCCTGAGTTCAATTCCCAGCAACCACATGGTGCCTCACAACCATCTGTAATGAGATCTGACGCCCTCTTCTGGTGTGTGTCTGAAGTATACTTACATACATAAAATAAATAAAAATAAATAAATCTTTTAAAAAAGGAAAAATGAACTTTCATCATATTTAGGAAAATGGATGGAACTGGAAATGACTGAGTAACATAAGACAAGCTCAAAAGATAAGCACAGGCATTAGTTAGGGAAGCAGAAACCTGCCTGAGTAGGGCCACAGGCCTCATCCGGCCGGATCAGCGCAGGGGTAGCTGGAGCACAGGGTTGCCTGACACCCGCCAGCTACCCACGACACCCACCGCAGGATTTTGGGACTGCTGGTGAGTGGAACAAAGCTTCTGCTCCAGTCCAATCACGCGGGACCTGAGACTGCTCTGGTTGGGGAGAGAGAAATCCGGCCTACATAGGGCCACAAGCCTCATCCAGTCAGAAAAGCACCAGGGCAGCTGGGGCGCAGGGTCGGCTGACACTCGCCAGCTACACACAACACCCGCCACAGGATCTTAAGACTTCTGGAGAGTGGAACACAGCTTCTGCTCCAATCCAATTGCGCGCGGGACCTGAGACTGCATTAGTTAGGGAAGCAGAAACCGGCCTGAGTAGGGCCACAGGCCTCATCCAGCCAGATCAGCGCAGAGGTAGCTGGAGCGCAGGGTTGCCTGACAACCGCCAGCTACCCACGACCCCCGCCACAGGATTTTGGGACTGCTGGTGAGTGGAACACAGCTTCTGCTCCAATCTTAAAACAGTGACAACGATAACAACTAACCACAGAGATTACCAGATGGCGAAAGGTAAACGTAATAATCTTACTAACAGAAACCAAGACCACTCACCATCATCCGAACCCAGCACCCCCACTTCGCCCAGTCCAGGGCACCCCAACACACCGGAAAAGCTAGACACGGATCTAAAAGCATATCTCCTGATGATGATAGAGGACTTCAAGAAGGACTTTAATAACACACTTAAAGAAATGCAGGAGAACAATGCTAAACAGGCAGAAGACACTAAAGAGGAAGCACAAAAATCCCTTAAAGAATTGCAGGAGAACACTGCTAAAGAGTTACAAATCCTTAAAGAAAAACAGGATAACATAATCAAACAGGTAGAAGCCCTTACAGAAAAACAGGAAAACACACCAAACAGATGATGGAAATGAACAAAACCATACTAGACCTAAAAAGGGAAGTAGACACAATAAAGAAAACCCAAAAGGAGGCAACACTGGAGATAGAAACCCTAGGAAAGAAATCTGGAACCATAGATACGAGCATCAGCAACAGAATACAAGAGATGGAAGAGAGAATCTCAGGTGCAGAAGATTCCATAGAGAACATCGGCACAACAATCAAGGAAAATGTAAAATGCAAAAAGATCCTAACTCAAAACATCCAAGAAATACAGGACACAATGAGAAGACCAAACCTACGGATAATAGGAGTGGATGAGAATGAAGATTTTCAACTCAAAGGACCAGCAAACATCTTCAACAAAATTATAGAAGAAAACTTCCCAAATCTAAAGAAAGAGATGCCCATGAACATACAAGAAGCCTACAGAACTCCAAATAGACTGGACCAGAAAAGAAATACCTCCCGACACATAATAATCAGAACAACAAATGCTCTAAATAAAGATAGAATACTAAAAGCAGTAAGAGAAAAAGGCCAAGTAACATATAAAGGCAAGCCTATCAGAATTACACCAGATTTTTCACCAGAGACTATGAAAGCCAGAAGATCCTGGACGGATGTTATACAGACACTAAAAGAACAGTCTGGCGGTTCCTCAGAAAATTGGACATAGTACTACCGGAGGATCCAGCAATACCTCTCCTGGGCATATATCCAGAAGATGTCCCAACCGGTAAAAAGGACACATGCTCCACTATGTTCATAGCAGCCCTATTTATAATAGCCAGAAGCTGGAAAGAACCCAGATGTCCCTCAACAGAGGAATGGATACAGAAATTATGGTACATTTACACAATGGAGTACTACTCAGCTATTAAAAAGAATGAATTTATGAAATTCCTAGCCAAATGGATGGACCTGGAGGGCATCATCTTGAGTGAAGTAACACAATCACAAAAGAACTCACACAATATGTATTCACTGATAAGTGGATATTAGCCCAAAACCTAGGATACCCAAGATATAAGATACAATTTGATAAACGCATGAAACTCAAGAAGAATGAAGACCAAAGTGTGGACACTGTGCACCTTCTTAGAATTGGGAACAAAACACCCAGGGAAGGAGTTACAGAGACAAAGTTCGGAGCTGTGATGAAAGGATGGACCATTTAGAGACTGCCATATCCAGGGATCCATCCCATAATCAGCTTCTAAACGCTGACACCATTGCATACACTAGCAAGATTTTGCTGAAAGGACCCAAATATAGCTGTCTCTTGTGAGACGATGCCGGGGCCTAGCAAACACAGGAGTGGATGTTCACAGTCAGCTATTGGATGTATCACAGGGCTCCCAATGGAGAAGCTAGAGAAAGTACCCAAGGAGCTAAAGGGATCTGCAACCCTATTGTTGGAACAACATGATGTACTAACCAGAACCCCGGAGCTCTTGTCTCTAGCTGCATATGTATCGAAAGATGGCCTAGTCGGCCATCAATGGAAAGAGAGGCCCATTGGACTTGCAAACTTTATATGCCCCAATATAGGGGAATGCCAGGGCCAAAAGAATGGGAATGGGTGGGTAGGGAAGTGGGGGGCGCTAAGGGGGACTTTTGGGATAGCATTGGAAATGTAATTGAGGAAAATATGTAATAAAAATATTAAAAATCAAAAAAAAAAAAAAGATAAGCACAGTGCATCCTCTCACACTATACCTGAGGACATAGGGTATAGTATGACAGCACATTTGAATCACAGCACATCTAAGGCAGAGGGACTAGGACCTTTGTGTTTGAGGCCAACCTGGTCTACACTGTGAGACCCTGTCTCAAAAAGGAAAGGCACAGAAGGAGAAGGGGGACTGACTATAGGGGACCAGCAGGATGGGAGTGTGAGGAGGCAAGGGAGAATTAGTCTGACCAAAGTCCATAGAATACATGCTCTGGCATGGTACTACAGAACAATTGTGACAAAAACTGCATGGTACTGGTACAGTGACAGTCAGGTAGATCAATGGGATACAATTGAAGACCCAGAAATGAACCCAAACACCTATAGTCACTTGGTCTTTGACAAAAGAGCTAAAACCATCCAGAGGAAAAAAAGACAGCATTTTCAACAAATGGAGCTGGCATAACTGGTGGTTATGATGTAGAAGAATGCGAATTGATCCATTCTTATCTCCTTGTACAAAGCTCAAGTCTAAGTGGATCAAAGACCTCCACATAAAACCAGAGACACTGAAATTTATAGAGGAGAAAGTGGGGAAAAGCCTCGAAGATATCGGCACAAGGGAAAAATTCCTAAACAGAACAACAATGGCCTGTGCTATAAGATCAAGAATCGACAAATGGGACCTCATAAAATTGCAAAGCTTCTGTAGGGCAAAAGATACTGTCAATAAGACAAAAAGGTCACCAACAGATTCGGAAAGAATTTTTACCAATCCTAAATCTGATAGGGGACTAATATCCAATACACACAAAGAGCTCAAGAAGCTGAACTCCAGAAATTCATATAGCCCCATTAAAAAATGGGGTACAGAGCTAAACAAAGAATTCTCAACTGAGAAATGCCAAAGGGCTGAGAAGCACTTGAAAAAATGTTCAACATCCTTAATCATCAGGGAAATGCAAATCAAAACAACCCTGAAATTCCACCTCACACCAGTCAGAATGACTAGGATCAAAAATTCAGGTGACAGCAGATGCTGGTGAGGATGTAGAGAAAGAGGGACACTCCTCCATTGTTGGTGGGATTGCAAGCTTGTACAACCACTCTGGAAATCAGTGTGGTGGTTCCTCAGAAAACTGGACATAGTACTACTGTTAGATCTAGCAATACCTCTCCTGGGCATATACCCAGAAGATGTTCCAACTGGTAATAAGGACACATGTTCCACTATGTTCATAGCAGCCCTATTTATAATACCCAGAACCTGGAAAGAACCCAGATGTCCCTCAACAGAGGAATGGATACAGAAAATGTGGTACATTTACACAATGTAGTACAACTCAGCTATTAAAAACAATGAATTTATGAAATTCTTGGGCAAATGGATGTATCTGGAGGATATCATCCTGAGTGAGGTAACCCAATCACAAAAGAAGTCACTTGATATGCACACACTGATAAGTGGATATTAGCCCAGAAACCTAGAATACCCAAGATACAACTTCCAAAACACAAGAAAACCAAGAACGAAGACCAACGCACATGGATACTTCATTCCTCCCTAGAATACGGAATAAAATATCCATGAAAGGAGTTGCAGAGACAAAGTTTGGAGCTAATATGAAAGGATGGACCATCTAGAGACTGCCCCACCCAGGGATCCATCCCATAATCAGCCACCAAGCACAGACACTATTGCATATGCCAGCAAGATTTTGCTGAAGGGACCCTGGTATAGCTGTCTCATGTGAGGCTTTGCCAGTGCCTGGCAAATACAGGAGTGGATGCTCACAGTCATTTATAGGATGGAACCTATCCATCATTGGAACCCTATTCCATCATTGGGAAGGGAGGCCCCTTGGTCTAGCAAACTTTATATGCCCCAGTACAGGGGAACGCCAGGGTCAAGAAGTGGGAGTGAGTGGGTAGGAGAGCAGGGCAGGGGGAGGGAATAGGGGACTTTTGGGATAGCATTTGAAATGTAAATGAGGAAAATATCTAAGAAAAATGTGGGGGAGGGGAGGAGAACGATTCCAAATCCTCTTCTTCTTCCAAAAACCTGGAGTGGACATACTTTTAGCCTGGTGACCTTTGTGTTATATGTGTGGCTGGAGATTTTCTGGTACTGCATCCTCCCCAGACTCTTGTCACAAATCTGTTTTTCTCAGTCCATCTATAAAATCTATCTTTTGAACCTTACAAAGAGTTTTTATGTAGCCACATCTGATGCTTCTAGTTTACTTTCTTTTTTGAAGAGGTTTGCGTATGCTTTGTTGTGCATGCAAAATCATTTTCAAAAAACATTGTGCTGAACTTAAATATGTGTAAAATAAACAACTTGGGGGCAGACTCCTGATGTTTGAACAAACACTGACTATTGAGTCATGTTAAGCTGAACTGCAGAGGACTACTTTCTGTGGCATCAATGGTAGGAGAGGTAGTGGGCCCTGTAGGAGCTTGCTGCCCCAATGAAAGAGGATGCTATAGGGATGAGGCAGGAGTGAGTGGGGGAGTGGAGAGCACTTGCTTAGAGATATAGAGGAGGGAGGTGGGGTGGAATGTTTGCAGAGGGGAGACTGGGAAGAAGAACAACATTTGAAATGTAAACAAATAAAACAATTTTTACAAAAGATTATCGAGAAAAATGTAGATGATAGATGCCTGATCTGTGAACTTCTAAGGGAATTTTGAGAGTCCCTTGAAGACTCTATGTGAGTTATTCTGTATTTTGAATTAAGTGGTTCTGGTGACCTGGGGATAAAAATTGGCTCTAATTAACAATACATTAGAATCACTAAAGAAAACCTTTGCTTTCCTAGGACAATTGATGCTGGTTAGCTAGATCGGAGAAATTAGCACTGATTAAGAAGAAACCGGCAGCTTCTTCTAACCAGAATGGAATCTTCGGGAAAGTGTTTCCCCAGAGTGAACACACAGAAACTTGTGCTACAGAGTACTTTATGCTGGCAGCTTAATGTGGTACTGACTTTGATGGTTTAAAGGTGACAAGGAGAGCAGCTGATGTGTGACAGGGCTGGAGTTCCTGAACAGAGCCTGGGAGAAGCTATTGGTGAAAATGCAGCCCAGTTGCAGCATTTTGAATATAACATTACTGAGGTGACGGCCAAAAAAGAGCCCAGCCATCGAGTAGAGTCAGGGTGAGCCTAGAAGACAAGGTGTGTGTATTGCAGACAGAGGAGCAAGAGAAGTGATCCAATGTCTTTGCAGGAGCCCAGGAGGTCCTGCGTAAATCCCAGACATTTGACAATGAGTTATTTGCACTGTTGGTAGTTTGATTTTTCTTGGATCTAATTGTGATTGTGCTCTGCTGTTTCCCTCTTGGGATTACAGAATATTTAACTTATTTAAAAACTTTATAATAGTCCACAGTTGAGAGAGGTGGAGACTTTTAACATTTTAGTGTTTGAGTGTTTAAAGACTGAGATTTTGAGAACATTTTACATTGTGATGTTGATATTAATGTGTGATCTTGGAGATGATTAAGAAAGCAAAGGTTATAGCTTTAAAATGATGTGCATGGTTATCAAGTTGAGCAAAGATCAACTGTGCAAGCTAGTCTGTCAGTTGACAGAAGCTATATTATGTGTACACACAATTTAATGTTATAAAGTACCTCAAAGTAGTCAAAACTCTGTCATTTATGTTAATTACTTGAAAATTTGAGGGGAGCAGTCTTCATTGATCATTTTTTTCATGCAATTTTTAAGTATTATTATGAGGGAAAAAGTCAATAGCTGGTATTTTCTTACTAAAACTACAATGAAACTTTTAGGCACTCTACAAGAGTCATCATGAAGTCAACCAACTTTATGTATTTGAAGTAAACAAACGTACATTGGATGACACGTGGATAGAAGCAAACACTCTCATCTTTCGTATAAACGACAGGTTTTGCCTGTCCATCTGGTTGAAGTCCAACAAACAGTCCTGGGCTCTTCAGAGATTCCAGACTTATAGATGCATTTTCCAGATTCTTCTTGATTTTAAAATGGCAGTCAGTGTCTCCAGTGCCCTGTGAGTGATAGAACATGATTTCACACATGTGAGAAAACACTGGACACAGTCGAAAACCACTCATTCCCAAGAGCGTAATTTTTCTTCTTCTTCAAGCCATCGGCATAAATCTAAAAACAAAATTAAATTTTTCCATAAGGTCTAGAAACAGAGACTGTATGATGGGCAAAGAAAGGGCTCTGAGCACAGAGGAGCTTTACCTAAGGAAAGGCCACTGTATGGTGTTCATTTCAGAGCTGCTTACCTCCAAAGATGAATACAGAATATTAAAACATGAAACTATCTTTTTAAAAATAAAGTCACAGAGCCAGGCAGTGGTGGTGCATGGCTTTAATGCCAGCATTTGGGAGGCAGAGGCAGGCAGATTTCTGAGTTCAAGGCCAGCCTGGTCTACAGAGTGAGTTCCAGGAGAGCCAGGACTACACAGAGAAACCCTGTCAAAAATCCAAAAAAATAAAAAATAAAAAATAAATTTACACGTTGCTTAATGACAAGGATACATTCTAATAAGTGCATCATTAGTTCATTTATCATTGTAAGAACATCACAGAATGCATTTATACAAATGTGTGTGAGTGTGAGAGACAGAGAGACAGGAACAGAGAGAGGTGTGTATTTTACAGTCTATTACTTCTATGGCTATGATAATCACAAAACATGAAAGACAATAAAGAAGAGAGAAAATACTATAATAAATTATAAATATATGACATTAAAACACATTATGATGTTTTCATAGTAAACTTTTCAAATGTAAGAAGAAATGTGCTATAATATAGTTGTAAATAGTAGGTAAGTACACACCAACACAATACTTCATCATCATTGTCATATACTGTATACTATGTATAGTTGTATCTACTATACTTTTATGCAACTGGCAGCACAAGTTTGTCTACACTAATATCATCACAGAAATGAACAATGTCACATTATAACTATATCACCAGGTGAGAAGTATGCTTAAGTTCCATTATTTTATGATACAGTTACAAAACTTATCAAATATATGATATGAAATTCTCTAAAGCATAGAAAAGGGTCAGCTTTGATCACATGGGCATTCACAGTGGAAACCATGTGATAGTTTCTCATGTGATTGTGTACTTTTGAGACTGAATTTTCAAGTACGTTCAAGGTATTTAAAGATTACCAATAAAACACTCAAGTCAGGTAATGACTGCACATTCCTTTACTCTCAACATTCAGAAGGCAGAAGTAGGGACTTCATGAGTTTGATGCCAGCCTGGTGTACAAAGTGAGTTCCAGAACAGCCAAAGCTAGACAGAAAAGCATGTCTCCAGAACAAACAAACAAGCAAACAAAGAAACAAAACAATTCAAAATTAGAAGTTTATTTGTAACCACGAATGTTATATCTCCTTTTTTAAGGTACTCATAATATTAGAATATATTTAACTATTCAGTGCTTTGAACTTTTCATTGTAAGATTTAAAAGTTATAGAAATGAGTTTTATGAGAATGAATTAAGGTTTCTAGATTACTATTATACTTAAAATAGAAGATTATATTTTGTTCTTAGGGTGCTATAAGAGCCAAATGTCTCTGTGTGTCTCTCTCTCATTTTATAAATGCAAATTAATCAATGTCTACTTTCTTCTCTTTTGCTATTGATAAAATAACATAAATGGCTTTGACTTGTCCATGGTCAAACACCAAACATCACAAAGAAAGATAAGTGTAGCATAGTGGCTTTTCCTGTTGGTTTCTATATATTCATGACACTTCTCCATTAGTAAATGTTGGGTTTCTTCTGGTTTTGTATTTGTTTTTATCTTTGAGAATTTCATATTATATATTTTGATCATACTCTTTCCCCTCCACCACCTCCTCTCAAATTATTCCTATCCCCTTTAGCCAGGCAAATTTGTATTATTTTTCTGTCTTTGGAAAAGAACATAAATTACTATTTGTGTTGGCAAACTCTTCCTGAACATGAGGAATGCCTAGAGTGTGGTTGATATTGTTACTCCACTAAAGAAATTGAGTTTCTTCCCTTTCTCAGCAGCTAACAATTGCAAACATCTTTTTAGTTAACTGTGAGACTGTGTGCCACCTTCTTCTCCTTCTCTGCTTGAAATTGTGTAGGTATTGTGCATGCTATTACAGACTCTGTGAGTTCATATGTTCATCAGCCCTACTATGTTTGTAAAATGTTGTTTTCTTAACCAGCATCTCCGCCTCTTACAATCTTTTCATCTCATCTTTCACTTATCCTTGAAGGGAGGAATTTGGTAAAGACTCCCCATTTAGAATTAAGTGCTCTGAAGTTTCTCATTCACTGAACATTGTCTAGTTGTGGGTCTCAGTGTCATCTCTTCAAGAAGAAGTGTTTCTTATAGGAGTTGATGGATAGACTGATCTATGGGTTTACTATACCATTAAGCATCATTTGTTGCTGTGTTCATTTATAAGAATGATAATATTTTTCCCCCAAAGCTCCTGATCTATCTAGTTTCAGGTTCATGCTCTCATTAACGTGTAAGGAATGGATTCCATTTTATGAAGCAGGCCATAAATACAATTTTTTAAAAGTAGTTAGGTACTCTCATAACATTAGTGTCACTATTATACTAGTGGGTATATTTTATGGGCATGCTGTTATTGTAGTTCACAGGGTTTGTAGCTGGGTAAGATTGATGAATACATTTTTCTTTGGGTAGCTTATAAAGTTCCTTCCATCACAATGACCACTGGTCAATAGGGATGAAACTTGCCGTTCAGCACCAGCTCAATTTTTTCCATCATTGATGTTATAAGTATGTGATATCTTTAACAATAGAGTTTTATCTTGAGGTTGTACAGGGTAACCAATAGCATTGACAATAGCCTATAATGTCTGAGTGGCCAATAATGACCCCTTTGTCTAATATGTCCAAAAAATGTAACTCATTCCTAGCAATTTGTTTTTTATTTGGTATTTCATCTTGCTCTAGTCAGAACAGCTATGATTAATAATAAATAATAACAAATGATAGTAGATACTGTTGAAGATGCAATGAACACTTGCTCACTGCTGGTAGGGATGTAAAGTAGAGAAGCTACTTTGGACATTGGTGTGGATGTTCCTTAAAAACCTACAAATAGATTTGTATGGTGTCTGGTTGGAGTATTGTCTCTCACATTATAATGGCAAATTGATTTAAATTTCTTTCATATGTTTATGTGTCTTAGGAAGCTTCTACAGTAGTAGGTTTCCATGTGGCTTTTCAAATAGCCTTTGGTGTTAGTCCTCTTCATATTCCTTCCTAAACTCTAAATGCCTATCTTCCACTGCATTTAACCCATGTTCTAATTTCTCCTTTATTCCCTTATAACTTTATTTTATTCCCCCTTCCATGGTAGATCTTATCTTTCCCCAGTCCCTTACTAGCCTCTAGAGGACTAGCCACTAGTCCTTTGTGGTTATTCTAAATAAAACACATGTACCTAATGCTTAAGCATAGGCATTAAGATGAATAAATAATGAATGGGTCCTCATGGTATTAAAAATAATCTTCTTATAGCAAAGGACACCACCATCAAGCAAAAAGACAGCCTACAAAAATGGGGGAGGGGGAGTACTTCAACTATGTATCTCACAAAGGATTCGTATCTAAAATATAAAGAACTTCAAAAACCTGAACATCAAGAGAGCAGATAACTCCATTTATAGAACCTGATAAAGAGGTTCTCAAAAGGTGGAATACAAATAGCTGAGAAATATTTTTTAAAATGTTCAACATTCTTAGCCATTAGGGAAATGCAAACACTTTGAGATTTCATCCTACCCACTCAGAGTAGCCAAGATTAATAAAACAAATGACACAGGGTACTAGTGAAGATGAAGGAGAAAGGGGCTTCTCATTCATTGCTGATAGGAGTGAAAACTGGTTCAGGCACTATGAAAGATAGTGTGGCAGTTCTTTAAAACCTTAAAATAGATCCACCATATGGTCTACCTCTACCACTCCTGGGCATATATCCAAGGGACTCTATATCCTAGTCTAGAGAAGCCTGATCATTCATCTTCATCACTATTCTACTCACAGAAGCAGGAAGTGGGCAGCCTAGATGTTTATCAACTAATGAGTGGATAATGAAAATGTGCATCATCTACACAGAAGAGTACAACTCTGTTGTGAAAGAAATAAAATTTGTAGCTGAAGAAATGAAGCTGTCAACAACCATCCTGAGAAATATATCCCCGACCCAAAAATATAACATGTCACATCACATTTTCTCCTATTTGTGAATATTAGTTTTGACTCTTTAGACATGTGTGTTATATTTGGAAGTTAAGCACTGTGCTTTTACATAGTTTGTATGTCTCCTTGATGGTTTATATGTTGAGACCTTCTCTTCACCAATGCAAAATCTACAAGGTACTTTTAATAGACAGGGTCTAGAGCCAAGTTATTAGGTTCATTTTCCACCTGAAAGTAACTTAAGTCCATTGAGCATTTTAGTGAGTGAGTTTTTACAAAAGTGAGCCTGGCCTCTGAATCCCTCTAATTTTCTGCTTCAAGATGCCATTTCCTCTCAACATGTTTTCTCTCTATTTACCATGGAGTCTTGCTCTGGCAAGAGGTCTGGTGTTTGGACTTCTATTCTCCAAACTGTGGGCAAAAGAACCCATTTTCTTCATAATGTTATTTCCCTCCTGTATTTAATTACAGAAATGAGTAATATGTATACCACTGGTCTGTGCAGAGATAAACCAAATAATTGATACACAAACTAGTCTGGCTCTGCAGAACAGAATCTTGTGGCTGTAGTCTTTGACTTTATGAACATGTTTGTTTTCAAGTTTTGCATCTGGATAAAAACCAAGGAAGAAAGTGTGGAAACAAAGAAACAAATTAATAAGATAAGAATGTAAGTGTGTAAATGTCAATTTTATTATTGATCTATAACAGACCAAGCTTTGAAGTGAACAGAGAAACCAAGATGTACATACACTACTTTAGAAGGGAAAAAAAACAAAAAACAAAAAAACAAGAGCCTTGAATACATCGACACAGGGGAAATTTCCTAAACAGAACACCAATGACTCATGCTCTAAGATCAACTATAGACAAATGGAATCTCGTAAAATTGAAAAGCTTCTATAAGACAAAGGACACTGTCAACAAGGCTAAACTACAACCTACCAACTGGGAAAAGATCTTTACCAACCCTACATCCAACAGAGGGCTAATATCCAAGATATACAAAGAACTCAAGTGCCACGCACACTGGGAAATGCCACGCACTCCAGTCAAGTCTGCTTGACAGGCTGAGAGGCCTGGAAGCACTCACAAGGAAAAGAGTTTCAAGGAAACTCACCTCCTGGAGCTTTGGAGTTCTCATTAACCCATATCCTCATACCCTATTCCCGAGTTAGTCTGGTGTATGGAACCACATGCTCTCTTTTAGTATTATTTTATTATAAATGCCTTTTAAGATTAAATTCTGATATAGTTAAGTCTCCCTAGTGTTCCAAGGTCCCAGAAGCCTTCGAGCTTGGAATCCAGCAGGAATGCAGTAAGGAAGTAACCTATTCAGTAACTAATTAAGCATTACAAGAAAACAGAGCCAGTAGCTCAAAGCTTGTCTGCAAAGTATTTACTAAGGACAGTAGCAAATCTCACCCAAACAAGGGAATACCATAATAGAGCCAGGGAATCCTACTGAGATAGAAATCTTCAGTATAGGCTGCATTGCATATTAGAAGCAAGTTGGTGAATTCTTCTGACAAATAGAGATTCTCCAGATACTTAAAAGTCATACTCATATAAGAATTTAGCAAGGCCTAGGAAATAGGGGGGGTTGTGTTATTGCATTATTCATGAGGTCTGCTAAGAGAAGAACCCCCTGGTGCTAGCTTCACAAGGATCAAAGGTATAGCACTAGAGTGTGAAATCCTTACCTGTCACTAAGCTGACCCTAGGCAGGACTGCTTTATCTTTACTGTAAACATCTACCTGTTTCCTGTAAAGCCTTTTGAAGTCATTTCTTTGTTTTGTATCAGGTAACTTCAATGTACTTTGCCTGCTACCCTTTGAATTTTCTGTACTATATAAGATTGGTGTTCACTTTGTGACAATACATTCAGATTCTACACAATCTCATGTGTTGATCTGTCTGTCATCCACCAACTCCTTGCCCACCTGCCCCAGAGACTCATTCCATGCAGACAAAGGAACACAGAGGGTCTGCGGCACTCAAGAAGTTAGACTCCAGAGAAACAAATAACCCTATTAAAAATGGGGTACAGAGCTAAACAAAGAATCTGAAATGAGGAATATCAAATGGCTGAGAGACACCTAAAGAAACGTTTAAGATCCTTAGTCATCAGGGAAATGCAAATCAAAATAACCCTGAGATTCCACCTCATACCAGTCAAAATGGCTGAGATGAAAAACTCAGGTGACAGCAGATGCTGGTGAGGATATGGAGAAAGAGGAGCACTACTCCATTGCTGATAGGATTGCAAGTTGGTACAACCACTCTGGAAATCAGTCTGGTGGTTCCTCAGAAAATTGGACATAGTACTATCTGAGGACCCAGCTATACCACTCCTAGGCATATACCCAGAAGATGGTCGAACATATAACAAGGACACATGCTCCACTATATTCATAGCAGTCATATTTATAATAGCCAAAAGCTGGAAAGAACCCAGATGTCCCTCATCAGAGGAATAGATACAGAAAATATGGTACATTTACACAATGGAGTACTACTCAGCTATTAAAAACAATGACTTCATGAAATTCTTAGGCAAATGGGTGGACTTAGAAAATATTACCCTGCCAGGCAGTGGTGGCACATGCCTTTAATCCCAGCACTTGGAAGACAGAGACAGGTGAATTTCTGAGTTCGAGGCCAGCCTGGTCTACAAAGTGAGCTCCAGGACAGCCAGGGCTACACAGAGAAACTCCTTCTCAAAAAAACCTAAATACATACATACATACATACATACATACATACATACATAAAAGAAATAACAAAGAAAATATCATCCTGAGTGAGATAGCCCAGTCACAAAAGAACATACATGGTATGTACTCACTGATAAGTGGATATTAGGAAAAAAGTTCCTAATACCCACAATACAACTCACAGACCATATGAAGATCAAGAAGGAAGACCAGAGTGAGGATGTTTCAGTCCTATTTAGAAGGGGGAACAAAATAATCATAGCAGGTAGAGTAAAGGAGGGACCTGGGAGGGAGACAGGAGGGTGAGGAAAAAGGGGAGCAGGATCAGGTTTGGGAGGAGTCAGGGAGTTGGGGGCTGGGATACAGAGGGTCAGGAAATTGAACAGAGGTGGGTAGCAGTGGGGATGAGGAACTAGGGGTAGCACTAGAAAGTCCCAGATGCCAGAAAAGCAAAAGACTTCCAGGACCCAACTGGGATGACATTAACTGAAATATCCAAGAGAGGGGAGCGAGAAGCTTTAGAGACCATATCCAGTGGATAGGCATGGCCCCCATTTGAGGTATGGGCCACCCATCCATCTCAAAAACCTTAACACAGAAATGTTCCTGTCTAAAGAAAAATCAGGGACAAAGAGTGAAGCAGAGACTGAAGGAAAGGCCATCCAGATAGAATGCCCCATGTAGGGATCCATCCCATGCACAGATACCAAGCCCAGGCACTACTGTTGATGCCAAGAAGCACTTGCTGATAAGAGCCTGGTATGGCTGTCACCTGAGAGGCTTTGCCAGAGCCAACAATCAGACTGAGTACAGGGACCCCAATGGAGGAGTTAGGGGAAGGAATGAAGGAGCTGAAGGGGTTTGCCACCCCATAGGAAGAACAACAATATCTACCAATCAGACACTGCCCCCCACCCCAGAGCTCCCAGGGACTAAACCACAAACCAATGAGTACACCTGGAGGGACTCATGGCTCCAGCTGCACATGTAGCAGAGGATTGCCTTATCTGGCATCAATGGGAGGGGAGGCCTTTGGTCCTGAGGAAGCTCAATACCCCAGTATAGGGGAAGTGGATGCATGGGGAGGAAGAGCACCCTCATAGAAGCAGAAGATGGGGGATGGGATAGGAGTTTGGGGAGGGGGGATAACATTTGAAATGTAAGTAAATAAAATAACCAATAAAAATAATAAGAAAACTCAATCAGCTTAACTGTGCATGCCAGCATATACTAGAACTATGTTTGTACTTTTGTACATTGCAGACTTTAGTCAAAGTATGTTTTGTTTATGAACTTTAATTTTATTCTCAAATATAACACAGCTATCCTATTGAATACTGGTGTGATGTTTTACTAAAGAGCTCAAAAATTGCCCTTGATTCACAATTTACAGAACTTTTCCTGGAGACATACCTTCCTTACCAACACTAAAGCACATCCCTACTTCTAATGTTATTTTTTTCATACTGGGAATAACACTCTTTTTAATTAAGTTAAACACTGAGAGAAGGCAAGCCTTCCTACTTTTTCTACAGCTCCACCAACAGGCAGGCCTTCTCACAAAGCTCATCTCTTTGTTAGCACTGTTAAAAATATCTATTTTGCTGATTTTATTTGGTTTTTCTCTCTCTTTGTGATAATAAAAAGTGAGATTCTTTTCTCTAAATTTCACCACTCCAGGATACTTCTCTTGACTACTTTTCAAACCAGTCCCCCTCTAAGCCTCCAGATATATAAATGAAGTACAACTCAAATGGGATTTCTAATGTTCTATAGTCTCTAATTTATGATTGTTTATATTTCTTCAGTAGCACCTCCAGGAATTTTCTTTTTATCCTTCAAGTGAAAAACTGAAAATTAAATTTAATATTTCTAGGATTAGAGTTTCCCTTACTGCATTTTTAAGCAAATAAATAAAAATTCTGTTTCATCCCTAGCCCCATATCAACTGGTTAAAAGAATTCAGATGTAAAATAAAGTATGTACATTCTATATATAAAAGCACCCTGTGTGGCCTCCTAATATTAGCAACAATAACAATATATATGAAGTCACCATATGGTATCAAGTGCATGTTCTTACCATGCATCCCATGATCATGTCCCTGTGGCTTGTTAGAGAAGAAAAATCCTAGTGACTTCACCCAAAGTGACATTTTTAAACTTCTCTTTCATTCAGTATTTGTTAAGCAACTGTCAGACGTAAGGGCTTCTGCATTTGGGATATTTTAATAAAAAAGGAAATGTGACATTTTTATTCTATTAATATGGAATCAATACATTCATTATTACTAATGTTCCAATCAACTTTCTCGACCAAAATGAATCAGCTGATGTTCTATTTCTATAACAAATCTGTTTGATCCTGATCAGAAAATCATTGTTGCTATCTTCAAGGCTTTCTGTATAGCCTCAAAATTAATATGTGGACCATTGTCTAAATATTAATATAACATTTTAATTAATTACAATTAATGTACATATTTAATTGCATTAAATGTTAGGCCATTTGCTAGAAAACTCAGCTGAAATACTTTTCCTTGCATGTGGCTGCATTTGTGTATGACTTTATTAAACATTTCTTCAAAAATGTTTGATTAGGTAAAACATGATCTATAATTATTTGCCTAAAATCAAGTAAAACTTGATAAAGTTTTACACTTTCTGGTCTACTAGTCTTGTATACGTCACCATAACTCAAATAAAACACGTATGTGTGCACTCATGTATACTTGTTTGTTATTTCAACTTCTTACAAACATGAGCTGCCCTTAATGTTTTATCTCAAGTATCTTTTTAGTGAACAGTAAAAATTGGACAACTCTTCAACCAGAGAATAGTCTTGGTTTCTTCAAACCCAGCAGATGTTCTTCATGAGCATCCTGTTGCTATAAGATGGGCCTGTCTCTTGTTCTCCTTGGTATACTTAACACATTGGTACATTAATATTTTCTTTTAACTCCTACTAAAGTTTTTTTTTTTTAATTTGTACTCATTCTTAGGGAGCCAGTGAGCCCATTCATGTTGCCCTGAGCCTGTGGCTTCTTGAAAGTAACTCCCTTATAACTGTCCTCAGTGAATCACATGTTGTTTGTTATGAGCCTAAATCCCTACTACAGCAAAAACTATTAAAGTGATTTACTCCTACAGAATAAACATTTTTCTGGTGGTAGAAATAGGAACATTTGCTATAGTATCAACATCACTTGTTTTAAAGGTGTGTTTACCTATACAAAAAAAAAAATGTTCTCAGATGTATGCTGGCAAACACAGTGAAAACAGTCATGCTTTTATCCAATGCAATTTATTACAGTATTTGTGGAGTAGCAGTTTTCACCAAGGTACTCTTGGGCTGTTAAAGCATAGGGAAATGAACATGCATTACCGTTTACCTCAGAGCACATCTTACATCCCCCTGGAGACAGTTTGTACACTTTACTTCAGCCTCTAAGCATATACAAACTAAAATAACTATAGTAATGTTCTCATTTGTTTTCCAAAGAAGTGTCATTTCAGAAAGAGTCTAGTGACTCATGTCAGATACAAGAAGAGAAATGATGGTCTTCACTGTTACACATTAATAGTGACAAGAAAAGAGGAACACAGGCATCTTGGCTACAGAGACTCACTGCCAAAACCTTACAAAAATTTTTTTTAAGTCACACAACCAAACTTAGTCATTAAACACATTATAACATGTAGAACATGCTCTAGGGAAGTACCTGAACATTTCTTAACAATAAACAAAAGGGGCAATTGTTGTTTTCCTTGGTTGTTCCCTAGAAGTTAAAGGTAAGTCTTTATTGTTGAAGGTACCATGCACGTTGCAGATAGAACTTGAAGACTTTGAGCTGAATCTGACTGAAAAACATTCTTCTAAGGACTACTTTTCATAGTGCCAAAATATGCCATGTAAGCTGACAAAGGAAGGAAGAAACCAATAGTACTACCGAGGTATTAGACTCCTCTAAGCCCAGCTATGTGGCTAGTGAGATTATGGATTGTAGAGAACATACTACTGGAACTTTTCTGAATAAGCATAATTCCAAAGTGCAGTCTAAAATTTATCCTTATACACACAGCTATGTGTAGCTCTCAACCCTTACCAAAAAGTGTCTGTTTGCTACAGATGGTGACCATTATAGAAAGCCACAACTGGTCAAATGTAGATAAAGGGCTACAGGCAATTAATGATTGCTGAGAGAAGGGAAATTAGTTCTCTCCATGGATGAGTCCACTAATTTGCTACCCAATACAAGTAGTCAGGACTAAAACAATATATATTCAAACAACATTACATGACTCAGAGGGCTGCATTACATATTTACTTACATATATATAACAATAGTTATTAAAGACAAAGATACCATGAATTTGAGAGAAATGGGAGGTGTGGCAGGACCTTGAGGGAAGCCTGGAATGGTGAAATTATATTTTAATTAAATTTGGGAAAACAAATTAAAGTATTACCCTTAAGTAATGAACAAAACTATTAAATTCTTTTTAAGTGATGACTTTTTTATGGTAAACCAGATCATGTCCTAACAAAGGCTTCTTAACTATTCATAGCTCTAGACCACCCCTCTGAACGCAAACCTCATGTTAGTGTCCTGAAGACAGGCTTGAGAGTGAGAGCCACTGAACCGCTTGTGATTGCTGCCACTAAGCACAATGATGATGATGACAATAGTGGTAATGAGTACTCGATGGATAGATTACAGTGTGAGTGTGAGGTGAGAGCTATCTTTTCAGAGAAGGAAGCTCCTCCCTTTGCTTTGCTTGCCAATCTGGTGACAGTATCACAGAACTCATTGCTGGCTAGAAGTGGTGGGACTTTCCTGTTTATAGAGCATTCAGGAGCCACTGGCTTCCAAGATAATCACTTTACATCTTCAATCTTTTAGTAATAATGATCCAATATAATAATCATTCCTAGAATATATTTAAAATTCTTAAGAGAAATAAAAAGAAGCCAGAGAGATGTTTGATCCCTGAGTTTTAGGTGTAGGTGGGCAAAGGAAATTGAGTTATGATTCACAGGCTGTAAAGATCTCTAAAACTCATCTTAAGCCAAAAATATTCACATATTTATAAAATACACATGGGAACAAGATTTCCTCTCCAACCCTCAAGGATCAACTTATGTGACTTGGGTCCATGTTGAACTGGTGAGCCATAGCCTGTTTTCAATAGTGAATGCTTCTATGCTGGATGATGAGTAGCTATGGAGTGGATGAGTTATCTTATGTCACCCAGATGCTCTGGCTGCCCTGGCCTGGAAGGCATAGCGCATGGCCCAGGCAAGGGGACAGGAGCACAATTCCAGCAGCAAAAAGATAAAATGGTCACTCACAGCCAGCTAATACCTTGTTTCCACCTTACCCAACGTGCTTCACTCCTGTTTTCACAAGCTTCATTCTAGAAACACTGAAATACAGCATTGGAATAAGACATGAATGTCTATAGAACTGTTATTTCTGGTTTGCCCTTTTATACAGGTCCCCATAATGGACTCTTTTTCTGTTTAGCTCCTGCTTCACAAATCTGTTACCTTGGCAGGTTTTAGAGTAATGACCTAATCTATAAGAAGCAATATGTGGGATCAATATTTGCCATGCCAATCTTCCAAAGGCCTGGCAAATTTCTGCCTCATAGTCTGTATTCTTTTTTTTTCCAATTTTCTACATATCAAATTCTGATTAGCCACCTCAAATGTGCACCTTTACCTTTATTACTATATATTTCATTGAGAGTTTTGCTTGATTTTTTTGTCAAGAAGCAAATTCTACAGATGTCTGTGCTGCTTTTAAATTGTGAAATAAGTTTATAAGAGAATATTTGGGTTGAAATTCTGTTGTATGTATGTATGTATGTATGTATGTATGTATGTATGTATGTATCTCAGCTGGAGTACAGTTTGAGATGATGCTGAATTCTGAGGTTACAATGTGCACTACCTCACCAGGATCTAATCTTTTTTTTTTTCGTTGTAATAGCCTAGTGAAATAAAGCTGATATGGTTTTTGCACAAAAATCAATAAGGAAAAGAAGGAAGATGAGCAGGAAAATATGACAATGGGGAGTGGTTAGTATAAGAGAGAAAGATAATACTATAAATTTGCAGGGAACATATATTCACATAGAAACAAGATCACCAGCATACTGAAATATCAAATGGTGGATACAGAGAAGGAATGCTCAGACCAAAGGGGGTAGAAATCAAAACCCCATAAAGAATACCATGTGTAACAGTTGGATGGATTGAGCAGTCACACTTATGAGTGTGGGGGAGAGAGTTTCCAGAGAAGGCTGATGTATAAGTGGAGAAGATCTTCCTAAACATTGACAGTACCATCTAATAGTCAGGGCCCAGGTAGATGTACAATTATGAATAGAAAGAGCACTCACTCACTCAGTGTGCATTTTTGTGTTCCTGATACCAATGAATACCAAACATCGGTTTCCACAACCTTTAATATTGACTGACATAACCAGTTTCTCTAGAGGATCAGCTTTTGAACTGAAATTAGGGCTGCATCATGGACTTCTCTCTCATTTTGAAGCTTCCATTTTTTTTTTTTTTGACCTGTACAGCTACCAATTTCTCTGGCTCTCCATCATGCATACAGTATTGAGAACTTACTCAATCTAATACAGTGAGTTCCCCTCACAACTATATATTGCTTGGATGCAGGAAAATCTAATATAGAGTGTGAGGCAGCAAATAGAAAACGATCATTGATCACTATCCATGTCCCTATGTTTGCTGTCCAGAGTAGGTACAGATTGCCAATGTTGACCAATCCCTACATAAAAGCCATACTTATTTGTATCCCAATAACTCTGCCTAGTAATTTCCAACATTCACACCACAGCACATATTAATTCAAGGTTGGCACAGCTTGTGCTTATTAACAATATGAAGAGAAAACAGTTATCAGATACTCCTCCTATAGAATGGATGAGCATTTGATGATACCATATATAAATAGTCCATGCCTTCATTGTAATATTACCTATTTTATTCCAATTAGCCTGTCTATTTTTTGAAAGATCATGAGCAAGTGTTGGGAGCTATTAAGACAACACAATTGTCCTGATCTCTGAATTGGGCCTCTCCTCCCGAGAAGAAAAGGGGGTCAAAAGCAGGCCACCAACGCACCGCTCCGAGAACAACCACAGATTATTCCAGCCCTAAATCAGCACCAGATGTCCTGACCTCAAGATGGACCCTGATACCACCAAGTTCCTGCTTACCCATGTAGTCGCCAAAAGAAATATTTCTGCTACCCCATCCCTCCTGCTGAGAAGTACTTCCTCTTTTGCTTGTGCATTTAAACCTTGAGCCTTGCTAATACAGTGAGACCTTGATGTTACTCAGACTGCTTCCATGTGTCGTTCATTACACAAGGTTCTCGTTTCTCTCTACCCCCAATTTAGTTCTTAGGAGAAGGTCCCCTCGAGACCCTCGAATAACTGGACCTGCTGGACAGGTCAAGCAAGATTCTTCATCTCTTTAACTTAGCACTGTCTGTGAAATGATAGTATAAGTGATTTTATTATGATTGGGAATGTCAATTAAATGTGAATTGTTACAGGAAATATTAAAAATGAACCATCACATGTCCGTGCTGGTGCCAGCAACTCTCTGCCCCGGCAATATGGTCAGCCTGTTCTTATCTCATGGTAATGCTGTCCCCATCCAAAAAGCCCTAACTTTCTCCTGCTTCTTCTCTTCCTCTGTCCAACTCTGAAGTCCCACCTACTAGCCCAGAGATTGGCTCCTTTATTCATTAGGGGATGGTTCACAAGAACTCATCTGAGTATGTGACTCATCCCTCCTTTGCAGCCCCTCCCACGAGAGTAGAATTAGCATCAAATACAAGCAACCCCAGGGCTATCCACAACAGTGAATGTGTGCACAAACATTTTTAATTGCTAGTATTAGGTATATACCTTCATGTGTAGAGCTAAGACAGGAACCTAGAGGATTTGGGAAGTGCTTAGTTGGTCCTCTCACTATCTGCAGAAACTCAGGTATAATCCCACATTTAGCCAAGTGTCAGACTTGGAAGAAGAACTTCTCAATTGATGGCTCTTCCTGGTTGCCAACTCAATGATACCTGGAATCAATTAAATCCCCCAAATGCAGGGCACAAATATGAGGAGTTTTTGCTTCATATGAAGTGGGAAGATCTACTTCAAACCTTTGAGGTAGGAAGATACACCATTAATCCTGATCTTTAAAATCCCACCTCTAATCTGGGCCATGCCTTCTGCTGGAAGCCTATATCAGTACATGGAAGAAGGAAGCTTTTGCTTGTTGCCTACTTGTTCTCACTTTGCTAGCAAGCCCGTTTCTTCACTGGCATTAGAGCCTACTTCTCGAGAATATACTGAAGACCATGTAAGGCATCCAGCCTTAAAAGCACTGAAGAACTACTAGATTCTTAGACTTTCCATTTATAACAAGAATTGTTGGATTAGCTGGACCACAGCCTGTAAGTCATTCTAACAAATCATATATAGGTATAGGACAGAGAGAGAGAGTCATTCTGTAAGTTATGTTGTTTGTTTCAACTAAACTGTTTCTAATAAAAATAGATGGGGAGAGATTAATATGGAAATTAATTTTTTGCTAGGAACAGTGATATAACATTAATTCCAGCACTTTAGAAGAAGAAACATCTAGATTTTCTTACATTTGAAACCAGCCTGGTGTATGAAGCAAGTTCCGGGCTATCTAGGGCTATATAATGAGATTCAAAAATCAATTAACAAAAGAAGAATCATATATGCCCCTCACCCAAGGAAAATTATTCATTTATATTCCTTTCAATAGCTGTCCTAAGGCTCAAGATTGCTAAAGCCTTGACATCACTTAGAATTTACAATTACTTGCTAATAGTGTGTGGGTTTTCCAGTGGAGAGGATTCAGGCACTAATAAGAGTAAAGAAACAATGGGCTGGAACCTTTTAGAGGCTTGGTTTATGGAGATTTGCAGATCAGTAACAGCAGCAAGATCAGAGAGCTCATTAGAAAGGTAGACATTCAACCAGGTGTGGTGACTACACATGCCTGAAAGCCTGTCACTCAGCAAATTGAGGCAATAGGACAGGGTCATGAGTTCAAGCTTAACTGGAATGGAAAGGTTAAGAAAGTGGAGAAGAGGGAAGATATAGGTAAGGTGAGAAGAAAAGAAGACTCCATCTTCCAACCAGAGTCTTTGGCATCACAATCTCCTTGAACACAACCATAATTCCCAGTGCTTTGTATTTATGCAATATTTCAAAGTCTCTGTGAACTGAGTCTTTGTCTAAGCACAGCAGGCTCTCAGCTACCCTCTGCATTTACTTAAACACCAGATAAAGGTAACATATCACACATCATATCCAATTTCCAAAGTATTTGTAGGTAAAAGTTAAAATCAATGCACTCAGAAAGATCTATCCTTTAGCTATTACAGAGAAACACCCTAAACATTTCTGGGAGGAATAAGGGACACTTACCATTCCATTACAGTACCCATCCTTAATCCTCAGATACATTTGTGCAGTTTTCACACTTTCAAACATGCAGATCCCAGAACTGATTCTATGCACTCTCCAGTGGGATTGTTCTGACTGGTTCCCTGCTCCTGTGCAGGTCCCATTGGGCTGCAGACACAGGGCCTGACACAAGTTTGTAGCAAGTATAACCACAGCACTGCTGAGGAATACACCCTTTGGAGAAATAAACAGAAAAGCAGTAAGTGCAAGGCTTTCATTCTGCCAGGAGTAGATGGCTCTGGGAAGGGTGCAGTGACCAGGATCTTAACAGCAGCTGGAAAATGAAAATGAACAAAAGAAAGAATTTAACTGTAGTAATAGTGAATAAGAATGTGTAGATGGATTTATATCTATGATTAGTTATTCCCAGAGTAATATCCAGATACTATAGACACTTTGAAAAGTAAGGTACCGAAACAAACAATTCTCTTATGAAAATTTAATACTATAAGCAAATAATTTTCATATTCATATAAAGCAAAATTAAACAAATACTTACTGGGTTCCTGAATTATAGGAAGCATTATATGAATATTAGTTAAATAGATGGATATAGGAAAGAATGAAAAAAAGATAGCAAATACAACTAAAATATACTTAAATAATCCTATATAATTTATCTTCAGAAGGAATAAAAATATCTTGAAATTTAATCAGGAATATATTAGCACTACAAAGAATTGGCTAAGATTAGCCATGTGGATTTTCAAAAGTGTGAAATCTCAGAATCACAAGGTATCAACATGGGGAACAAAAGAAGGTATGTTTATCCCTCTAGAAAACTATCAAGTAAATTATAGTTATATATAATCATAGGGACACACACAAGTGATGTTAATGCTGAAAGGAGCAGGGCAGTAAAGAATTTAACATTATCCGAAAGGGGTCTTTGCCTCAGTTTCTGACCTGTGATCACTAAGCCCTTGGAGTATCATACCTGATAGAAGTGTCTGATTTTGTATGGAGGCCTTGTGCCAGCCACAAAGTAGAAGTGTGAATTGGGGTAGGAATTTTTGTGTCATACCTTGTCAGTCAGTTAACCTTCTGAGAGCCTGGAAACTAAGACCAGTCACATGGACTCCATCAGTTTGGAATCTAAACACTAATGCTCATGTGAGGGTTCCTGGTCCACAAAGCTATGCCTCCCCTAGCCATCCCTGAGAAATCACCTCTTTCTGACTCCACAGGGCAAGTTCTGCGTTTACTGTTTTTATATTTCTCTCACCTCTCAGATTTGATCTATAGCTTTTCTCAGTGATATACTGAAACTGTGAGCATGATTGCATCAGTGAGTATGGGAGAATTTCTAGAGAATTACCAAGCCAGAATAGTGAGTTGGAGCACCCAAACTGCATTGATGGTAGAACTGACCAGGTGGTATATACTTAGCTTTCACAGGAGTAAAAATTGATACATCTGAAGGAGAAGAAGAAGAAGGAGGAGGAGGAGGAGGAGGAGGAGGAGGAGGAGGAGGAGGAGGAGAAGGAGAAGAAGAAAAGAAAAGAAAAGAAAAGAAAAGAAAAGAAAAGAAAAGAAAAGAAAAGAAAAGAAAAGAAAAGAAAAGAAAAGAAAAGAAAAGAAAAGAAAAGAAAGAAAGAAAGGCCTCAATGCTGCTACAATGTGGCCCCAGTGCGTTTAAAGTCATTAAACAAAATGGTAATACCATCAATGCCCCCTAGTGGAAAGATATTTGATTACTGCAGTATAAGAAACCTCTAAAACATTCAGTAAGTCAGAGGCTGAGACTTGATCTATAAACCCTGATGATTTTCATTAAGTTTACCTTAACAAAAACTAAGAATTCTTTTGAAATCTCTGCGTAGCCTGCAGAGGACTCATCAGTCACTTTGCCGTGACGATCAACAGTCAGGGTGTGGCCAGGAAGCAGCACGGACTCAAGCAGCATACACCGGTTGGGCTGATAAAGCACCTGCAGCTCAGGGTGGGCTCCTCCGCCAACCTAAAGGAGAATGAGAGAGAGAGAGAGAGAGAGAGAGAGAGAGAGAGAGAGAGAGAGAGAGAGAGAGAGAGAGAGAGAGAGAGAGAGAGAGAGAGAGAGAGAGAGAGAGAGAGATTGAGAGAGAGAGAGAGAGAGAGAGAGAGAAACCAACCCTTAATTAGCAGGAAAAAAAAAAGAGTTTAAAATCTCTTGGTATACATGTGTGTTCTATAAAACCGTTGAACTATGCATATTGTTCACGCTGTTGTCACTGTGACTTTTATTACCCAGCAGTGCTGGCAGTGACTTGTTCCAAGGACATTCTTGGAAGCAAGAACCCATGAAAGACTATTACATAAAAATCACCGGGGTGATTTCATGAGATGTAATATGCAGTTCATCCCTACTTATTCTTCATTTAATGATTTAAATCCACCTATCTTAGGACTACTTGGATCTGAGCAGTGAAATTAACAATGATTTTTGTCTCATTCCTATCTTTTGCTTTTAAACTATGAAACCAACTTTAGGAGGAACAATTCCTGTTTGTGGACACATTTGAGAACCTATTCTATACGTTGTGTGCCCCATTGGGGAAGCAGGACTCATTAATAACTCCTGAATGTCTGGGCCTAAGACTCTAGGGCTACCAACCAGTCTTTATCTAGAGAAAGTTTGTCTAGCCAAGTCTGACAGATACTCAGAAAATTCAAAACTGGACAGTAGTGGCACCATGCCTTTAATCCAGGCACTCAGGAGATAGAGACAGGAGGATTTCTGAGTTCAAGGCTACCCTGGATATAAACTGAATTGCAGAACTATACAGAGAAACCTTGTCTTAGGAAGAAAAAGAAAACATTAAAATTCCATGAGAACACTACAGTGGGGAGAATGGCTCAAACTATAAAGCCAGAGGCTCCATGTCAGATGAGACTTGATGAAACAGATAAACTCTGACTGTAAGTGACAGAATTCCTGACCAGTCAACTCTCCTGCTGAATAACAATTTACAATAAAAAATGTAATGGAATTATCTTGTCACCTTTTTAAAAGTGTGTGTGTGTGTGTGTGTGTGTGTGTGTGTGTGTGTGCGTGTTCATGCACTGGAATGAAGCATAGGGCTTTATAGACACTATCCACTGAGACACATATCCTGCCCTTTTCACCTTTTTATTTAACTGAGACCATATCCACTGAATTCTTATTTACTAAGCATCCACTAAGGCCTTTTTCATGTGCTATGAAACACAAAGTCCAAATGACTTTATAAAGAATGTTAGATTAATTAATAATTCAGCCAAAATGTAGGACTAAAATGACATTGGAAGATGATTTAATGTAATGGGATTTTCCTTAAGCCAAATGTAGTTTCAAGTTAATAATACTATGAAATGTTATGTAAGACAAATGTAATGTGAGGCAGATTGCCTGCCTACTACATTAGAACCCTCAGACTCTCTATTTCATGTCAAATGGTAAAGCATGAATTTTCTTGGCAGGTAGACTAACATATTAAACACCATAATGCACATTAGGGCTTAACACACTGCTTATCAATTACCCTTTGTGATTTCATTTTAAAAGAAATGTGATGCTTGCTTTTAAAGACAGTACATACATTTAAAGACTTTTCAAACCTAGAATAAACACAAAACAGAATTGAGTAAATTTGATTTTTCCCTTAAAAGTATAATCCCCAATTTTCAGAAAGCTCCCTGAATTTTTTAATGTTATCAGTTTATTTCAATTGCTGAAACTTAAGGCCATTTATGACTCAAATTTTCAAAAGTTGATGAAACAAAATAGTAGTTTCAGTCCCTTGAACCTAATACAGAAATAAAAATAACAAGTCAAGGGAAATATGTAATTTGATCCTCTGATAAAATTAACTTATGTAAGATATGACATATACAATACATAATAAAGAGAAAATGTACTACATACAGACATGGTAGAACACACCTTTAATCCCCACAAGAGGGCAAGGCTGAAAAACCGAATGTTGAAGGCCAGCCTGGATGACATAAGTGTGCTCTATATCTCAAAAAGTCACAGCTACTCACCATTCCATTGTCAAAGGTAAGAGAGAGATGCCTCATCTCATGGCTTTGGAAAACACATATATTCCCTTTGTTGAAAATCACATCGAAGAGACCTAAAAAATATTCTTAATTATTTCACAAGTAGTGCATTCTTTAAAAGCTCATTTTCCTTCTATTATATACTGAAATATAATGGTATATTTTATATATTTCAACTTAATGTTTGTAACTAGTAAAAAGGTAAAATATTTCCAATAATTTATTTCAAAATTCATAATATATGGTATGTACTTTGGTTTACTGAGGTATAATGAATTTGAATAAAATAACATTTAAAATAAAAGGCTTCTTAGCCATGATTCATTTCATTTCCTAATGCATTTATTATTTCATTGTAGATGAATATAGAATTATTTCATTGTAAAAAAATTTGATTTTCTAAATTGAACTCCTTTCATGTCTATGCTACCAACATAGCCCACTTTGCATTAATTAAAACCTTGAAGCTACTTAAAATGTATCAAATAAGGGAGGGTTATAGTAACTATTCAGTAATATAAGTTTCTAAACTCAATGTTTGACAAGGAGCTACTCAACTTATTATATGTACATATTCAATAGCATCAAGCAATGCAATTTGTAAATTCTATATTTATACTTTTATTATACTTTACTTCATGGCTAAATAAGCTAAGAGCTAGGGCTGATAAGGAAAATAACTACTGACTCCCTTATTAAAAAGTAATTTATTATGTATTTACAATTTAAATTAATTTAAAGTCATAGTTTTAAAAGTGAGAGGTTTTGAAGACTATTCAAATTTGAAAGACATTTGCTTAATTTAATGTTTAACTGACATTTTGTCTACCCAGTAAAATGCATTTTTATGGTTAATAAATAAATACGTTTGTAAATTAAACTATACTAGTGAGTAATTACAGACAGTCCTAGAGATTGGCATGTTATGGAAATGAAGAGGGAACTAGGAGGCAGAACTCCTGATGGCAGTCCAATGTGCGGTTGTGTAACTTATCTCAGCTTTCTCATCAATAAACTCAGGGATTCAATAATTAAGTGAACTAATGAAGTAATGATAGAAGTATCTAAGATTAGGAAGCCATTCCTACAGATATTTAGTTTAATTTCCCATTTAATTTAATGATTCCATAAGTAGCAAAATCTAAATCCATTAAAGTATGTTATATTTTATTTAAACATTATATTATATTATTTAAATATTATATTATATTTAAACATTATAATTATTTTATTCCATCTTTGAAAAAGTTGTTTTAAATATTTCATGTGTATGAGTATGTTCCCTTTATCTATGTATGTGTACTGTGTACATTCTTAATACTTATGGGAAAAAAAAAGAGGTCATCAGATCCCCTGTAACTAAAGTTACAGAAGATTGTGAGCCACCAGATGGGAGCAAGAAACATACTTGGGTCCTCTGCCAGTGCAGTAAATGTTCTTAACCACCGGGCAGGCTTTCCAACACATCACTTATTTTTAGTATTTTATTGAGATATAATGAATAGTGTCCTGGTTAGTTTTTATCTTCATGTTGACATTGCCAAGAGTCACCTGGCAGAGGGAGAGTCAATCAAAGGAATGTCCAGATCAGATTGGCTAAGGCAATGTCTGTAGGGAACGGTCTTTATTGATGATTGTTATGGGAAGGCCCCACCTACAGATGACCCTGGTTTGTGTAAGAAAGCTAGCCTGAGTATAACCCAGAGAAAGTGAGCCAGTGAACAAATTTTCTACATGTTTCTGGCCTTCCAGTCCCTGCCATGAGTTTCTGCCTTCACTCTCCTTGTAAGCTGTAAGATAAAGTAAACCTTTTCCTCCTCTGAGTTGTTTTTTATAATGGGGTTTATCACAGGCACAGAAATCAAACTGTGAAATACACTATCCAGTTCATTAATTCACTCATTTAAAAGAAGTGTTTAAAAAGTTGTGCAACCATTTTCACAAGTCAAATTTAGAACATTTTTTTTATCCCCAAATCACTGGTAATCATTTCTGATCCCTCACTCCCTAGTTCTTCCAAGTTTTTCTTCCTCACTCTGATCCCAGCAATCATTTGCCTACTCTCTCTAGATCTTTCACCATTATAAACAATATTTTCGCATCTGCACCCAGAGCTGACCCTGAACCACAGGCCTCCATACCAGGGTCCACAGAAAGAGATCTGGTCTTCCAGGAGTGCAGGCACACCTGTGAGCACTGATAGGACCACCATTTCTGCTCAAATTCCTGGGCCAAGAGGGAACCACCTGGAACCTTCAGACACAAAAACCAAGTAGCAATCTGTGATAGCATCCTTCCGGATTCTATCTGCTCCTGGAACTGACCCAGTACCACAGCTCTCTGTACCCAGATCCCACCAAGAGAGAGCAATTCTCCCAGGAGTGCTGACACACCTGAGAGCAGAACTCTCCATACCCAGGTCCTGCCAGGAGAAGGCTGGTATCCCAAGAGTGCTAAAACACCTGAGAGCACAGGTGAGACCACCAATTCTACTCAAATTCCTGACCCAAGAGGGATCACACCCAAAGCCATCAGGACACAGGAGCCAAGGTACAGCCAGAGATAGCCAGATACAGGATCCTTCTGGTTTCTGTCTGTGCCCCTGAGCTGATCATATGCCACAGCTCTCCATACCAAAATTTGTCTCGAAGAGAACTTCTCTCCCAGGAGTGCTGACAAACAAGCTTACAGGAGGGATAAGCCACAGGCAGAGACAGCAAAACCACCTAACACCACAGATAACCAGATGGTGAGAGGCAAGTAAAGCAACAGAAACCAAGGCTATTTGGCATCATCAGAACCCAGTTCTCCCACCACAGCAAGCCCTGGGTATTCGAACACACCAGAAAAGCAAGAGTCTGATTTTAAAACATATTTCATGAAGATGATAGACTTTAAGAAAGACATAAGATAATAGGTATAGAAGAGAACAAAGATTCCCAACTTAAAGGACCTATAAATACCTTCAACAAAATTATAGATGAAAACTCCCTAACCTAATGAAAGAGATGTCTGTAAACATACAAGAAGCCTACAGAACTCCAAATAGACTGAAGCAGAAAAGAAATTCCTCCCGACACATAATAATCAGAACAACAAATGCACTAAATAAAGATAGAATATTAAAAGCAGTAAGGGGAAAAGGTCAAGTAACATATAAAGGCAGGCCTATCAGAATTACACCAGATTTCTCACCAGAGACTATGAAAGCCAGAAGATCCTGGACAAATGTTATGCAGACCCTAAGAGAACACAAATGCCAGCCCAGGCTATTATACCCAATAAAACTCTCAAATACCATAGATGGAGAAACCAAAGTATTCCATGACAAAACCAAATTCACACATTATCTTTCTACGAATCCGGCCCTTCAAAGGATAACAACAGAAAAAAAACCAATACAAGGACGGAAACCACGTCCTAGAAAAAGCAAGAAAGTAATCCCTCAACAAACCAAAAAGAAGACAGCCACAAGAACAGAATGCCAACTCTAACAACAAAAATAAAAGGAAGCAACAATTACTTTTCCTTAATATCTCTTAATATCAATGAACTCAATTCCCCAATAAAAAGACATAGACTAACAGACTGGCTACACAAACAGGACCCAACATTCTGCTGCTTACAGGAAACCCATCTCAGGGAAAAAGACAGACACTACCTCAGAATGAAAGGCTGGGAAACACTTTTCCAAGCAAATGGTCTGAAGAAACAAGCTGGAGTAGCCATTCTAATATCGAATAAAATTGACTTCCATCCCAAAGTTATCAAGAAAGACAAGGAGGGGCACTTCATACTCATCAAAGTTAAAATCTACCAAGATGAACTCTCAATTCTGAATATCTATGCTTCAAATACAAGGGCAGCCACATTCATTAAAGAACCTTTAGTAAAGATCAAAGCACACATTGCACCTCATACAATAATAGTGGGAGACTTCAATACCCCACTCTTACCAATGGACACATCCTGGAAACAGAAACTAAACAGAGACAAATGGACACAAACCGAAGATATGAAACAAAAGGATTTAATAGATATCTACAGAACATTTTATCCTAAAACAAAAGGATATACCTACTTCTCAGTGCCACATGGTACCTCCTCCAAAATTTACCTTATAATTGGTCACAAAACAGACCTCCACAGATACAAAAATATAGAAATTATCCCAGGAATCCCATATCCATGAATATGA
Organism: Mus caroli; assembly: GCF_978045245.1. Taxonomy (NCBI): domain Eukaryota; kingdom Metazoa; phylum Chordata; class Mammalia; order Rodentia; family Muridae; genus Mus; species Mus caroli. The sequence continues at coordinate 1,365,114 of NW_028227256.1, forward strand.
TCACCACAGACTAAGGCTGATCTTCAATAACAACATAAATAATAGAAAGCCAACATTCACCGGAAACTGACAACACTCTACTCAAAGATTCCTTGGTCAAGCATGAAATAAATAAAGAATTGAAAGGCTTTTATTGTATAATTAAAATGAAGCCACAACATACCCAAACTTATGGTACACAATGAAGTCAGTCCTAAGATGAAAACTCATAGCCCTGAGTGCCTCCAAAAGGAAACTAAGGAGAGCATACACTAGAAGCCTGACAGCACACCAAGAAGCTCTAGAACTAAAGGAAGAAAATTCACCCAAGAGGAGGTGATGGCAGGAAATAATCAAACTCAGCACTGAAGATAATCCAAGTAGAAACAAAGAGAACTTTCAAAGAATCAACCAAATGAGGAGCTGTTCTTTGAGAAAATCATCAAGATAGATAAACCCTTAGCCAGACTAACTAGAGGGCACAGGGACAGTATCCTAATTAACAAAATCAGAAATGACAAAAAAAAATAAGACATAACAACAGAACCTGAAAAAATCCAAAACATCATCAGATCCTACTACAAAAAGGCTATACTCAAGAAAACTAGAAAACCTGGATGAAATGAACAACTTCCTAGAAAGATACCAGGTACCAAAGTTAAATCAGGATCAGATTAATGATCTAAAGAGTCCCATTCCCCTAAAGAAATAGAGGCAGTCATTAATAATCTCCCAACCAAAAAAAAAGCCCAGGACCTGATGGGTTTAGTGCAGAGGTCTATCAGACCTTCAAAGATGACCAAATTCTAACTCTTCTCAAACTATTCCACAAAATAGAAACAGAAGGTACTCTACCCAATTCATTCTATGAAGCCACAAGTACTCTGATACCTAAACCACACAAAGATCCAGCAGTGAAAGAGAACTTCAGACCAATTTCTCTTATGAATATCGATGCAAAAATACTATATAAAACCCTCACAAAACTGAATCCAAGAACACATCAAAGTGATCATCCATAATGACCAAGTAGGCTTCATCCCAGGAATGGAGGGATGGTTTAATATATGGACATCAATCAATGTAATCCACTATATAAACAAACACAAAGACAAAAACCACATGATCATGTCATTAGATGCTGAGAAAACATTTGACAAAATCTATCACCCATCATGGTAAAAGTCTTGGAAAGATCAGGAATTCAAGGCCCATACCTAAACATAATAAAAGCAATATACAGCAAACCAGTAGCCAACATCAAACTAAATGGAGAGAAAATTGAAGCAATTGCACTAAAATCAGGGACTAGACAAGGCTGCTCAGTTTCTCCCTACCTATTCAATATAGTACTTGAAGTTCTAGCCAGAGGTATTGGACAACAAAAGGACATCAAGGGGATATAAATTTGAAAGTAAGAAGTCAAAATGTCACTTTTTGCAGATGATATGATAGTATATATAAGTGACCCCAAAAATTCCACCAGAGAACTCCTAAACCTAGTAAAGAGCTTCAGTGCAGTAGCTGGATATAAAATTAACTCAGACAAGTCAATGGCCTTTCTCTACACCAAGGATAAATGGACTGAGAAAGAAATTAGGGAAACAACACCCTTCACAATAGTCACAAATAATATAAAATACCTTGGTGTGACTCTAACTAAGGAAGTGAAAGATCTGTATGATAAGAACTTCAAGTCTCTGAAGAAAGAAATTGAAGAAGATCTCAGAAGATGGAAAGATTGCCCATACTCATGGATGGGCAGGATTAATATAATCAAAATGCCTATCCTGCCAAAAGCAATCTACAGATTCAATGCAATCCCCATTAAAATTCCTACTCAATTCTTCGCTGAGATAGAAGGTGAAATTTGCAAATTAATTTGGAATGATAAAAAATCTAGGATTGCAAAAACTATTCTCAACAATAAAAGAAACTCTGGTGGAATCACCATGCCTGACATTAAGCTGTATTATAGAGCAATTGTGATAAAAACTGCATGGTACAGGTACAATGACAGACAGGTAGATCAATGGAATAGAATTGAAGACCCAGAAATGAATCCACACGCCTATGGTCACTTGAACTTTGCCAAGAGAGCTAAAACCATCCAGTGGAAGAAAAGAGAGCATTTTCAACAAATAGTGCGGGCACAACTGGCGGTTATCATGTAGAAGAATGTGAATTTATCCATTCTTATTTCCCTGTACAAAGCTCAAGTCTAAGTGGATCAAAGACCTGCACATAAAACCATAGACACTGAAATTTATAGAGGAGAAAGTGGGGAAAAGTCTCAAAGATATGGGCACAGGGGGAAAATTTCTAAACAGAATAGCAATGGCTTGTGCTTTAAGATCAAGAATTGACAAATGAACCTCATGAAATTGCATCATCTGCTTGCAGCCAACAATTGGACTGAGCCCATAGACCCCAGTGGAGGGGTTTAGAGAAGGACTGAAGGATCTGAAGGGTCCTTATCTGGCATCAATGGGAGGGGAGGCCCTTTGTCCTGTCAAGGCTTGATGTTCCAGTATAGAGGAATGCTAGGGCAGTGAAGTGGGTGTGGGTACGTGGGTAGGGGAGCACCCTCACAGAATCAGGGTAATGGAGGATGAGATAGAGGATTTGTAGAGGGGAAATCATGAATGGGGATAACACTTGAAATGTAAATAAATAAAATATCCAATAAAAAATTAAACAATATTTTCTTCATATTTCATTTTCATGCTCTGACCAACTCTTCCTGTACATCCAACCTTCTGTCCACCCACTCCTCTGGGTACCACCATTCTTCTCTGGCCTATAGGATCAGCATTTTGGGATCCTGCAGAAATCCTTCTGCTCCAAGATGACTTCACATAATATTAGACTGTTTCTACATTTAATATTTGTAAACTCGCTCTACAGTTTCCCAAGTGGCTGTCCTGACATTCCCATCAACAGAATTTCCATTTCTCCATATCTTCACCATCATGCTTATCTGTTTTTGCAATGCCATGCTAACCACCATGTGCTGACATGTCATTTTAACTTTGATTAGCATTTCTCTGATGATGAATGACTCTGATCATTGACTAGTTGGCCATTTGCAAATCTTCTTTAGAAAAAAGGTCTAGTGTAACCTTCTCATAACATTTAGATGTAAGGTTATTTTCTATTATTTAGTTGACAGCCAGAGCTCCTTGTACATTTTAGATACTAACTCTTTACTAGATGCATTAGTTTTCAAGTTTGTTTGTTTGTTTGTTTGTCTGTTTGTTTTGTTTTTCCCTCTAACTAGGACACCTCAGTGAGGGGGAAACACTGTCCCACTCAGGACTGATAATTGGAAAACCCAAACCGGGCTTCGTCAGTCATTTCTGCTACATGTTGTAAGCACCTGATTTGATGATGTTTATCTATCTGCTACTTGCTGTTTGTTCCTTTGCTCACTTTCTTGATCAAGCTACTCCTCTCATCCTACTAGATACTCTAATTGACTGGTTTTATGATTGTTTTCTATCTTTGTGCCACTTGCTACTTGTTCTTTTACTTTTACTTACTATGTGTTTAACAGACTTCCTTATTCAAAGCTGAGATCCTACCATACTTCCATCTCAAAAATTTGTCAACAGTAAACATTTTCTGGATGCAAAATAATGAAGTAGTTCAATTTTAAACAAAAGCAAATGCAGAATGAATCAGAAGTATTTCTGTCAGTTTTCACCCATGTTAGTTCATGTGACTTCACTGCAGTCACTGTTCTAAACAAACAACATGCTCCTTTTCATATGGAAAAACTACCATATCTGTCTGTCTGCTCCCCAGCAGCATCGACCGTGCCATCTGGATGAAGACGGACAAATCCTCCACTGAGCTTGTTGTAAAACTGAAGAGTATTTCCTTTCGTAAACTTCCAGCTCTCAGCAGCCCACTAAAACATAAACAAAATAGAGACTATCTGAGAAGATATGAAAAGAAAACTACTAAATAATAGTCCTTACTAAAATTGGCATACTACTTTTGTTTAATGCATCCAACAGCTATCTGAAACTATTTGTAATAAATCAGTTGAAACAAAATCTTACTGTTTCTTTTCTCTTAAGTTCTAGCTTCTTTCCTGGAAAAATAAAGGGGAAGTTGATTCACTTCAAGTATACTGTGCTTGCTTTTAAAACATGATTTCTCAAAAAATGTACATTTGTGATACTCACTCATGGAGGAAATAGTCTTATCCCTAGCATACATTTCTCTGACAATTTTACCATCATCTTCTCCTTCATCCAGCCATCTGTGGAAAGAAAAATGTGTCAGTTATTTTTGATGATTTTTGTTGTTGTTGTTTACTCAGTCCACAGCACTTATCTTCCCAAGACAGAAATAATGGACAGCAAGAATAGGGGGAAAGTTCATGGACACTAAGTTAATAAAGGGATAGTACTGCAGGTGGAGAATAAAATCCATAAGTGACAGCAAGGGTGAAAGACTAAGTGTTTTCTTCAATCCACAGCCGAGTCCATCAGTTCTACCGCTAACAGCCAATGCTGTAGTTTTCATATCCATTGGACTAAGAGCTTTGTCCTGTTCTTTGTCTAGCAACTACAGTTCAGGCTCCAGTCAGTTATTTAGAAAATGGCTACTATTGGTTCCATCAAGAAGTGGGGGAGAAGAATACTAAAGAAACTGTAAATCTATGATTGCTGCTAAAGAAATGAGTCAGCAGTCAAGGCCAATTAACAATGGGCAGGTTGTTGTATAATGGTTAAAAGTAAAATTCACTATATGAATTGATTACTTTTGATGATCAGTTGGAGCCTCATCAAAAAGGCCACTTTTCACATCTTCAACTCTTACTTTCCTCCAATATATATGGGAAAATCATGCTTTAAGCTCTATCAAACTTTTCCAAAGTATTCCACTTCAATCATCAGGAATGATTGTACATACATTTGATAATATTTCTCCATAGAAGTAGTGACCCTGAGGACTGATGTCTTCAGACTTGATCAAAGGACTTGCACCTTGGAGTTAATTATCAAGATACTAAGAGCAAGTACCTTTTGAGTGTTCAACCTTAAACACAAAACCCATATTACCTCCTCCAAGGTTTAAGGAACATCATGGGGACAGTGGGTAGAAATAATGTAAGATCATCATGGCAGGCAAGGCCATGAAGTACTTGAAATAGATATGGCATGGCCATGACACTCATGAACTTACAACTGCTGTAGTTGCCTGCACAAGACCAAGTCTGTAAACATGTATATGTTATAGATGGTATTCATGCAGCCATGCCCAGGGGATGCTAAGGACAATCGATGTCTGCTGGGAAAACTTTGTTGTCAATAGCTCCACACACTCGTGCATGTGTGCCTGGTTAAATCTAGTGGGGCACAAAGCAAAGACAAAACTAACAACAACAACAAATGTGATGACAACCTGTGGGAGGAGAGCAGAGACTGGTGGGATGAAGGAAAGGTAATAGAAAGTGGTAAGATCAGTAGGACAATATATTATATATTCCACTAAAACTGCCAAAGAATAAATCAATAATAAGATTAATGTTTGAAAACATTATATAACAAAACTTTAGTGGCAAGGAATAGTTAACACGCTATCTAGTTCTCACCAATACATGGACTTAGAAATGTCTCCTATGAGCTGACTTGCCAATGTAAACACACCTGTGACAGAAGAAGGCATACTCATGGTTGGTTGTGGGATCGCTGACCACAACATCCTCAAGAAACCAGCCATTTCCTAAACAGATTTAAGAAGATAAAATATATTAATGGAAATGTATAGTACATGAATTATTGCATTCTTTGAGAAACAGGTCTTAATTCTAAATAAATTTTGTGCAACTTAAAGCTTCCAAAAAAATCTACTTGTAACAGAAGATAATGATAAACCTTTAACATAGTTTCAATAGAATATTGTTTTAAAGATTTTTTTATTTTATGACATATTTCAATATGATTTTCCAAATAAATATAGTATAATACCCTTGATTTTAGAAATTATATTCACAATTCTAGACCTATCATCTTCAAGAACATATATTTTATGAGTTAGTAATACTTTTTATTTTCATAAAATCTCTTTTTAAGTGTTTAAATTCCTATTAACTTGCAAAGTAAGATTGGATAAAATATAGTTTTATTTATTGGAAATAATAGAAATTTTTAACTACTACTAGTCATTTTTACTGTGCAAAATATAGCTTCTCTGAACTAAAACTCCTTAAGTTGATGAGCTAAGACTGAACAGTTTTAGAATGAAGCTTCACAACGCCAGCATAGGCTCTCTGGTCTGGTCTCTGCCTTGCTTCTTGGCTCCTCATGCTTCACTGCTGATCAACCTTTGAGTCACCATGGCTGATACAGAGAATTGATGCTGCATGGTCATACTCAGTTTCTGAGTCAGGAGGGTGGGGAGGCAACAATCCGTCACCAAATGTGCAGACTGAACAAGGAGGAAGAGTTTTCCAGGATGTGATGGTTTATTTATGCTCAGCCCAGTGAGTGGCACTATTAGAAGGTGTTGCCCTGTTGGAGTAGCTCTGTCATCATGCGTGTGGGATTTAAGACCCTCATCCTAGCTGCCTGAAATCCAGTATTCTGCTAGCAGCCTTCAGATGAAGACATAGAACTCTCAGCTCCTCCTGAACCATGCCTGCCTGGATGCTGCCATGTTCCTGCCTTGATGATGCTGGACTGAACCTCTGAACCTGTAAGCCAGACCCAATTAAATGTCGTTCTTTATAAGACTTGCCTTGGTCATGGTGTCTGTTCACAGCAGTAAAATCAAGACACAGGGCATGGGATTTTCTGTACCAACACCATAACAAATCCACACAAACTAGTATGGTTACCTACCCTACATAAGAACCTAAGAATTGAATTTTCAGCAACGTCTCAGGTCACCTTAAAAGCTTCTGTCACATGACATGCCTTACAATCCATGGGCCACTGACTGTCACTCCTCAATCATGTCATTTTAATTTTACTCTGAAGTGCTAAATAAAAACTACTCTTTTCCTTTAAGAAAATCAGAAGATTTAGGATCGTGAAACCAGGTGTAAGGAGCAACCGAGAAGTAGTAACTTCTTTGAGAGGTAAACTTTAAATTTGGTTTTGTTAAGATGTTTTAAAATTACCTTTATTAAAAATTTTTCATACATTTTGATCATGTTTACTTTCCCCAACTCCTTCAGATCCTTTATACCCAACTTAATGTTCTTTCTCTATATCTCCTAAAACAAAACAAAACAACAAAACAAAACAAAGCACCCAGAAAAAGTAACATGGAGTTTTATGTTGGCCAACTACTCTTGGGCATGGGGCTTGCCCAGGAATATGGTTGATATACCCACTGACACTCCATTGGAAAACTCATTTTCCACTTCCCAGCAGGTATCAGTTCAAAGATCTTCTTGGTTAGGGTTAGGACTTTGCAACTACTTCCCCTTTTCAGTGCTGGGATTTTTGTCTGACTCAAACCTGTGCATGTCTTTTACATGATCTCATGATCTCTTTGAGTCCATATTTACATCAGTACTGTTGTATCTGAAAGACACTGTATCCTTGGAGTGATAAAACACTTCTGGCTCCTCTGCCTCTTCCTCCACATAGATTCCCTGAGCCTCTAGAGGAAGAGTTTGATGAAGACATCCCACTTAGGATCAAGTGTTCTGAAGTGTCTCACTCTGCACATTCTCTAAGTATTGGTCTCTGTTTTAAAACTTATTTTATGCCAGAAGTTTCTCTGATGGAGGTTGAAAGACGCCTAAGTGGTAATTCTTAGAGGTAAAGATGAATTAGTCTTACAAAAACAACTTTATAAATTAACAAGTTAGCACAAAGCTATTCATGTAGAAATAGATTGCCTTTATTTACTCTCTTTTGAGAAAACTCCGAACTAAAATTAGAACTGTACAGATTAATGACAGTAAAACAATGGGAGCTTTTAGGGAGTGACAGTGTCATAAGGAATCTACCCTCAGTACTGTGGTATGTATCTCACAAAAGGGATCAGTTGGACACATTGGCCCTTTGTGCTCCTCCATCCTACAAGAACTAAAAGAGACTTTCAAATGCAGAAGTACACATGTATGTGTGTGCGCGCGCGCGTGTGCGCGCGCGTGTGTGCGTGTGTGTGTGTGTGTGTGTGTGTGTGTGTGTGTTTCCACAGTGCTAAGACTTGAACCTAGCGTTTTCCATGTGCTAGAGCACTCTGAATTTTGATGTTGGACTTCCAAGTTCCTACGATAGTAAGCAGTAACTCTGTGATCTTTATAAAGTAGTAAGCTGGTATATTTTGGAACAGATGATAACACGTGTTGAGAACCTGCTTCCTATCATTTGGGGGACCTTGCCTGAAAACAGACAATAAAAATACCACTGTAACACTGGGTTAGGTTATAGTAAGGATTCATGTTTTGCTTCAAGATTATAGAAAAAAACAGAAAGTACATACTGTATTAAAATTTTAAAGCTTTTATCTTTTATTAATTTTTAGATTTTATTAAATTGTAATTAGAGCATGTGGCATTTGGGGGAAATTTACTGAGATATTTTCTTTTAATTTAAAAAGAAAAGAAGGGCATTTGGTTTATAGCTTTGAAAAATAAAATTTCAACAAAAGGGTCTTACTCTCATATCACCCACAGTGATTTCATTTGGAACCTGATAAACTATAAAATGGTTCATGGAATTTTAACTGAACCGGCTGTCTGTCAGCACATCACACACTTGAGAGTATAATTAACTACCTGGCAAGCCTTCCAACATTTAAAACACAAGAAAATCCGTGTGTGTGTGTGTGTGTGTGTTTAAAATTTCTTCTTGACTGTTCATGTATTTGTTTAAATGTTATTTATCAAAGTCTCATTGGGAATAATGAATGCTAATAGAAAATAATTTTCTTTCTTGTGCCTTTTAGTGATTGTCACCTTGAATTTACACTATTATATAATATATGAATAAAGTCACTTAACTGTCATTCTCAGTGCTTAATATCTTCTGAAAATAACATATGAGCTAAAGCTGAGAATTACTACCCTTGTTTAGAAAAGTTAACTTTTAATAGACTATATTGCTCTTCAAATGCTATATTAGGGCATGATCTTTTCTTTTTCCCTTCTTAAAAATATTACATGTTTTATTCTTCCTTCCCCAGACGGTGGTTCATTCAGAATAAACTTAAGGGGGTGGGTGGAAATAAACTCATTAATGACCAGGCAGGGAGGCCAGCAGTTCACCTCCACCTCAGGAGGTTCCCCCAGAGACCCCTGCCCATGGCTACAAGGGGAAAATCAGGAGGGAGTGGGGAGTGGATCAAATCAGCTGTCTTCATTATGAGAGTGAGAAAGGTAGCAGAGATATGCAGCTAGATGGATATATATTTATATAATAAATCCATTAGTTAATAAAGTAAATAATAATTCTCTGGAACTTTTTAATTTTTATAGTTTTTTTATAAGTTTTTTCCATTTTTTTTATTTTTAAATTATGTTTTGTTTGTTTCTGCTTCATCCTTTGAATTTTGTTGGTTTTGGTCCTTAGAAAATATAAGACTCAGAGTCCAGGTGAAACAAGGCGGGGTGGGCTGGGGCTGATTGCCCAGCAGCCACTCCTGAAGCAGAGAAGGATTATGGTGGGTCCTCTGCTCCTGGTGATCACACAGGGAGGTGGTGGGAGGAGCCACTAGAATCTGGTCCAGGGGAGCTGGGTGCCCTCTGCTGGACTTCTTAGGTCAAGCGGTTCCTGGACAAGGCACATGGGGCTTTGGCCTGGATGTGAGAGGCTTTCAAGGTGCCTCAGGGACAAAGGGGACCTGGATTTAGAAAGGTATCTCTGGGACACAGAGGTCCTTTGTCCCCTCCATACAGGCTAAGAACCCACAATATATTTAGCAGACCAGAAATGCTGATCGCCAAGCCTCCCTTCCCGACTAGACTGAGAGGCCTGCTTAGTCCTTCCCAGCCTGGCCCCCTAGAAGGACCACAAAGAGCTCTCTGCAGAGATACAGAGTCGGGATGGTGGCAGGTCTCCTCAGCCTCTCCGGGAGGCCAAGGGAGTTCAGGGTGTTCAGGGTGGCTGAGGGCTTCACAGGTCGCTCTCCCGATAAAGGGCTGTGGAGAAGGACTTGTAGTCAAAGGCACCAGGAGCAGCATCAGGCCCTTGGTAGGGTGCTATGTGGGCGATGCAGTACTCAGCCTGGTGGGGTGGGGACAGCTCTCTCCGCAGCTCCTTAGCAGTAATGAAGTCCGTGTCCTCTGTCAGGATCTTGAAGAAAGTGATGACCTGATCAGCTGTGTCTGTGTCTGTGTCTGTCTGTCTGTGTCTGTGGTCTCCCTCCACATGAAGTCAATGAAGGCTTGGAAGGTCATGAGACCACTATGGTTAGGGTCAACCACACTCATGATCAGGTTGAATGCAGCATCACCCTGCTGGTCATTCTCAACATCATAGCCCAGGCTGATGAGGCAGGCATTTAATTCCTCAGGTTACAGTCCCTCGCCATTGCCCTTGTCAAAGTGGATGAAGGATGCCTGGAACTCCTGCATCTGTTCCTGGCTGATACCCTTGGCATCTCGAGTGAGGATCTGGTTTTCCACCTCGTTGATGGTGCGGGCAATGGTAGTGAGCAGCTGCTCATAGACCATAGGAATATGCTTCATTGTGTAGTTGGAGTCCTTGTTGTTGAAGATGAGGGCCTCTTGGATGAGCTGGTTCTGCTGCTACAGCAGGACCAGGTTGGGTTTGTAGTCCACAAAGCTGCTCTCATACTGCTTCAGGTGACCCAGCTTTTCTTCCAGAGTCCGGTTCATCTCCATGGAGATGTGCCGGATTTCCTCCATCTTGGTCCGGATATTGATTCGGCTGGCAAACTGTCCACAAAGGTGCTCAATGGATTGCTGCTTGTTCTGCTCTCCAGGAGTGCATGGCCCCGCTTTGACACCAGCTGCTACACCTTCTCCCACTTGGAGCTGATGATCTAGGGGCTAATGGTGGTGTAGGGGTTGCTTCCCGATAACTTGATGTTATTGCTCTCAGCGATCATTTGGGGCTCCTTGTGGATGGACAAGATGGCCTCACGCTCCCTGTCAGCATCTGAGGGTGGACTTGAACTGGTCATGAACTGAGATCAGACCCTCCTTCGATCTCCTCGATGGTATGGACAATGAACATGTCCTGCAGGTCCTCCATGGAACTCTCCATCCAGTTGTTGAAGGGTGCAGCCCCTTTGGCTAGTCAATGGTCTCTAGCTGTTTCTCTGTTTCTCTCCAAGGCTTACCTGGGACTGTGGGTCAGAGAACCCAGGTTATCCCACCGGTCGCAGGTCTTCTGGCACCATGTGTTGACACTGTTGGAGTCATAGTGGTCCAGCTCGTTGAGCTCCTGGGCAATTTGCAGCAATCTGCTCTGTATGGTCCTGGTATGCGGCCTGGTCACTCTCAAAGGCCTCATGTTTTCGGATCAGAGCTTTGGTGTCTTGCTGTCTTGTAGTCCCAGTGCTTCAGCATGGCCTTCCCATCAGTCCAGTCCTGCCGGAACTTCTCTGCCAGATGGTCAAGTCGTACCAGCTTACAAATTTCATTCAAATGTCCTTCTTAATAGCCCTTCTCAGCCTGTTCCAGGTGATGCCAACTCATTGTTGATGTCTGAGACCATGCTGAGCTTGGAGGGCATAAAGACAGGCCAGTCGCTGAGCCACAGCTTGGTCTGCAGTGTGTTGAAGTTGATCTCCGGCTGACCCTTTTCGTGCACCTTGGGCAGGGCAGGGGTTGTGCAGATGCCAATAGTCTTGGAAGTCCTCTAGCTTCTGCTGAGTCTCCTGGATGCTCTTCTGACGCACGAGGTCCTCCAATCCGGATGGTGCGCTGGATCCACTCTAGAAGATCACTGGCCAGGGGTTCATAATCTTCCATCAGGTGCTCATTTTCCTGGTTCACAGCCAGTACCTTGCAGATCTGGTTGGCGGCATTCTCAGCTTTCTGCTAGGCCATCATCTTAAAACCTATTTGAAAGTCCTCTGGCTCCTGGAGGACTGAATTGTCACATTACTGTTAAACTAGCTGCCAACTAAAAAACATGACAGTGTGCAAATGATTGATAGCTGGTTAAACTATAAATAAATATTTTTCCAAGATACGATTACTATGAAGGTATATTTTTACTGTCTGTGGAAAACTGATCCAATTTTATTTACTTTATTGATCTCACTCATTGCTCTTTGTAGTCTCACAAATGATATGTTTACATTTTGGAAGCTTTTGTAACCTCTTTAAACCAGTTTTGTAAACACGTTAAACTTGTAACACCTCTCATTTATTATTGAAACATATATTCCCTACATATTTGCGAGAGACCTTTGTTCCTAATATGGAAATTATATTTAACCCATTTTAGCAAATTCCTGTCTCTATCATTTATAGTTTTCTTTTTCAGTATGTGTCTTTCAATCAAATGACATTTCTTTATACCATGGTTATTTACATAACAGGAAATAAGTTATTTATAAGGGTCTAAATTATCTCACAGAGTTATTGAGAAATGTGAGAAGAAGCATGAACACAATGGAAGCAGGAAACACAGCCAAGTCCTTGCTACCAAGACAAGTATCTCAACCCACTACTACTGGACAATGAGTCCCTGTTCAAGGAATGTCATCTCTGGGAGACTCTATGGTTGCCTCCATCACTGGATGCTACACAACATTCACAACCCAAATACCTCTTTCTAAATGATTCTTTCTGGCTTCCCAGGCTGGTCATGTGGCATTCTCTCAGCCAGCTTACATCATTTTTCAGAAAAATATATCAATTTAAAAGGAAATCTGGGGAAAATATTTTTATTTCAGTAATATGTAATAGGATCATCCTTCTTCCCTTTCTTAAGTTCTTCTTCAAAGAGTTTTCTATAAGGTTTTCCAACTGTTTACTAGATTCACTATGAGTTTCATATAGATGGAGTAGAAGCAGACATTTATTAGAGTTCTGTAAGTGAGCCTTACCTTGCCCAAGTCCATCATGGCCTATAACAATCTTGCATAAATCTCCAAGGTTTACAGCTTCTAGAAAGAAGGTATCAATCTGCAACCAATTTTTTAAAAACCTCTAATTAGACGTACATTATGACTTTGCCACCAATATACATTAAGATGTAGCAAAAATCAATTGTCAAAAGTAGGTTCATTACCAAATATACAAAGCTGTCCACAGTAAAAAAAATAAAGAAGGTGAGAGTGATCTGGCTGTCAGTCTATCACCTAATTGATATCCACAATTGATTCAGTTGATAGGACTGTTGACTGTAAATCCAGCTGAGTTGACAATTAAGATTAACAAATCATATCCCTGAGAAAGGATTTGACCATACACTTAATGCCTCAGTGTCCAGCCATTGCCCAGAGATCAAGCATTGTAAGTTCTGTATAAGAGCTGACAGCACAAGCAATCAGGAATAATATGTCACTACTTCCTACAGTTCTCCCCTGTGACTTGCTCGATCTTGGAATCAGGCCTCCATCTAACCCTTCTGTCTTTAGAGCTGATAGGATCTGAAAGCCCCTGGTTGCAATAAGGAACATAGCAAACAAGTTGAAATTGTGCTTTCTGAATACAATAAACATTTGCCATAGACTCCCTCCTGGGCTTTATGAAGGCAATGAGAGAGAGCCTATGGTATCCAGGTTCTCTGAAGAGAAAAGGAACTAGATTGTTTGCATCACAGACTGAATTTCCTCCTGAGTAGTTTAAGGTGCTAACAAACTTAGTGATACCTTAATGTTCTTGAGAAAATAAAACAGATAACAGCTGAATATAAACAAAAATTTTAAACTCTTCTTGATGGTATAGGCCCATAATCCCTACCAGGATAATTAAGACAATAGGATCTCAAATTCAAAGCCACCCTCCTTAGGTGCACAATTATGGTTATCCTACACAAACTAATTGAAACTCATCCTCAATTTATCTTTTTAAGTAAAAAGAAGACAGATGTTGTATCTAAGTGATATAGCTCTTGTCTCTCAAGCATAAGCCATAGTCCAACACTAAATATTAAAATATTAAGTAACAGTAAATAAGAAAGAGTTTAGACTATCACTAAGTCTAGGACTGGCAGCTTACTTCCTGTATTAAACCAGGCTTATGGTTCTTGTGTAGTGTTTGAATCAACACATAAAATCCAGAGAAATAAAGAAGTAAGCTGATGTATTCTAAACAAATGAGAAAATAAGCAGTTAAGTGATGACAGAATCACAGGATCACAGAGACAGCTGGACTCTGAGGTGTTCTGACACAACGAGGATCACAGGAGGAACAGGTTCCAGTCAGAAACAGAAAGGGCAGATAGCACTAGAGATAACCAGATGGCAGGAGGCAAGCAAAAGAACATAAGCAACAGAAAGCAAGGTTACTTAGCATCATCAGAACCAAGTTCTCCCACTATACCAACTCCTGAATACACTCTACATACTGGAAAAGTAAGATTCAGATTTAAAATCAAATCTTACAATAATGCTAGAGGACTTTAAGAAGAACATAAATAACTCCCTTAAAGAAATGCAGAAGAACACCAGTAAGCAGGTAGAAGTCCTTAAAGAGGAAGCACAAAAATCCCTTTAAAAATTACAGGAAAATACAACCAAACAGGTGAAGGAATTGAATAAAACCAACCAGGACCTAAAAATGGAAATTGAAACAATAAAGAAATCACAAAGGGAGACAACTCTGAAGATAGGAAACCTAGGAAAGAGATCATGAGGCATAGATGCAAGCATCATCAACAGAATACAAGAGATAAAAGAGAGAATCTCAGGTGAAGAAGATGTCACAGAAAACATTGACACAACATTCAAAGAAAATGCAAAATGCAAAAAAGCTCATAACCGAAAACATCCAGGACATCCAGGACAAAATGAAAAGACCCAAACTAAGGATAATAGGTATAAAAGAGAGCAAAGATTTCCAAATTAAAGGGCCAGTGAATATCTTCAACAAAATTATAGAAGAAAACTTCCCTAACCTAAAGAAAGAGATGCCTAAAATCATAGAAGAAGCCTACAGAACTCCAAATAGATAGGACCAGAAAAGAAACTCCTCCTGTCACATAATAGTCAAAACATCAAATGCACAAAACAAAAAAAAAAAAAAACAAAAAAAAATACTAAAAGCTGTAAAGGAAAAAGGTCAAGTAACATATAAAGACAGACGTATCAAAATTACACCAGACTTCTCACCAGAGACTCTGAAAGCTAGAAGATCCTGGACAGATGTCATTCAGACCCTAACAAAAATGTCAGTCCAGGCTACTATACCTAGCAAAACTCTCAATTAACATAGATGGACAAACTAAAATATTCCATGACAAAACCAAATTTACACAATATCTCACAACAAACCCAGCCCTACAAAGGATAATGGATAGAAATCACCAAAACAAGGAGGGAAACTATACCCTAGAAAAAGCAAAAAAGTAATCTTCTTTCAACGAACCCAAAGAAGATAGACACACAAACAAAATTCCACCCCTACCAACAAAAATAACAGGAATCAATAGTCTCTTTTCCTTAATATCTCTTATCATCAATGGAATGAATTAGCAGCCCCCCCCCAGACATAGACTAACATACTGCATAAATAAGCAGGACCAAGCATTTTGCTGCATATAGGAAATGAACCTCAGTGAAAAAGACAGACACTGCCTCAGAGTAATAGGTGCAAAAACCATTTTCCAAGCAAATGGTCCTGAGAAACAAGCTGGACTCGCCATTCTAATATCAAATAAATTTGACTTCGAACCAAAAATTATCAAAAAAGATAATGAAAGGACACTTTGTACTCATAAAAGGAAAAATCTTCCAAGATGAACTCACAATTCTGAAAATCTATGCTCCAAATGCAAGTACACCCACATTCATAAAAGAAACTTTACTAAGGTTCACGGCACACTTTGCACCTCACACAATAATAGTGGGAGACTTCAACATCCCAGTCTCATCAATGGGCAGATCACAGAAACATAAACTAAACAGAAACACAGTGAAATTAACAGACTTTATGAACCAAATGGATTTAACAGGTATCTATAGAACACTTCATCATAAAACAAAAGAATACACCTCCTTCTCCTTCTCCAAAATTGACTACATACTTGGTCACAAAACAGGCCTCAACAGACACGAGAAGACTGAAATAATCTTATGCATCTTATTAGATCACCATGGACTAAGGCTGCTCTTTAATAACAAAAACAAACAAACAAACAAGCAAACAGAAAACCCACCCACACATGGAAGCTGAACAACATTCTACTTGATGATAACTTGGTCAAAGAAGAAATAAAAAAGAAATTAAAGACTTTTTAGAATTTAATGAAAATGAAGGCACAGCATACCCAAACTTATGGAACACAATGAAAGCAGTGCTAAGAGGAAAACTCAGAGCTCTAAGTGCCTCCAAAAAAATGAAAAGAGCATGCACTAGCAGCTTAACAGCACACCTGAAAGCTCTAGAACAAAAAGGAGCAAATACACTCTAGAAGAACAAACAAATGGCAGGAAATAATCAAGGTCAGGGCTGAAATCAACCAAGTAGAAACAAAAAGACCTACCCAAAAAAATCAACAAAACCAGGAGCTAGTTCTTTGAGAAAATCAACAAGATATAGATAAACCCTTAGCCAGAATAACCAGAGAGCACAGAGACAGTATCCAAATGAACAAAATCAGAAATGAAAAGGGACATATAGCAATAGACACCAAGGAAATTAAAAAAATCATCATATCCTACTACAAAATTGGATACTCAACAAAACTGGAAAATCTGGATGAAATGGACAATTTTTCTAGACAGATAACAGTTTTCAAAATTAAATCAGGATCAGATAAACCATCTAAACAGTCCCATAACCACCAAAGAAATAGCAGCAGTCATTAATAGTCTCCAAACCAAAAAAAGCCCAGGACCAGATGGGTTTAGTGTAGAACTCTATGAGACCTTCAAAGAAGACCTAATAACAATACTCTTCAAACTATTCCATGAAATAGAAACAGAAGGAACACTTACATATTTGTTCTGTGAAGCCACAGTTACGTTGATACCAAAACCACACAAAGACTCAACAAAGAAAGAGAACTTCAGAACAATTTCAGTTATGAATATCAATGCAAAAATGCTCAAAATTCTTGAAAACCAAATCCAAGAACACATCAAAATGATCATTCACCAAGGTCAAGTAAGGTTCATCCCAAGGATGCAGGGATGGTTCAATAAACTGAAATCCATCAATGCAATCTACTATACAAACAAACTCAAGAAAAAACCACATTATCATCTCATTGAATACTAAGAAAGCATCTGACAGAATTCAATACCCCTCATGGTAAAAGTCTTGGAAACATCAGGAATTCAGTGCCCATACCTAAACATAGTAAAAGCAATATACAGCAAACCAGTAGCCAACATCAATCTAAATGGAGAGAAACATAAAGCAATCCCAGTAAAATCATGGACTAGACAAGTTTTCTACTCTCCCTATATATTCAATATAGTACTTGAAGTCCTAGCTAGTGCAATTAGACAACAAAAGGAG
Source organism: Mus caroli (assembly GCF_978045245.1). NCBI lineage: Eukaryota > Metazoa > Chordata > Mammalia > Rodentia > Muridae > Mus > Mus caroli. The sequence goes on from NW_028227256.1 coordinate 1,382,674, forward strand.
ATCAAAGGATACAAATTGGATAGGATGAAGTCAAACTATCACTATTTGCAGACAATCCCACTAAAATCATGGACTAGATAAAGTTTTCTAATCTCCCTATGTATTCAATATAGTACTTGAAGTCCTAGCTAGTGCAATTAGACAACAAAAGGAGATCAAAGGATACAAATTGGATAGGAAGAAGTCAAACTATCACTATTTGCAGACAATAGGATAGTAAATTTAAGTGACCCCAAAAATTCTACAAGAGAACTCCTAAGGCTGATAAACAATTTCAGTAAAGTGGCTGGATATAAAATTAACTCAAGCAAATTAGTAGCCTTCCTCTACTCAAAAGATAAACAGGCTGAGAAAGAAATTAGGGAAACAACGCCCTTCACAATAGTCACAAATAACATAAAATATCTTGGTGTGACTCTAACTAAGCAAGTGAAAGACTTCTTTGATAAGAGCTTCAAGTCAACGAAGAAAGAAATTGAAGATCTCCCATGCTCATGGTTTGGCAGGATTAATATAGTAAAAATGTCCATTTTGCTGAAAGCAATCTACAGATTCCATACAATCCCCATCAAAGCTCCAACTCAATTCTTCTTAGAGTTAGAAAGAGAAATTTGCAAATTCATTTGGAATAACCAAAAACCCAGGATAGTACAAACTATTCTCAACAAAAAAATTCTAGGGGATTCACCATTCCTGACTTCAAGCTGTATTACAGAGCAATAGTGATAAAAACTGGATGGTATTGGTACAGAGACTGGCAGATAGGTCAATGGAATATAATTGAAGACCCAGAAATTAACCCACACACCTATAGTTACTTGATCTTAGACAAAGAAGCTAAAACTATCAAGTGAAAAAAAGACAGCATTTTCAACAAATGATGCGGGTTCAACTGGAAGTGAGCATGTAGAAGAATGGAAATTGATCCATTCTTATCCCCTTGTACAAAACTCAAGTCAAAGTGGATCAAAGACCTTCACATAAAACCAGATATACTGAATCTAATAGAAGAGAACATGGGGTAAAGCCTCGAACACATGGACACGGGGGAATTTTTCTGAACAGCACACCAATGGCTTATGCTCTAAGATCAAGAATCGACAAATGGGACCTCATAAAATTGCAATGCTTCTGTAAGGCAAAGGACATGTCAATAGGACAAAACAGCAACCAACATATAGGGAAAAGATCTTTACAAATCCTACATCTGATAGAGGGCTAATATCCAAAGATATACAAAGAACTCAAGAAGTTAGACTCCAGAGAAAAACAAATAGCCCTATTTAAAAATGGGGTACAGAGGTAAACAAATAATTCTCAATTGTGGAATATCCAAAGGCTGAGAAGCATCAAAAGAAATGTGCAACATCCTTAGTCATCAGGGAAATGAAAATCAAAATGACCCCAAGATTCCACCTCACACAAGTCAGAATGGCTAAGATCAAAAACTCGGGTGACAGCAGATGTGGATAAAAAGAAACACTCTTCCATTGTTGGTGAGATTGCAAGCTGGTACAACCACTGTAGAAATCAGTCTGGCGGTTCCTCAGAAAATTGGACATAGTACTGGCTGAGGAACCAGCTGTACCACTTGCAGTAGACTACAGCCCTCATATCAATCATTAATCAAGAAAATGGCCCACATATATGAACACACTACGATCTGTTAGGGGCATTTTTTTTCAGTTAAGATTTATACATTCATGGTGTTCTTAGTTTGGTTCAGGTTGACAAAAACTATGTAGCTCATAGTGAACTGTTTTCCAAATGCATAGAATGGCCAGTGTGGGAAATTCTGTGTGCTTTTAAGACAATGACATTTTTAAAACCAGGAAAAATAAATTTTGTTTACTTACTTGTCCTCTTAAAAACTTTGAAGAGTTCTTTGGTCTGAAGAGTTTCCTGGATCCTGTATCTCCTTTTTCCCCATAGATAGAAAGGTAGACATTGGCTATTGTTCCAGAGTTCCAGAGCTCCCCTGTTGTAATATATACCTTGTATGTTGTCACTAGCAACAAAAGAAAACAAATTTAAGTTTAAAGTGCCAAGAACTACTGACATAATTAAAAATTAAGGTCCTAAATATCACTCAGAATCCAAACCTTAGAGAAGATGCAATAATATACACCACCTAGACACTGCCATGCAATACAGCCAAGAAAGCTTAACAGAATAAATGAACATTGTGAAGTGAGTAGCTGCCAAGCACTTAGGAAGAAGACCAAGCATCACTTGACCATTGTTCTTCACAATTCCCAAGCCTGGACTCAATGAACAAGAAGCCTGGAGGTTGGAATTAGAGGTCAGACTTCAATTGCTCGGAATTCTCTGGTTTTGACTCAGAAAGCAAGAGTTGTAACTACTAATCTACTTTACTAGAAAGTAAAGACATTCTACTCTCCTCCCCATTGTCCAGCCTATGCAAAACCAGTTCCTGGGCCCAGAGCCAATGCCCATGTTTTGAAAGAGAAGAATCTTTCCTTCTGTCCAGTGAAACTAGACTGCCATAGATTGAGCCAATGACTTCCAGTGGCTATTTGACTTTGTCTTCCCTACACACAGGAAGATTGGAAGTAAATAGGGTAATACAATTAAAGCAAGCCTTTTAGTCACAAGAACAAAAGGATCTAGGAGCTATAAATGTGTTAAGAAGTGAACAGATATTTGAATCACAGACCACAAAAGACATACTGTGATTTGTGACCTGGAACTGAACAGTATAGTCAACTATATTCTAAAACAAAATTATTAATATTCTTTATAAAAGTTATTGAATTGAAACTCAAATCTCCAGTCTCCAACATACACAATGAAGTTACTCAAGACAATTAGCAATTATAAAAATAACAACTCACATGGGCAAAGAATATAGAAACATGAACACAAAGATAGCAGCACCATTGGCTCATGGAAGAGGGCATCCAAACCACACTGGTGTTAATAGCTAAGACTTAAGAGCATCTGTGATACAAATGCTCCTACCAAGAACTGTGAAGCCTCTTAAAACCAAAACTCAGAAAATCTCAGCAGCAGAGGTATGCAAAATTTTAAAGAAGGTCCAATAAAAATTTTCAGAAATGTCAAAACCTGTCTGCAAATTGAAGTTTCTCATCCAACAAGTAGTCTCATAAGCAGACTAGAAAGGAAGCAGAAGAACATGAGTGAGAAATGCTATAAAAAGTGATCAGAGGCTCCAGGAGTTTTGGGAGAACAAAAGAACTAATGGTCATGGTGTGATGCTCGAGAGGTAAAGAAGAATCTAATGGCAGAGTTTTGTGTAATCTTCAACACTATTTTCCCACATGAATTCCTGTTGTGGATAGCCCTGGGGCTAATTATATTTGATATTAATTCTGTTCTCCTGTCAGTGGTTGTAACCAAAAAGTCAGCACTCAGGTGATTTCCTATAAACCTGCTTTCCTCCTTAATTTGTAAACTAAAGGAGAGCTGATGATTGGGCAGATAAAAGGGAAGGTGGAGCAGAAGGTTAGGAGGTGGGGGAAGAAGAAAAAAATGGAGGAGGGTGAGGACACAAAGATGAGGAAGAAGAAAAGAATCAGAGCAGAAGCACATGGCCTGGAGAATCTGCAAGTCAGAAGGGGTCTCATAGATGTGGAAGATGGTAGTGTAGTGGTAGATCTGTCCAATCTAGGTGCACATCATGTAATCATATTAATTGTGTCTTCTTTTCTTTTTTTTTAATAAATTTTATTACGTATTTTCCTCAATTACATTTCCAATGCTATCCCAAAAGTCCCCCATACCCTCCCCCCTCTCCCACATTTCCTTACCCACCCGTTCCCTTTTTTTTTTTTTTGGCCCTGGCGTTCCCCTGTACTGGGACATATAAAGTTTGTGTGTCCAATGGGCCTCTCTTTCCAGTGATGGCCTACTAGGCCATCTTTAGATACATATGCAGCTAGAGTCAAGAGCTCCGGGGTACTGGATAGTTCATAATGTGGTACCACCTATAGGGTTGCAAGTCCCTTTAGCTCCTGGGGTAATTTCTCCAGCTCCTCCATTGGGAGCCCTGTGAACCATCCACTAGCTGACTGTGAGCATCCACTTCTGTGTTTGCTAGGCCCCGGCATAGTCTCACAAGAGACAGCTATATCAGGGTCCTTTCAGCAAAATCATGCTAGTATATGCAATGGTGTCAATGTTTGGAAGCTGATTATGGGATGGATCCCTGGGTATGGCAGTCTCTAGATGGTCCATCCTTTCATCACAGCTCCAATCTTTGTTTCTGTAACTCCTTCCATGGATGTTTTGTTCCCATTCTAAGAAGGGGTACAGTGACCCCACTTTGGTCTTCATTCTTCTTGAGTTTCATGTGCTTAGCAGATTGTATTATATATCTTGGGTATCCTAAGTTTTGGGCTAATGTCCACTTATCAGTGAGTACATATTGTGTGAGTTCCTTTGTGATTGTGTTACCTCACTCAAGATGATGCCCTCCAGGTCCATCCATTTGGCTAGGAATTTCATAAATTCATTCTTTTTAATAGCTGAGTAGTACTCCATTGTGTAAATGTACCACATTTCTGTATCAATTCCTCTGTTGAGGGGCATCTGGGTTCTTTCCAGCTTCTGGCTATTATAAATAAGGTTGCTATGAACATGGTGGAGCATGTGTCCTTCTTACCGGTTGGAACATCTTCTGGATATATGCCCAGGAGAGGTATTGCTGGATCCTCCGGTAGTTCTATGTCCAATTTTCTAAGGAACTGCCAGACTGATTTCCAGAGTGGTTGTACAAGTTTGCAATCCCACCAACAATGGAGGAGTGTTCCTCTTTCTCCACATCCTCGCCAGCATCTGCTGTTACCTGAATTTTTTGATCTTAGCCATTCTGATTGGTGTGAGGTGGAATCTCAGGGTTGTTTTGATTTGCATTTCACTAATGATTAAGAATGTTGAACATTTTTTTCAGGTGCTTCTCAGCCATTCGGTATTCCTCAGATGAGAATTCTTTGTTCACTTCTGAGCCCCATTTTTTAATGGGGTTATTTGATTTTCTGGAGTCCACCTTCTTGAGTTCTTTATATATATTAGATATTAGTCCCCTATCTGATTTAGGATAGGTAAAGATCCTTTCCCAATCTGTTGGTGGTCTTTTTGTCTTATTGACGGTGTTTTTTGCCTTGCAGAAGCTTTGCAGTTTCATGAGGTCCCATTTGTCAATTCTTGATCTTACCGTGCAAGCCATTGCTGTTCTGTTCAGGAATTTTCCCCCTGTGCCCATATCTTCAAGGCTTTTCCCCACTTTCTCCTCTATAAGTTTCAGTGTCTCTGGTTTTATGTGAAGTTCCTTGATCCACTTAGATTTGACCTTAGTACAAAGAGATAGGAATGGATCCATTCGCATTCTTCTACATGATAACAACGAGTTGTGCCAGCACCATTTGCTGAAAATGCTGTCTTTCTTCCACTGGATGGTTTTAGCTCCCTTGTCGAAGATCAAGTGACCGTAGGTGTGTGGGTTCATTTCTGGGTCTTCAATTCTATTCCATTGGTCTACTTGTCTGTCACTATACCAGTACCATGCAGTTTTTATCACAATTGCTCTGTAGTAGAGCTTTAGGTCCGGCATGGTGATTCCACCAGAGGTTCTTTAATCCTTGAGAAGAGTTTTTGCTATCCTAGGTTTCCACTTGGTTGATTTCACCCCTGAGTTTGATTATTTCCTCCTGTCTACTCCTCTTTGGTGAATTTGCTTCTTTTTTTTCTAGAGCTTTTAGATGTGTTGTCAAGCTGCTAGTGTGTGCTTTCTCCAGTTTCTTTTTGTAGGCACTCAGAGCTATTAGTTTCCCTCTTAGAAATGCTTTCATTGTGTCCCAGTGTCTTGTTTTCAATGCCAGGACATATTTGGGAAGAGATTTACTGCAAAAAAAAAAAAAAAAAAAAAAAGAAGAAAAAGGAAAAGAAAAAAAGAAAAACTGGTGCCCCTCATATTGATTTGAATTCAACTAACCTGAGATAAAAAATTCACCGACCCCCAACCACTGAATGGGGCTTGGGCAGTGACCTAGACTGTAGCAGTATGGATTTGAAGCTGACTAGATTTAAGCCTACAGAGAACAGTAGAGAGGCATCTATGCCCCAGAGAGCCTTTCTATGTTTGCTTCCCTGTATCCTTCACTCCCTACCCTGCCTCCCCAATCTCCAAACAGGGACACAGACAACTCAGATCTTTTTACACTCAGCTTCTCCCTGTGAATAAATAATTGGGAGACAAAGATACAAAGGACTCCAGACCAGGTAATTCATTTCTATAAAGAGAGAAATATAACCTTTTGATAATTGAAGAAGGTATAAAGATATAGTGCTCTAACAAGTCTCACGGGATACTCATATTCTGTCTAACGTGAATTCCACGGGAATTTTGGGTTTAAATTCTGGTTTGACATGCTGCCTCTTATAAGTAGGTATAGTACCTAAAGATGGGAAATTTCACCTGTGGTTCAGAACCAGATAGGGAATATTAGTCACTGACTCCAAGTAGAGAAAGCAGTGACAATCACCTGCTATGAACAGGTATTAGTTAATAGAAGTCTGTGGCTCTAGGTAAAAAGCATAACAGATATTATAATAGGTGTTAATTAAATAAATGTCTGTGGCTCCTGGTAGAGAGCACAACAGACAGGATGGATACTCTAGGCAGGGAGCTTATTAATTATTAGAAATTTCATGTTCAGAATTGGATAGGGAATATTAGTCACTGACTGCAAGTAGAGAGAACAGTGATAATTGCCTGCTATGAGCAGGTTTTAATTAATAGAAGTCTGTGGATCCAGGTAGAGAGCATAACAGATACATATTATACTGGGAATTAATTAAATAAATGTCTGTGGCTCAAGGTAGAAAGTACCCTAATAAGTCTTACTCATATTCTGTATAACGTGGGCTCCACAGGAATTTTGGGTTTAAATCCTGATTTGACAAACTGCTTCTTATAAGCAGGTATAGAAAGGAGAGAAGGGGAAAGGGGGGAGAGTAGGGAGGGGAGAAAGAAAAGGGAAGGAAAATAGAAGTGTGAATTAATTGTTTTAAAGACACTATAATAAAGTCTGCAAGAGACTCATATTCTGTTTAAAGTGGGCTCCATGGGAATTTTGGATTTAAATCCTGACATGACAAATTAGAAAGGCGTAAATAGGCTAAAATGTGTGTGATTTTGAGTATTGTGGTTGTTTTATTATTTCTCTGGGACAGAGGGCAAGCTACAGGTTTTCCTGGTTATGGCTGAAGGATTTGCTGATTCAGGGAAATGGTTTTGTCTTTGTGTTTTTGGAAAAGGTGATTAAGATATTTACACCTTCCAGATTTATGGAACAGATTTGATAGGGGAGACTCCCTGAGAACTAGATTCCAAAGAATGAAAAAAAAAGTTTATCTTGATGATACTAAAATTTTGTTTTGAGATTTATATATTACAGAATATACAGCCTTGGTGAATTTCATCATCATACATGCTGCACTGACCTGCCTACATGAACTCCTGATGTCTTGGTTTTTATCTGGATCCAGTCAGGACACAGACATCAGAGACTAATACAATCATTGGTGTGGACTTTTTAAGGCCAACTAACTCCCCCATTTTCCTACCCTACTCCCTCCCTTCAAAAATATCCCAACACCTATATTCAGCTAGAAGAAGTTATGAAGAGTTGTCATCCCAGTTCCTGAAGCTTTGGGGCTGGGAGTGGCTATTATGGGTTGTCTTTGGTACTAAAAATTTTGAAGTACAGGGATTAGACCCAGTCCTTCTATTGCTATTATTATAAACATATCTGAGATGAGTAAGCCTGTGAGTTAAGGGCCAAATAGGAAATTCATGGTTTTGAGTTTATCGTTAGGGTGTTTTCAGTTATTTTAATTAGAATTGGCTGAGAGTAAAAAGACAACAGTTTAGATTACTTCACATAGTTGGTTTTCAAAAATATCAAAATCCAACGACTGTGACATTTAATGTTTTTTATTCATTTGTTGTGAGACCAGTTTGCTCTTGACAGCTTTCCCTGTCTTGGATTCAAAGAAGAAACTGAGCATCTTTGAGTTACTCCAGTTGTGGTGAAATAGCCACTAGGCAAGAATTGCCTCCTTACATCTACAGACATAATACTGTCCAAAGAAAGGACACAATTACAGGTTAGGACAGCTTGATTCTGCTGAGACAGAGTAGGCTAGTCCTTAATATTCCTGTTTCTCTAAGTCTGTCAGATGACCCTGGCCAGTAGGCTGAAGACAGATGCTCCAACGTGTTGAAGTAAGGGACTGTCCAGGTGATAAGTGGTCTCTATGGATTGGCTAAGTTTTGGAAGCTGTTTTAGACTTCCTATATATTTTCAGTTAATATCAGTCGTTCTTGGATTTCAGATAGGGTTGAAAAACTACATAGTCTCCTAGCCAATCCAGGCTTTTTATTTTGAGAGGAACAGTTTTGAGAGGATGGTTTTCAGATGGCATTCAATCTAAAGCCAAGACATATCCAGATGTAGAATTATAAGTCCTTTAAGTAAAGATACATAACAGAGGTTCTGTTTAATTAACAAAGATAATGGACTGGGTGTTAGGTCTCTTGTACTTTTTTTTTCTGGATTGATATTTCTTTTTTTATTAGATATTTTCTTCATTCACATTTCAAACGAGTCTCTTGTACTTTATAAATTACAAAATAGTAATAGTTAGGTTCAATTACATCTGAGATAAAATAGTCTTTTAGTTGTGAAAGAGGAAAATTACTGACCACCTGAACTTCTCACCCCAGAGTACATTCTGAACTCTCACACCAGAGTCAGACCCCCTCTCAAATGAAAACTGTTCCGGGGACATTTCTGAGATAAGGGTTTCCTGGAACGAACCCAGTCCTACCCCTCCCAACTAAGGACTGTGCCAGGGACATTTTTGAGATAAGGGTGTGAGTAAAAACCTCAGTTCCAATGAATCAAGTACATGGCCAAAGTGTGGGACGCGTTGCGAAAAGCACTTTGGAAAAACCCTTGGCTGAATCACTTAGTGACGTAAAACCTGTATTTTCCCTGCCCTGCTCCCCCCTTACCCTTCTCCTATAAAAGCTTGTGAAAAGTTTGGGCTAATGGTCGAATCCCCTCTACACCATGCGGGGTGTGTGGGTTTCGACCCCAGAGCTCTAGTTCATGTATTTGCTTGCTGTTGCTTTATAGGGCTCTGGTTTATGTGCTTTTATGTGCTTTCTTGTCGTTGCTGTATTAAATCTTACTCTCTATACATCTTAAGTACCGGTCTCAGTGTCTTCTTGGGTGCGCGGCTGACCCGAGGCTTGAGTAAGTGCCTCCCTTTGGGAGTTTTGGAGTCTTTCAGTTGGACAGAAAGGGGGGAATGTTGTGGAGAGCCCTAGGGCTAGTTGTATTTGATGTTAAATCTGTTCTCCTGTGAGTGGTTGCAAACAAGGAATGAGTCAGCACTCAGGTGATTTCCTGTAAACCTGCTTCCCACCTCAATTTGTAAACTAAAGGAAAGCTGATGATTGGGCAGATAAAAGGGAAAGTAGAGAGGAAGGTGGGGGAGGGGGAAGAAGGAGAAAATGGAAGAGGGAGAGTGTGCAGAGGAGGAGGAGGAAGGAGAAAAGCAGAGCAGAAGCACATAGCCTCGAGAAACTGCAAGTTCTAAGGGGTCTCATAAGCTATGGAAGATGGTAGTGTAGTGGTAGATCTGCCCAATCTAGGTGCACATCATGTAATCATATTAATAGTGTCATGTTTTCATTGCCAGGTCATATTTGGGTTGGAGAGATTTACAGCAACAAAAAAACTAATGTTCATGGTGTGATGCTCCAGAGGTAAAGAAAAATCTAATGGCAGAGTATTGTGTAATCTTCAACACTATTTTCCCACATGAGTTCCATTGTTAGTATTTGAACATCTTTGACCTGTTCACATTTGTCACCCATACAAATGTGGAGGTTATAAGAAGGAACCTCTAAAAGTGATTATTTTGGAGAACAACTACCTTTTCAATCATCCTCTAAAGATTAATAGCAGTTCTCCATTAAAGTACTATCTCAGAGATATGAGCAGTCTTGTTCTAGACCACTACATTGAGGAAATGCAAGTTTTTGTTTTCCTACAGCATATAAAATTTGTATTCACAGTGAAAGGACTAATGCCACAAACCTATAGTTCCAGATAACCAGAGAATGAGCCAAGAGATCAATTAATTCCTATTGTTCAAAGCCAACATGAACAAAGTAACACATTTTTAGATTAAATTCCATCTTAAACTGGTATTTCTGTACTGTAATGTATTCTATTAATGGAATTTAATCTAAAATTTTATGTATCTTATTTCAAAATACATTATTGGGGAAAATAAAAAGCTTAAAATCATCGGGATCATCTCAAAATTACTTTCTCTTTTGCCAGTGCAGACTTGCTTCATGTTAATGGTGACCATCTGGTCATGGCAGAGCAGCTGTGACAACTTCTTAAAATAAGGTGACAGTGAAAGTTTTATCACGCAGAATGATTCTTCTTCTGATGAAGACTTTGCAGCACACAATCCCATCTGACAGAATTTCCCCACACTAGACTGTCTTTCAAAAATAGTCAGTTATCTCAAAACATGATGTTGTACGTCATATCAAATATATTAATGTAGTATTCTAAGTCCACTATTGTTACTTCAACAAATTCATAAATTTTTCATCAAGAATACTTGCACTCATGAAACCATTTTCTTTGTTCATCTTTAAAGGATAATTTTTCATTCTTTAAGGGTTTGTTAAATGTAAATCAAGAATATATCCAATAAAAGTGCAAAAAATAAAAAAATAACTAAAAGGGTTTGTCCTGAGATTGGAGCAAGTAATCCATTCACATTCAGTATCTTAGTTAGGGTTTCTATTGCTTCGATGAACACCATGATCAAAAAGCAAGATGTAAAGGAAAGGATTTGTTCACTTTAAGCTTCCACATTGCTGTTCATCAACAAAAGAATTCAGTACAGGAACTCAAGTAGGGAAGGATCCTGGAGGCAGGAGCTAATACAGAGGTCATGAAGGAGTACTGCTTACTTGCTTGTCATAGCTTGCTCAGCCTGCTTTACTATAAAACCTAGAACTACAGGCCCAGAAATGGGAACATTCATAATGTCTTGGCCCTCTCCCATTTATCACTAATTAAGAAAACACCCTACAGCCAAATATTATTGGAAGCATTTTCTGAATTGAAGTTTCCTCCTTTTCAATAACTTTTATCCTGTGGCATAAAAAGTAGCCAGCATATCTTATTTGAAATATATAGCTAGTCCCACCATATCTGCTTTGAAGACTCAAACTTCTGAAAGTTATCATTGAAGGTTACAATCAACTTCTACAAAATACTGTTAATGCTATCATTTTAATCTTTTCCCACAAACAGTGAATATTTATGTTGTCACATTGAATGGGAGATCCATTTTACAAGTTCTCACTTAACTTTGCCAAGATCCACCAGAAGAATCACTGTCTATAGTAATCATATGAAGTGTATTTCTTAAACATTATGGTTTAAAGTAGAAACAATTTTTTTCATTTTTAGGCTACAGAAAGGATGTAGTATTAATGGAACAAAAATATTGGTTTTATTGTACATCTCCATTAGCGTTATTGGATGACCAATAACATTGTCAGTGAGCAGTTATATTTTAAGCAATGCTTTTCTGAACTGTGTATTTCAACAGTGGAATTAAAATATTCAACATTTCATATTGTAAACAGTTGTCCTAACATACATGCTTTGCTCTTCCATTTGCAAAACACAAACATATACAGAAGTAGGGAGCTCTGGGATTTTCAGAATAGTAAATGACCATTGACTTCAAAGTGACCCTCTGGACATCCTAACAAGACAGTCTGTTCTTTGAAGTTTTGAAGACAAACAATGACATTTTCTAGGTATGGAAGACATAGATAGACAGCATTTTCTTCTAGTGTGAAGTGATTCACCTACAACTACCACCTTACATGAAAGCTTCACCATAGTGTAATTAACAATCTTCATCATGTATCTTAGCTGAACCTTCTGGATAACTATCCAAGGCTTCTTCGGCGTCTGTGCTAACAGGTTCACTATACCTTCATGTTAAGGAGACAGTTTCTCTGACTATACCCAACATAACAACCCCCATTAGCTTCCAGATTTTCCTCAGAAGTTCCATACCTCACTAAGAATTTATACAATTCAAGATAGTTAGGCTCTTGGTCAGGGTTAAGCTATGACAAGAAAATATTGTGGGTGATTAATTTTCTGTGTGAACAACTAAAACTTTATAACAGCATCAAAAATATTTTGTTCCTAGCACTTGTGTGTTACTATAGTGGCAATCTTAATTTCCTTCCAGAGCTTTACATTCATTGCTTGACTAACTGGTTGCAAAAACAACCTTGTTTTCAAGCTCTCCGGGCCCTTGCCAATCCTCCCTCACTATGCTTCTTTACTACTAGCTTTTCAATTTAAAATTAGGCATGCTACCTTTCCTTACACTCAAACATTTGGAGATCAGTGTAGCATTATTAATTGGCCTAACTCCAGTAATGTCTTATTTCTAGCAATAGAGAAATCTAAGGAGATGGAAATAGGTAAGGAAATGGCCTGTCAGCAGAGCAGTGAGCACACACACACACACACATTTGTTTATTAACTTGTTAATTATGTACATAGTTTGCGGTGCCTTAAAATACTTATAACAATAATAACATCAAAGATCACAGATGATATAACATAATGAATAAACATGAAAACATTTGGAATATTATAAAAAATACCAAGCAAAATGAGACATGGGGGCACACACCAAGTAAAGATGTTAATGGAATGATGGCACTTATAAGACCAATGCAACACGGTTGTCCCCACTTTCAATTAAAATAAAACTACACATCAGTAAATAAGCATTTTATACTTCAACTTTCTTCAAGAAAATTAAGTGCAACTAAGTAGCTATTAGTGCTAATATCAAGAGGAGGAAATAGAAAAAGGGAGGTCAAAATAATGGTGATCTGTCATCTTATAACCAAGACACTTTATTTTGCACACAAGAATTAAGAGGACAAATACACAAGAAAAGTGAACTAGAGATTTCCTCATTAACTGATTGTACTGGCTAGTTTTGTGTCAACTTGACACAGCTGGAGTTATCACAGAGAAAGGAGCTTCAGTTGAGGAAATGCCTCCATGAGATCCAACTGTAAGGTATTTTCTCAATTAGTGATCAAGGGGGAAAGGCCCCTTGTGGGTGGGGCCATCTCTGGGCTGGTAGTCTCGGTTCTATAAGAGAGCAGGCTGAGCAAGCCAGGGGAGGCAAGCCAGTAAAGAACATCCCTCCATGGCCTCTGCATCAGCTCCTGCCCCCTGACATGTTTGAGTTCCAGTCCTGACTTCTTTCAGTGATGAACAGCAATGTGGAAATGTAAGCCGAATAAACCCTTTCCTCCCCAACCTGCCTCTTGGTCATGATGTGTGTGCAGGAATAGAAACCCTGACTAAGACACTGATATATCCTCTCAGGAGTCTTCTCTATAAACTAAATACAAACTAGTTAGTTCATTTTAAAATGTCTACAGGTCATCAGGAAGAAAGTTCAAAAACAAGCCTATACCTATATGCCCCTAGCTATACCATCATAATGACAATCAAACAGCCCGCTTATGAGAACCACAAAAACTAGGTAAACTCTTCCTACATCCAGTGCAGTTCAAACATAAGAGGATCTACACTGCAGCATTTTTCCATGGCTGAGTTCTTCTCCAAACATTGCACATGTACTGTAAGTTTTCTGTCCAAGTATGCAAGGATGATTTAATAATAATATTATGAAACATATTAACCTAAATGAAAAAACAAGCAATATGTAACTATCCCAATTAGCATAGGAAATATTTGGTTTAAATATCTTTATTTCTTAAAAAAAACTTTTCAACATTGGAAGACCTTCAGCAAACATGTACTAAACGATGAAAGGCAGAAAGGTTTTTATCTAAAATCGGAAACAAGACAAATCTATCAGTTATTTCACACTGGTTCAACACATCAGTGGAATTTATTCCTGGATGCCTGCTGGCACCAGGGACAGCTAAGTAAGACCCTGCTCCCCCAGTCTTCTGCCTGCCAGGCCACCCTAAAGCACAGCACCCTGTCTCTTGCTTACTATTTTCCAGCCCACAACGCTGCCTGCATTTCCAAAGGCCTGGCAGAAGCAAGGACAATCAGATAGCTAAAAACCAACATAATAACATAACTAACAAGAGCCAGGACAATATGCCACCAGCAGAGCCTATCCTACTACAGCAAGCCTTGGGCAGAATGGGGTGTGATAGAGATGTCCCATTTACAGCCGAACACATCACAATCTCTTATTCTCTGCATAGTGAATATTGTTAGTCACCATCTACTGAAAAAAGAAATTCTCAGATAAAAGTTGAGAAGTGCTCCACTATACATATATATTATAAAAACTTAGGGGAACATTATTTCTATATTCATTCAGCAGAATAACAGTAAATGGTTCTATGTTTTCCCTTAGGACCTATGACCTAACCTGACATGGGACTTGGCCCAGTTAACAGCACTAGGCATGGGTTCCATCTTTTGAATCAGACTTCAAATGCACTCAAAGGTTATTGGTTCCTTCCATAACATTCTTGCCACCATGGCAGCTGTAAGCATGTGTTGTCAGGTTAGTAGTTATTATTTCTCATAGAGTTCACAAACAGGCTGTAGCGTTCCTTCCCTCATAGTATGCATAGAATCTTCAAGCACTACAAAAGCTATAGAGTAGGCATGAAGCTTCTAATTCATTACAAGCTTGACTTCTCCATACCCTATGGCACAGACATTTTGTATCTTAAGCAGTACGGTCTTATCATCAAGTTCTGTAGGATAACCAAGAGAAATACCAATAGCCTGTAACATCTAGAGTGATCTATGAGACCCCAGTGACGAACAACTCAAAAAGAAACAACACATACCTGACACTGGGTTTTTATTTGACAGATAATGGCATCTGTCCCCATTATAAAATAACTATTTAAATCCCCTTTATATGTATATATGTAAATATCTTAAGAAGCTTCTATAGAAGCAGGCTTTCATATGGCATAGTTTAAGGTCTTTAGTGTTAGTCATCCTTCCCTATACTTCCTTTCAAACCTGCACTCCCATCTGCCACCCCATTTATCCATTTTCCCATCGTTCCTTCTTCTCCTTTATTACCTCTTGCATTCTATACATTTTTCTTTGAAATCTCATACCCCATGGTCTCTTCCTAGTTTCCTGACTTCTACAGGTACTCCAATTTAACCACACATACATCTAAATATTCAACGCTGAAATCACTGTATTTACAAAGGCCTAAACAAGAATGAAATACTTAAAATAAATTCAACCAAGGCAATTGTTACTGGAAACTACAAAACATTCCTGAAATAAATGAAACAACATAAAAGCAAATAGAAAGATACTGCATGATTATGGATGGAAGAATTAATGTTGTTTAAATGCTTGCATTACCCAGACAAACATAAAGACTCTGTGAAATCGATATAAAAACGTCATCATGAACTGTTACTAAAGTAAAAAGCATCATAAAACACATATTTAATGTATAAGCATTTTTAGATAGATAAACTCTCTTGAAGAAGAACAAATGTTTTCACTTCATTCTTCTTGAATTTAAAACAGAAAATCAACTTCAACAAGTATGA
The DNA here is from genome assembly GCF_978045245.1 of Mus caroli. NCBI lineage: Eukaryota > Metazoa > Chordata > Mammalia > Rodentia > Muridae > Mus > Mus caroli. The sequence goes on from NW_028227256.1 coordinate 1,398,395, forward strand.
GAAGATTATACAATATGGGATGATAACCTCTTAGTAAAAGGTATTAGTAAGCTAGATATCTATATGACAAATAATGATCTAGTCCTTTATATTATACACAGAGAATAACTCAAAGAGTACTGAGGATCAACACAAAAAATTCTGAGATAATAAAACTACAATAAAATATAGAGAAAGTGTGGTTATATAAAATTTAGTGATTTCTCAGGCAAGAGAGCAAAATCATATGCAGCAAAAGCAGAGACATGCATACTATATCAAATTTAAAATATTCCATATTGTAGAATAAACTAGCAACAATTTAATGAAAAAAGCCATGAAATGGTGGAAAATAATTACAAATTATATATTAACTAAGGAGTTAATATCCAGTAAATAGAAGGAACAGTGTAACTCAACAAAAATAACAAGACAAATAAATTCACAATTTGCAAAGAACAAGTTCAGACAATTCCCTCAAATAAAATATATAAAAGGCCATGAAGCTTATGAAAACTCAGCATGACTGTAGAAACAATTCAAATAAAAAACACAGCATAGAATACTTGGCAACCATTAGAATAACCACATAATCCTGCAGTCACACATAGAACATCAAATATACACACAGGTGTTCATCAAATATAGCAGTGTTGGCTTCTCTTTTGGTATTGCATACTTTATTTTAGGTGTATACCAAAATTCTGTTCATCTGCCAATGTACATGAGTTTTCTGCATGTCTTAGCTATTGTAATAACAAGGTGGCAATGAAAACATGTGTTCAGGTTTAAATATCTCTTTAAGATGCTCCTTTCTTATCTTTGTAGGACTGTATGATCTTATGGTAATATTACTTTATTTATGACTATAAGTTGTGTTTTCTACACATTAAAAGAAATAATCCTATCACAGAATAATATATACTATAATGAGGCATCTAACATAATGAAAAACATAGAGACTGACAGAAGTTCCAAGACTACCTACCCACTAAAAGAAGATAATGTCATAATAAAAAATGTTTTTCGCCGGACAGTGGTGGCACACACCTTTAATCCCAGCACTTGGCAGGCAGAGACAGGCAGATTTCTGAGTTCGAGGCCAGCCTGGTCTACAGAGTGAGTTCCAGGACAGCCAGAGCTACACAGAGAAACCCTGTCTCGAAAAACCAAAAAAAAAAAAAATGTTTTTCATATATATATATATATATATATATATATATATATATATATATATATCCTCTCATAAGATGATTAATTTTGACATATTCTATATTGTAACTCAAAAGGCTAGAGAAAACCCAGCTCAATTCATTGGCTGACTAATCAAAGCCCTAATTCAGTACACTCATCTGGACCCTAACTCTCAGGAAGGCATCTTGGTCCTCAGTACTCATTTGCTCTTCCAGACCACCCCTGACATCTTTAAAAAGTTTAAAATATTATAAAAGTACCCTCAAACCCCTCAGGGGAACATATTAAAATGGCACTTAACATCTTTAATAGCCAAGAGGAACAGGAACCACCAAAAAAGATGGCCTGAGACAAACATAAATGCCAGTTCTTGGCAGCAACCCTGCAGGTACTTTAAAGGTGATGGGGTCACAACATGTGCCACCAGCTTTTGATGAGGAAACACAAAACACTATGGCAAAGCCAGCCTGTCACCTTGCCCACCACCATGTCTACAATACAGATGTGAGGAACACTGAAAAGTTGACTGTCCATTCCTGCCAATAGAAGGTAAGCTAGTTCTTTTCAAACGCCCTCACAGGATACTTTGAGTAATCTTCTCGTACTGTCAACATAATATTGGTGATGTGCTGGGACCTCCAGCTCCCAACCACATACTGCCAATCACAATGGAGGAGCAAAAGCTCATAGTCTGGATGACAGGTAAGCTGCTATCATTTGTCTCAAATATAAGGACCACATAGTCAGTCCTGCCTTCCTACACTAAGGAAACTTAGCCTTCATAGGTCTTTGTAGTGGAGATTGGTAGTTGACCCCTAAGACATAGTAGTTCCCCTGTCAGGCATAATAAACCACAAGCAATTCTTTGATTGCTTTTTTGGTGAAATCTACATGCCCTGCCCCTTTCTTAGGATAAATCCTAATGCAAAAACATTCTCTGTCTCTGTACGTCTCTCTCTCTTTCTTTCTCTCTTTGTGTGCATGTTTGTCTCCTTCTCACTCTCCCTATTCCTCTCCTTTTCCCTCTCTTTTTTCATAGCTGTATACCCTTTTTGTCTTCTCCACAGTCCTCTTAGAACCAAAATCCACTTCCTTCCCTCCGTTACTAGTTCTGTAGTATGGGACATCTCTACCCTCATTTCCCATCACTTGCCTATTTGCATATACCTCAGCCTTTTCTTGATGTTCTCGATACTCCATTGCTCTTAAACATCATCTTGAACTACAATCCATTCTCACCTCACTCAGACTTCTCATCCCAACACACTGAACCTATAATACCCCTGTCCTTCTGGTAGTTGAACTAGATGACACCTACCACCTGGTCCAGGGCCTCTGCCTCATTACCATTAACTGCAGTTCTCCCTATTTGCCCTGTAACTCTCATCCCAACACATACATGATTCTATTTCATATCCTGTGTCTACAATGCATTTCTGTCCCAGATTTAAAGGAAGTTTTCTTTTCTATGCTGATCTATACCCTAACTCTTACAATTTCTTTGCCTTTACTGGTCCAACTCTTCCAGAAATGTGGAATGATCTAATGTCATCATTAAAACCCACCTCTGCAAACAGAGGAGTTACATTTGCCCTGGATCTATCTCCTTCCTCTGTATCTAACAAGCATGAGATACATACAAACACACATGCACGCACACACACACACACACACACACACACACACACACACACATCTCTGCTTCTTCTTTGCCCTTTTTCAGTCCCTTGGAGAATATGTATGCTCACCCCTTCCTGCTGGGTAACCTTACCTTGAGTCTACACCATTACATGACTACTTGTCTACTTGTACCCTGTTCAAACACCTTCTTTTCCAGCCTCTCCAACTAATCTACCAACCCTGGATAACAGCTATACCTCAAACAAAAAATTCTCATTTCCAGAAACTCCTGCCATACCATGACTTGGACCAGTCCCTGTCTATCAGGAAGTAGATAGGTAAGACAATAACCATGTAATTAATAAAGATGTGGTATGATAGGCTGAACCATCCCTAGCCAGCAGGAAATTAGACCCTTTGGAGCAATAAAAACTGTACATTCTGCATGTTTTAGGAGTCTGACCCAAGACAACAGCATCCTGCCATCTTAACTCCCACATCATCCTGTTATCTTAACTCCCATAGAATCCTGTTATCTTAATTCCCACAGCATCCTGTTATGACCAGACATCTCCTCAGAAAATTTTATGTTTACAGAAGTTTTTTTGTTCGCAGCACTTGCCTTCCCCCCTTGATGCTCTGTTCTCCCTACTCTCAGAGACAACCCAGCAGTTTGTACCTCAACAGAGTTTCATTCTTTGATCTTAATATAGATCTGGTAGTCTTGCTCTCTTGTAAACCCTAATTAGAGAAAACTAGAGACAAAGAGTGACTTCTAGACATGAAGAGTGCTACACTCATAAACACACAGTATATGTTTATGCCTACACAAGGTCTACTCAAGAACAGCGTAGAGGGCATCAATAGATCATAAGTTCACACCCTTAGCATTTGTAGTTGATGGCTTCCAAGGAAGGGGGAGTCAGTTTTCTTTAAGGATATGGCTCCAGATAAGTCAATTATGCTCCAGTAGATGTTCCCACTCCTATGAACACTGGTTTTTACACAAAAAGATAAAGGAAAGGACAGGAAATTGAAAAGGGGTGGACAAGTGGAGAAACATCTGAGAGGAGTTAGAAGAAGGAGTAGGGAATAAATAGGAACAAAATATAACATATGAAATAATCATAGAATTCAAAGAAATGATATTCTAAGAAACACTGAAAAAAATTATAGAGAACAAATTGAGACTAAAAACTTGAAGAAGCAGCTTGGTCTTCCTGTGAAACTCTTAATGATGGGAACAGAACTCAGCCATCTGACTCTTTTGCTGGTTTTGTGGACCCTTTTCTTTATAAGGGATTCCCTCAGCTAGGCCTAATAGGAGAGAATAGGTGCCTAGTCGTACTGCAACTTGCTATGCTCTGTTTGGCTGACATTTGTGAGAGGCCTGCCCTTTTCTAAAGAAAAAAAAAAAAAAACAAAGGTGGAGTGGAGGTGGGGCAGAGGGAACCTGGGGAAAAGGACTGGGAAGAGAGGAGGAAGGGGAAACTGATCAGAATATATAAAAAAATCTAATTCCAAAAAGGAACAAATATATAAATAAATAGATACCTAGCCACAAGAGTGAAAGTAACAACTGAACTGTCTTATCTAGCTGCTGAGAAAAAGAAAAATCAGTTTTCTCCAGTGGAGTGACACTGGGTATATCAACCCTCCAGGGTATGCCTCATTTTCATGAGTAGATAATTAACATAAAATGGACTCCACAGTTTTTTGTGTGCATTATTTGGTTACAGTTTGGTGGTGGTTTGTTGTTGTTGTTGTTTGTTTGTTTCCTTTTTGTAGCATTTTATTTTTATTTCTTTGTTTTGTTGTATTGTGGTTTTGTCTGCTTTTCTGAAAAAGAACTTAAATTTGGGTAGGTCAGGAGGGGAAGAGTATATCAAAGGAGTTAGAGGACGCTAAGATTATGATTTTAAAATTATATATATATAAATATATATACAAATATACATGTATTATAACTGTGGAATCCATTTTATGTTAATCATCTACTCATGTATGTATATATATATGTATATATATATATATATGTATATATATATATATATATATACATATATATATATAAAGAACAGACTCTTCTATGAACCAACCCACAGGTTTAGTGGATTTTCTTGATCAACATTACATAAAATAGAAGGAGCACCTTCTAGCAGTAGGTAAAGAGGGTCCAGTAGGAAAACTTTGCTTTTCTCCTGCTTGCCTTAGCACTTCACTGACAAGTAAGTCTACCTGTTGAGGAGTTTGTCTATCCTATTACTGCCTTTGCTGCTATATTGCTTCATTAAAAAGAGAATACAGTTCCCTTAGGCCTCCAGCAAGGACTAAAAATAAGCACCTCTCTAGAAATCCTCCAGGCCTTTAGTGCCAGGCAGAGACTGCTGAACCATCCAGTGTGGTAGACGGTGAAGTTAACCTGTCTTCAGTCTCTCCAGTGAAGAGTCATTACTGGACCACCCAGACTGTACTATGTATATGTACAGTGTATGGCCTGAATAAGACAGTAGAAAAACCTGATTTCGATGTATATCTATTCACTTAGTTCTATTCCTCTAGGGCAGCTGTTCTCAAACTGTGGGTTGCAACCCCTTTGCCAAATATGTATCCCCACACATTATGAGGAATAACAACAAAGTAATTTTATGGCTATGGGTGGCCATAACAAACTGTAGTAGAGGTTCACAAGCATTAGGAAGGTTGAGACCCACTGCTCTCGAAGATGTTAGTTATTATCATCTATGAACTGACCTTATTTTATTCAGTGGCACTTCAGTCAACTTTCCAACAGGACTAACTACAATAAGAACATATAGTTGAAAACTGATGCATAAAACCATTTAAAAATATTTATATGCACAGAAACAGTAATTGGTTTAAAATATTAACCATGTTAATCATTCATTCAATTACTTAATCAACATGCATGTATTAAGTTCCTTGTTCTTCCACATCTGGGCAAGCTGTTTTTATGTCTGGTACCTAGTGTTGTATCTTCCTTACCTGGAAGGACAGGTTGTCCTTTACATAAAATAGGAAATTCTCGGCAGATTTCTCCATCCTCTTGCTCTTGTGCCAGCCATCTTTGAACAGGAATATAAAATTTTTCTCCAGAATTCATGTTTTGCAATTCTATCTGTAATAGCAAAAGAAAGAAAGAAAGAAAGAAAGAAAGAAAGCAATCAATGGAGAAAGCAAGCAATGGAGAAAGGAAGGGAAGGGAAGGGAAGGGAAGGGAAGGGAAGGGAAGGGAAGGGAAGGGAAGGGAAGGGAAGGGAAGGGAAGGGAAGGGAAGGGAAGGGAAGGGAAGGGAAGGGAAGGGAAGGGAAGGGAAGGGAAGGGAAGGGAAGGGAAGGGAAGGGAAGGGAAGGGAAGGGAAGGGAAGGGAAGGGAAGGGAAGGGAAGGGAAGGGAAGGGAAGGGAAGGGAAGGGAAGGGAAGGGAAGGGAAGGGAAGGGAAGGGAAGAGAAAAAGGGAAAAAGGGAAAAAGGGAAAAAGGGAAAAAGGGAAAAAGGGAAAAAGGGAAAAAGGGAAAAAGGGAAAAAGGGAAAAAGGGAAAAAGGGGGAAACGGGAAAAGGGGAAAAAGGGGGAAAGGGGGAAAGGGGAAAAGGGAAAAAGAGAAAGGGGAAAGGGAAGAAAGGGAAAAGGGAAAAAGGGAAAAGGGGAATGGGGAAAGGGGAAAGGGAAGAAAGGGGAAAGGGGGGAAAGGGGAAAGGGAAGAGAAGGAAAGGAAAGGAAAGGAAAGGAAAGGAAAGGAAAGGAAAGGAAAGGAAAGGAAAGGAAAGGAAAGGAAAGGAAAGGAAAGGAAAGGAAAGGAAAGGAAAGGAAAGGAAAGGAAAGGAAAGGAAAGGAAAGGAAAGGAAAGGAAAGGAAAGGAAAGGAAAGGAAAGGAAAGGAAAGGAAAGGAAAGGAAAGGAAAGGATCAAAGAATCACTTGGATTTTGTCCAGACTGGATACTTATGTCATAGTTCAAACTTATAAACTATAGAAAATTGAATAAAAACAGTAATAACCCATTGCATAGAATCTTATTGAGGCAAAACAAACTATACAAGACTTTTATGTACTTGGAATATGATACTGAGTAAACAATGTGTCTTGGAGCAGTTGTGACTCATGCAGAAGAAAACCCTTAGTTTAATCCCACTACCTCACTTTCAGGAAAGTTCTCTTTTCTTCATGGGCTCTCAGGTAAGAAAGTTGTCTTTTTTTTTAATTAGATATTTTCTTTATTTACATTTCAAATGTTATCCCCTTTCCTGGTTTCCCCTCTGAATCCCCCCATCCCCTCCACACACACACAACAGCTCACTAACCCACCCACTCCCACTTCCTGGTCCTGGCATTCCCCTACACTGGGGCATAGAGCCTTCACAGGACCAATGGCCTTGCCTTCCATTGATGACAAGGCCATCCTCTGCTACATATGCAGCTAGAGCCATGAGTCTCACTATGTGTACTCTTTGGTTAGTGATTTAGTCCCAGGGACCTCTGGGGGTTACGGGTTAGTTCACATTGTTGTTTCTCCTATGTGGCTGCAAACCCCTTCAACTCCTTGGGTCCTTTCTCTAGCTCCTTCATTGGGGACCCTGTGCTCAATCTAATGGATGGTTGTGAGCATCCACTTCTGTATTTGACAGGCACTGGCAGAGCCTCTCAGAAGACAGTTATATCAGGCTCCTGTCTGCAAGCACTTGTTGGTATCCACAATAGTGTCTGGGTTTGGTGATTGTATATAGGATGGATCCCCAAGTGGGGCAGTCTCTGCATGGTCTTTCCTTTAGTCTCTGCTCCATATTTTGTCTCTATAACTCCTTCTATGTGTATTTTGTTCCTCCTTCTAAGGAGGATCAATGTAGACAGCATGTAGAAGAATGCAAATCAATCCATTCTTATCTCTCTGTACAAAGCTCAAGTCAAAGTGGATTAAGGTCTTTCACATAAAACCAGATACACTGAAACTTATAGAGGAGAAAGTGGGCAAGAGCCTCGAATATATGGGCACAGGGGAAAAATTCCTGAACAGAACAGCAATGTGTGTTCTTGTGCTATATAAGATCAAGAATCGACAAATGAGACCTTATAAAAGTCCAAAGCTTTTCTAAGACAAAGGACACTGTCAATAAGACAAAAAGGCAACTAACAAATTGGGAAAAGATCTTTACCAATCCTACATCTGATAGAGGGCTAATATCCAATGCATACAAAGAAATCAAGAAGTTAGACTCCAGAAAACCAAATAACCCTAATAAAAATGGGGTACAAACCTAAACAAAGAGTTATCACCTTTTAAAAAGTTCAACATCCTTAGTCATCACAGAAATGCAAATCAAAACAACCCTAAGATTCTACTTCACACTATTCAGAATGGCTAAGATCAAAAACTCAGGTGACAGCAGATGCTGGCAAGGATATGGAGAAAGACTGACACTCCTCCATTGCTGGTGGGATTGCAAGCTGGATTGCAAACTCTGAAAAACAGTTTGGCAGTTCCTCAGAAAATTGAACATAGTACTTCCTGAAAGTTGTCTTTCAATGAGAGCATATTTGTGGTAGAGGGTAAGGGAAGAGAATGTTTCACTCTGTTGTAGTTTTCCATTGCAAACTTACATGATATGCTTAAGTGTTCCCACATCCTAACTTCATAGTAAGTATAATATTAGTTATTAGTTATTGTATTAGTTAGGGTTTTACTGCTGTGAACAGACACTATGACCAAGGCAATTCTTATAAAAAAACAACATTTAATTGGGGCTGGCTTACAGGTTCAGAGGTTCAGTCCATTATCATCAAGGTGGGAGCATGGCAGTATCCAGGCAGGCATGGCGCAGGAGGAGCTGAGAGTTCTATGTCTTCATCCAAAGGCTGCTAGTGGAAGACTGACTTCCAGGCAACTAGGGTGAGGATCTTATACCCACACCCACAGTGACACACCCATTCCAACCAGGTCACACCTATTCCAACAAGGCCACACCTTCAGATGGTGCCACTCCCTGGTCCAAGGATATACAAACCATCACAGTTATTAACCAAATAATATGGCAAGAGTATTATAGATTTGGCCTAATGCTTGTATTATGTTAATTGGGTTCTGAAACTTGCATGAGAATCTGCAGGTAAGATACTAAGAGTCCCTGACCACAGTTGGTTCTGATTGGTAGATAATGTTACAGGTGGCCAATGGCTGGACAAGAAGAGAGAGTTAGAATTTTAGGATTAGTAGGCAAGTGGTCCAAGAGAGGAGGAAGGACAGAACTGCCATGCTAGGAATGGAGAAGGTCCAGGCCTGAGAGGTGCATAAGAGTGAGCACACCAAAGAAGTAAGAGCCAAGAAAAGTGGACCCAGGGTTCCTCCCCCATTGGATGTAGAACAGCAAAGATGGAGTGTAGATTTTAGTAATAACTTAGGAATATTGGAAGGGAGGAGTTAGCCAAGCATGAGTGGCCCAACCATTGAGCTGTTTAAGGCATACTAAAATATAAGGCTGTGGGGGGGGGGGTTGGGGCTGGTAGCAAGGAATGTGCACTGCCACCACCACCTGGTAGATTCGAGCAGGATTCATTGGCACTGTAACACAAGAGCATCTATGATAAACTTTTATAAATGTATTAAACAATAAAAAAATCTTTTAAATTATGTAATTATTTAAGCATCAACTTAAATATCCTACTTTGAAAGGTCTAAAAGGCAGAAAAAGAACATAATTTTATACAAAAGTCAGGGATAATTTTGAACTCTAACCATTATATTCTGTATTTTTCTCAAAGTAAACTTAAGTTTTCATCTTGCTTCAAGAATTTTTTTTTACTTTAACGTAAAAGTGATGACATTACTAACAATTTTCCACCCCTAATAATACAGTGAAAATGTGCTTTATGTAATGATTCAACAAATTTTCTCTCATATTATAAACCTGCAAGAAATAAAACTTACCAAGTGTCTCAGTTACTTTTTTATTGCTGTGATAAAACACCATGTCCATGACAACTTATGGGAAAAAAAATGTTTAATTGGCTTATGGGTTTGGAGCATTAGAATGTATGATGGCACAACAAAGTGATGGTGGAAGGAACACATTGATCCCCAAACAAAGGGCAGAGAGAGGCACACTGGGAGTGGCACCATTATTTGAAAACCTCAGAGCACATCCCCAGTGGCATGCCTCTTTCAACAAGGCCAGACCACCTAATCTTTCCTAGCAGTTTCACCACACTGAGAACCAAATATTCAAATGTGTGAACCATTGAGGTCTATTTTCATGCAAGCCATCCCATGCCACTCCCTGGCCACTATAGGCTACTGGCTTTATAATAATGCAAAATGTATTTAGTTCAACTTCAAAAGTCCCTATAGTCTTTCACAGTATTTTGTTTTATAATGTGATTTATTTTTATTTATGTAAAATATATATATATATATATCAACACAAAAAGAAGACTAATTAAAAATAATTTATAATATACAATTAGTCATCAAAGACTTAGATTTGTCTGTAGCTGGTACAAGAAGCTTTATTCATGATAAATTTAACTTCACTGTTGTTACTTCTCACATATTTGCTAACCCACATTTTGCCAACTTAAACATTCAAAATGCTTTTCCATTCTTATGACATGTTTCCAAGGAATTTCATGTTCTTTATTGAAATGTAAGCTGATTTATAAATCACCTCTCAGAGCATTACTTCATGAATTGGTTATCACCCTTTTATATATATAATAATATAATTATTGTTAAATGAAAGACTGAGATCTAACTCTATTTTGTCTATAAAATGTTCATTATATCTGTAATTTTAAATTGTGTTTCATCAGTGTATCTTCACAATGTACATTATTATACCTTGTTCTCATTTGTTCCCTTTGCCGCGCTAACTCCAGCACCACTCCTTCACATTCCTGCAGCTGGATCCTTTTTGCCTGTCTTCTAATTAGTATCAATTGCATTCCACCCTTTTTATTGAAAGATTTTTTTTCATACAATATATTCTGATCATGCTCTCTTTTCCCTAACTCCTCCCAGATTCCTCCGATATCTCCAACTCCCCAATTCTACAGTCTTTCTCTCTGTCTTTAAAAAACAGGCAAATTTAATAAATATATAGATGATAGATAGATAGATAGATAGATAGATAGATAGATAGATAGATAGATAGATGATAGATAGATAGATAGATAGAGAGAGAGAGAGAGATAAAATTATACACCCCCAAACCCCCCCCACACACACACACACAAAGTCCCAATATTGGAAACCATACAATACCCATTACTTGGTAACTCCATTTAGATTTTTAAAATTGTGTATATGGTTTAGGAAGATTCTACCTTAATAGGTTTCCATATGGCCTTCAAATGGGCCTGTAAGTTATCCCTCCTCACATTCCCTCCCTTAGCCTTGTCTTCCATTCTCTTCCCCATTTAATCAATTCTAGTCTCTCTCTGTTTCTCTCTGTCTTTCTCTGTCGATAGATAGATAGATAGATAGATAGATAGATAGATAGATAGATAGATAGATAGATAGATGATAGATACATAGATATAGATATAGATGTATATGTATGTGTGTGTGTGTGTATAATTTACATTCCAAATGTTGCCCTGCTACCTAGTCTCTCCTCCAAGAATTCTTCACCCCTACTGCATACTCTGCCTCTGAGAAAGTGCTCCCCCACCAACCCCCACTTCCCTTTCACTGGGTATCAAGTCTTTACAGGATTAGGCACATCTTCTCCCACTGATCCCAGAAAAGGCAGCACTCTGCTACATATGTGCCAGGGGCCATGGACAAGCCTGTGTATGCTCTTTGGTTGATGGCTTAATCTCTGGGAACTCCTGGGGTTCCAGGTTAGTTAATAGTATTGGTCTTCCTATGGGGTTGCCATCCCCTTCAGCTCCTTCAACCCTTCCATAGGGGTTTCTGACCTAAGTCCAAAGGTTGGTCTTAAGTATCTGCATCTGTCTCAGTCAGATCCATTCCCCTCTCTGCCTCCATGATTATTTTGTTCAAATACTATATTGAAGAGGTATGAAGTGTAGGCATCCTTGTCTCATTTCTGGGCTTTTTTTTTTTTTGATGCTGACTGTGGGTTTGCAATATATTGTCTTTATTATGGAGAGGTATGTCTCTTATATCCCAAGTTTCTCCAGTACTTTTATTATGAAGTGATGTTGGCTTTTGTCAATGGCCTTTTTGGCATCAGAGATGATATTGTGGATTTTGGTTTATGTGGTTTATTACATGTATGGATTTCTCTTGTCATCGTCTGTATGAAAGGGACCACAGACACCTTTAGAACTCATGAAATGTTGACCGCTGGTTAGAACAATCACAATGGGTATGCCTTGAAGAAGCAGAGCTTCATGGAATCAAATCCTGAAGATTTCATGCTGTTACGGAGAATTTCTCTGCTTGTTGGACTTGAGGCCTTCATAGTCTTCCTAATATACTAGTTGTATAAAAACTCTAACAGGGCTTCCAGACTCTCACTGGACAGTATGACTGGCACTCACAATAATAATGCTTGATCTTTTTCCATCACTGCTGCTGGAGCAGATTAATCATTCAATCCCTACCCTTAGAAAGAACTTAAAGTTTTTTTGTCTTATTGATGGTGTCTTTAGCCTTGCAGAAGCTTTGTAGTTTCATGAGGTCCCACTTGTCAATTCTCGATCTTACAGCACAAGCCATTACTGTTCTATTCAGGAATTTTTCCCCTGTGCCCATATCTTCAAGGCTTTTCCCCACTTTCTCCTCTATAAGTTTCAGTGTCTCTGGTTTTATGTGAAGTTCCTTGATCCACTTAGACTTGACCTTAGTACAAGGAGATAGGAATGGATCGATTCGCATTCTTCTACATGTTAACAACCAGTTGTGCCAGCACCATTTGTTGAAAATGCTGTCTTTCTTCCAAAGGATGTTTTTAGCTCCCTTGTCGAAGATCAAGTGACCATAGGTGTGTGGGTTCATTTCTGGGTCTTCAATTCTATTCCATTGGTCTATTTGTCTGTCACTATACCAGTACTATGCAGTTTTTATCACAATTGCTCTGTAGTAGAGCTTTAGGTCCGGCATGGTGATTCCACCAGAGGTTCTTTTATCCTTGAGAAGAGTTTTTGCTATCCTAGGTTTTTTGTTATTCCAGATGAATTTGCAGATTGCACTTTCTAATTCGTTGAAGAATTGATTTGGAATTTTGATGGGGATTGCATTGAATCTGTAGATTGCTTTTGGCAAGATAGCCATTTTTACAATGTTGATCCTGCCAATCCATGAGCATGGGAGATCTTTCCATCTTCTGAGATCTTCTATAATTTCTTTCTTCAGAGACTTGAAGTTTTTATCATACAGATCTTTCACTTCCTTAGTTAGAGTCACACCAAGATATTTTATATTATTTGTGACTATTGAGAAGGGTGTTGTTTCCCTAATTTCTTTCTCAGCCTGTTTATTCTTTGTGTAGAGAAAGGCCATTGATTTGTTTGAGTTAATTTTATATCCAGCTACTTCACCGAAGCTGTTTATCAGGCTTAGGAGTTCTTTGGTGGAATTTTTAGGGTCACTTAGATATACTATCATATCATCTGCAAAAAGTGATATTTTGACTTCATCTTTTCCAATTTGTATCCCTTTGATCTCCTTTTGTTGTCGAATTGCTCTGGCTAGGACTTCAAGTACAAACCACCAACAGATTGGGAAAGGATCTTCACCTATCCTAAATCAGATAAGGGACTAATATCCAATATATATAAAGAACTCAAGAAGGTGGACTCCAGAAAGTCAAATAACCCCATTAAAAAATGGGGCTCAGAACTGAACAAAGAATTCTCACCTGAGGAATACCGAATGGCAGAGAAACACCTGAAAAAATGTTCAACATCCTTAATCATCAGGGAAATGCAAATCAAAACAACCCTGAGATTCCACCTCACACCAGTCAGAATGGCTAAGATCAAAAATTCAGGTGACAGCAGTTGCTGGCGAGGATGTGGAGAAAGAGGAACACTCCTCCATTGTTGGTGGGATTGCAAGCTTGTACAACCACTCTGGAAATCAGTCTGGCGGTTCCTCAGAAAATTGGACATAGTACTACCGGAGGATCCAGCAATACCTGGGCATATATCCAGAAGATGTCCCAACCGGTAAAAAGGACACATGTTCCACTATGTTCATAGCAGCCCTATTTGTAATAGCCAGAAGCTGGAAAGAACCCAGATGTCCCTCAACAGAGGAATGGATACAGAAATTATGGTACATTTACACAATGGAGTACTACTCAGCTATTAAAAAGAATGAATTTATGAAATTCCTAGCCAAATGGATGGACCTGGAGGGCATCATCTTGAGTGAAGTAACACAATCACAAAAGAACTCACACAATATGTATTCACTGATAAGTGGATATTAGCCCAAAACTTAGGATACCCAAGATTTAAGATACAATTTGCTAAACGCATGAAACTCAAGAAGAATGAAGACCAAAGTGTGGACACTGTACACCTTCTTAGAATTGGGAACAAAACACCCAGGGAAGGAGTTACAGAGACAAAGTTCGTAGCGGTGATGAAAGGATGGACCATTTAGAGACTGCCGTATCCAGGGATCCATCCCATAATCAACTTCTAAACGCAGACACCATTGCATACACTAGCAAGATTTTGCTGAAAGGACCCAAATATAGCTGTCTCTTGTGAGACGATGCTGGGGCCTAGCAAACACAGGAGTGAAGGTTCACAGTCAGCTATTGGATGTATCACAGGGCTCCCAATGGAGAAGCTAGAGAAAGTACCCAAGGAGCTAAAGGGATCTGCAACCCTATTGTTGGAACAACATGATGTACTAACCAGAACCCCGGAGCTCTTGTCTCTAGCTGCATATGTATCGAAAGATGGCCTAGTCAGCCATCAATGGAAAGAGAGGCCCATTGGACTTGCAAACTTTATATGCCCCAATATAGGGGAATGCCAGGGCCAAAAGAATGGGAATGGGTGGGTAGGGAAGTGGGGGGCGCTATGGGGGACTTTTGGGATAGCATTGGAAACGTAATTGAGGAAAATATGTAATAAAAATATTAAAAAAATAAATAAATAAATAAATAAATAAATAAATAAAAAAAAAAAGAAAGAAAGAAAGAACTTAAAGATGTAGATTGTTGACAATGACCACCACCCTTAGAAAGAATTTGGAAAAATAGATTGTTAGTGAAGTTACATTAAGATATTTTTGTTAATGACTCTGATGTAGAAAATCTTAAGGAGCAATTTGAAGTTCAGAAAAGAACATTCATAATAGTTGAGCTAGGGATTTTTAAGGTCAAGGAACAAGAACAATGAAGGCCTAAATAGCACTGGCTGACATGACTCTTGCTGAAGCTGGACTGGTGATCAAGGTGATGGTTAATATCTTGTGCTTATTTTTGCCCACTGCTTCCTGATATGATTTAATAATATTTGTTGATGAATAGATGTGCATTATGAGGATTTAAAGTAGAAAAACTGATTGTTTTCGAAAATCTAAAAGCTTCGATTTTTATTCTTTTTAAGATTTATTTAAGATTACTTTTTAATATAACTAATAAAATAATTGACCCTTTCTTTTTAGTCACAAATTACAGCCTGCCAGTAAGGGAAATTAACTGAGAAAATTACCTTGCTTGCTTACATTTTGTTAATCTGTTATAACTTGCTAAGTTACAAATGTATATGGGTTCTTAGGAATAATGTGTTCTTTCTTGACTATACTACATACTGTTTATTCATATAAGACTATTGAGAATACATTTTTCTTGTGTATCCTCATTGAACCATTCACTTGAAGAAAAATAGAATGTCACATGGTAATTTCTATACTGCTTGAAAGATTTTGCTGAGATATATAAGCTGTGGAAGGAAAACTAAAGTTGATGGAACCTTTTTGTTGAAGCTTTGCTCCACCCACCAAGCATGTGTGTGTATGTGTATGTAAAGTGGTTGGAGTTACCAAACATATGAACCTATGAGGGTCATTCCCATCTAAACTACACTAAAAATGCTAGGATTAGATTCACTGATCATTGACTCTTGAAAACTTCACTTATAGATCCACATTTTTTAATGATAGCAGAACTAAATACATTATTCATCAAAACACCAAATAGGAAATCTAGTCAGGTGATCATATTTACTGCTAATCACAAAAATAAGCAGAATTTTTTACTTTAAACAGCATAGAAAAATTAAGTGTTTTTTTTTTCTTCTTTACAAAATGCTCAAAGGTCTTTCTCCTGATTAGCATGTGTTTCCTAAATTCCAGAGCTGGCATTCAAGACTAAAAGATCACTGTGTCACTGTAGATGTATCTTCACATTTTAGAAGGAGATCCTGTAGAGACAGTCATCTTTTAACTGCTAACATCATATTTAACAATGCCTGTTATCAACATTTAACAGTAATACAAATAAATCCAGAACTCTGTGAGCTTCTCCATGATACTAAGTATTCTCTTTTCTTTAGAGAAAGGAAGAATTTTACTGAGTATAAGCTTTTCCCTTCAGTCTGTTGGGATTAATTAACTAAAGAGAGCAAGCCCTATTTCTGTTGAGGAAAGCTTCAATGATTCCATTGATTCACAGCACTTATAAAATGTCTCACTGAAACATGGCTCCTGGAAGGAATTTGCAGAAACATTTATGTAAAATACAAATGAAATTATATCCTTACCCTCTTACAGTGCCAGGAAGGGGAATGTCCAGAATTTGTGTGGCCAACACGAATCTTAAATGGTATTCCTATATCCCCAACCATAATCTAGAAAAGAGTCAAGAAAACATGTTTTAGTTATACTTTTTTTTTAAAAAAGGATTTATTTATTTTATGTATATGAGTACACTGTAGCTGTCAGACACACCCAAAGCAAGGATTGGATCCCATTACAGATGATTGTGAGCCACGATGTGGCTGCTGGGAACTGAACTCAGGACCTCTGGAAGAACATTCAGTGCTCTTAAACTCTGAGCCACCTCTCCAGCCCCTAGTTATACTTTTTGATACAGTCCATGAAAGAACATTACATACTGTTAAGAGGATCAATTCATAAAGATTTCAAAATGCCAGCAAATAACTCACAACAGAATACTAAAACTACAAGGCCAAAAACATGGTGCTATATACAAAATCCAGGGTCTCACATATGCTGAGAACATGTTGTACCATTAAGGTACAAGCTCATCCCATGGAAGAAAGATTTAACAAAATTGTGTAATGAAACACACAGTCCACTATTTTAAAAAAAAGGTAGAAATGTGGCTTAAGTAATAAATAAAATAAATAACAAGGAAATAGAGCATACCAACTTGATCTAATGTCTATCCAACATTCATTCAACATCAAATATATAATCTTCTCAAGTATGCACAGAACATTCATTAGTATAAGCCATGTGATATATAGAGCAAGTAGTTCTTGAAATTTTAGAAAGATTTTGAATGGACATGGTAAAACACACCTGTAATTACAACACTCAGAAGGAAAAAGGTTGAATGTTTGAGGCCATTCTGGTCTTATGCGGCAAATTCAAAGCCAATAGTACATACTAATAGACTGACAAAAAGTAGAAGAGATTTTAAAAACAAATATGTTATAATATCACATCAAAACACAGTGGAATAAATCTATAAATTACTATTAGAAGGAAAATTATGGAAGTTATGTGTAAAATCAACAGCATACTCTCAGCTGCTTGATCAAACAAGAAATTTCACAGTACTTATAAAACACATGGAGATAAACTAAACCAAAGTACAACATATGGAAAAATAGTATAAGCAATGCTGAGAAGGAAATTCATAACTATTCCTCCATTTATAAAACAGGGAAAAAACACGTTTCTACCTTAAAAGAAAGTTTGGGTAAATTTAACCTAATCTAGCAAAGGGAAGGAAATGATAAAAATTAAACTAATGAATAAGTAATACAACAACAAAAGAATCTATCAAACAAAAACAGTTCTTCAAGAAAAAAATCAACAGTAGCTCTTTGGCTAAGTCGGACAGAAAAAAGGTTTAAATTGATAACAAATTAAATTTACTAGGAATAACATGTATTAAAAATGCCAAAACTTACACCATAGACAAGACAAAAAGGTCTATGACAAGAGATTGGATTCATAATTTTAAAACATAGCATTTAAGAAAAGCATACGACAAAAAGACTTTCCTACTGAATTCTACTAGATGTGAAATTACACCAATTTTCTCTCATACTTTTCCAAACACCAAAACAGGTGAAATATTTCCTAAGGCCTTCTACAAGATCAGCACTACACAACTGTTAAACGCAAAAAGAACATAATTAAAGAAAATAGCTAAACTCCTGCCCTAATAGACACAGGCACAGAAGTATGCAATTCTGGGAAGCTAAATATAGACACATATTGACAAAAGATATTCTAAGTTGTAACAAACTTGGATTCATTCAAGGAATGGGTGTTGGTTAAACATAGAAATAATGTAACAAGAATAACATAACAATAACATAACAGATATTAAAAATAGGACAAGGAGAAATATGTATCAGAATATTGCTTAAAAATATGGACAAGAGTCTTCCAGTAGCAGCCTTTGTATGAAGACAGAACTCTCAGTTCTGCCTGTGCCATGCCTGCCTAGATGCTGCCATGCTCCCACCTTGATGATAATGAACTGAACCTCTGAACCTGTAAGCCAACCCCAATTAAATGTTGTTTTTTTACAAGAAAAAAAAATATGGACAAAAAAATCACCTTTTCCTGGTATATTGGGTGTTATTATTGGTGTTCAAAAAAGTAAAAGTATCATGTGTGTTCTTTTGTGATTGGGTTACCTCACTCAGGATGATATCCTCCAGATGCATCCATTTGCCTAAAAATTTCATGAATTCATTGTTTTTAATTGCTGAGCAGTATTCCATTATGTAAACGTACCACATTTTCTGTATCCATTCCTCTGTTGAAGGACATCTGGGTTCTTTCCAGCTTCTGGCTATTATAAATAAGGTTGCTATGAACATAGTGGAGCATGTGTCCTTATTAAAAGTTGGAACATCTTCTGGACATATGCCCAGGAGAAGAATTGCTGGATCTTCTGTTAGTACTATGTCCAATTTTCTGAGGAACTGCCAAACTGATTTCCAGAGTCATTGTACCAGCTTGCAATCCCATCAGCAATGGAGGAGTGTCCCTCTTTCTCAACATCCCTCGCCAGCATCTGCTGTGACCTGAATTTTGGTCTTAGCCATTCTGACTGGTATGAGGTAGAATCTCAGGGTTGTTTTGACTTGCATATGCACTCACTGATAAGCAGATATTAGCCCAGAAACTTAGAATATCCAAGATACAATTTGTAAAACATACGAAACTCAAGAAGAAGGAAGACCAAAGTGTGCATACTTTGCTTCTTAGAATGGGGAACAAAATACCCATGGAAGGAGTTAGAGACAAAGTTCAGAGCTGACATGGAAGGAATGACCATCCAGATGAATGATCCATCCCATATACACCTGGGGATCCATCCCATATACAACCACCAAACCCAGACACTATTGCATATGCCAGCAAGATTTTACTGACAGGACACTAACATAGCTCTCTCTTGTGAGGCTATGCCAATACCTGGCAAATACAGAGGTGGATGCTCACAGTCATCTATTGGATGGAACACAGGGCCCCTAATGAAGTAGCTAGAGAAAATACCCAAGGAGCTAAAGGATTCTGCAACCCTATAGGAGGAACAACAACATGAGCTAACTAGTATCCCCCAGAGCTGTGTCTCTAGTTGCATATGTAGCAGAGGATGGTCTAGTTGGCCATCAATGTGAGGAGAGGCCCTTGGTCTTGAGAAGATCTTATGCCCCAGTACAGGGGAATGCCAGGGCCAGGAAGCAGGAGTGGGTGATTTGGGGAGCAGGGTGGGGGAAGGAAATAGGGGGCTTTGGGGATAGCATCTGAAATGTAAATAAAGAAAATATATAATAAAAGATGCCTTTAAAAAAGTAAAAGTAAAAAGGAGGTCCCTATCAATGATATAAGGGCATTTATATAAAGCCCAATGATAATATCCTCTTAAAGATTGGCAATTGCTCCCAATCAGCAAGACACCAAATTTTTAGCACCTCTAGTTAGCAATGCACTGAAAATTTTAAGTGGAACAATTTATAGAGAAGAAGAATTTAAGGATCCAAGTTAGAGAGAGAGAGAGAGCATACTACAAATGGTTGTCAAGGGAGTTGACCACAATCCTATAACCTCCACTGTCTAGTTCAGGGTTAGCCCTTAGGTCCTAAGGAGCCTTTCTCAGACCTGACTGAGAGCATCCTGCTTCCCTCTGGAGGCCTGCAGGGGCCCCAAGAACTAGCAACATGGAACATTGCCCCATCAGTCCCTTGCTGAGTGAGTCTGCCTGAGGCATAGCCAGCACAGTCGGGGACCTTGACCTCCAATGTCTGGCCTATGGCTCCCCCTGCCTTCCGAAGAAGCCTGCTGCAAACAGAATCATCCAGCCAACACCAGGGAAAGCCAGGTGCCTGAAGGACAGCATTAGAACACAATCAACTGGCCTAGTCGGCCATCATTGGAGAGAGAGGCCCATTGGACTTGCAAACTTTATATGCCCCAATATAGGGGAATGCCAGGGCCAAAAGAATGGGAATGGGTGGGTAGGGAAGTGGGGGGCGCTATGGGGGACTTTTGGGATAGCATTGGAAATGTAACTGAGGAAAATATGTAATAAAAATATTGAAAATTAAAAAAATAAAAAATAAAAAATAAAACAAACAAAAAAAAAAGAACACAATCAACAAGACCCAGGTCAATAAGGCACCACCAGAACCCAGCTATCCTACATCAAATGCTATCCTAATGAAACTAAAGCACAAGAAGATGATTTTTAATCCAATCGTATTAAGAGGATAGAGGTCTTTAAAGAGGGAAATGAATAAATCTCTAAAAGAAAGACATTACCTCAGAAAAAAAGGGACTGGAAGAAGATTTTCCAAACAAATTCATTGCAGAAACAAGCTGGAGTACCCATTCCAGTATCTAATAAAATAGACTTTCAACCAAAAGTTACCAAAAGAGTTAGATAAAGACACTTCATACTCATCAAAGGAAAAATCCACCAAGAGGGCATCCCAATTCTGAACATCTATACACCAAATGAAAGGGCACCTACATTCATAAAAGAAACATTACTAAAACCTGAATCATACATTAATAGTGAGAGACTTCAACACTCTCACCAATGGACAAGTCCTTGAGACAGAAACTAAGCAATGAAATAATAAAACGAACAGAGGTTATGATTCAAATGGACATAACAGATATCTATAAAACATTTTATCCAAATACAAAAGAATACGCTTCTTCTCAGCACTTCATGGAACCTTCTCCAAAACTGACCATATAATCAGTCACACAAAACCTCTCAACAGACACTAGAAGATTGAAACACACCCTTGCTAGATATCAGATCACTAGAGATTAAAGTTGGACTTCAACAATAACAGAAACAACAGAAAGCCTACATATTCATTGAAACTGAAAATTCCTCTATTCAATGATCACTGGGTCAGGGAAGAAATTAAAAAATTAAACAAATTTTAGAATTCAATGAAAATGAAGGCACAACATACACAGATGTATGGGACACAATGAAAACAGTCCTAACAAGAAAGCTCATGGGCGTTTTGCAAAAAAAGAAAAAAAGAAAAAAAAAGAAAAAAAAGAAAGAAAGCTGGAAGTATGGCTGAGCAGTTAAGAGCACTGAATGTTCTTCCAGAAGTCCTGAGTTCAATTCCCAACAACCATCTGTAAGGGGTTCTGATGCCCTTTTCTGGTGTATCTGAATACAGGGATGGTACACTCATATACATAAAATAAATAAATCTTTTAAAAATGGATGGAAAAAGGAAGGAAGGAAGGAAGGAAGGAAGGAAGGAAGGAAGGAAGGAAGGAAGGAAGGAAGGAAGGAAGGAAGGAAGGAAGCTCAAAGCACAAAGTGCCTTCATAAAAACTTGGAGAGCTCTCATACTAACAAATTAAAAGTACATCTGGAAACTCTAGAACAAAAAGAAGCAAAACATACAAGGAATAGTCAGCAGAAAATAATCAAACTCAAAGCTAAAATCAACCAGAAACAACACAAAACACAACAGAACAGAAAAACACAAAGAAACAATGGAACTAAAAGTTTGAGAAAATCAACAAGATAGGGAAACCCTTAGCCAAACTAACTAAAAAGCAGAGAAAGTATCCAAAATAACAAAATCAAAAATAAAAAGGGAAGCCATAACAACAGACATTGCAGAAACTCAAAGCATCATTAGGTCTTTCTTCAAAAGCCTGTACAATACAAAATTGGAAAATATAAATGAAACTGATGATTTTCTAGACAGATACCACTTACCAAAGTTAAATCAAGATTAGGCAAGCTATCTAAACTATCTAAACAGTATTTTCCTAAGGAAATAAACACTAACAATTTTCCACCCAAAAGAATTTCAGGGCCAGATGATTTTAGCTCAGAATTCTACCAGACTTTCAAGGAAGAACTAACACCAATACTCCTCAAAGAATTCCACAAAGTAGAAACAGAATGAACATTGCCAAACACATCTTGTGATGCCACAGTCACCCAGATACCTAACCGACACAAAAACTCTACAAAGAAAGAAAATTTCAGACCAATATCCCTTATGACCACTAACGCAAACATTCTCAATAAATACTCCCAAACCAAATCCAAGAACACAACAAAGTTATACAATGCAATCAAGTAGGCATTATGCCAGGGATATAGGGATGGTTCAATATATGAAAATCCATCAATGTTATCCACCATATAAACAAACTGAAAGGGGAAAATCACATGATCATCTCAAAAAAAAAAAAAAAAAAAAAACCTTTGACAAAATCCAGTGTCCTTTCGTGTTTAAAGCCTTGGAGAGATCAGACACAATAAACTCTATAAACAGCAAGACAGTACCCAACACCAAATTAAATCTTAAAGCAATCCACTAAAATCAGGGACAAAACAAGGTTGTCCACTCTCTTCCTATGTCTTCAATAAAGTACTTGATGTTCTAACAAAAGGAAATCAAGGGATACAAATTGGAAAGGAAGAAGAAAAAATATCTCTATTCACAGAGCATATGATAGTACACATAAGGGACCCCAAAAAGTCTACCAGAGAACTTTTATAGCTGATAAACACCTTCAACAAAGTGACTAAATACAAAGTTAATTCAAAGAAATCAGTTGCCCTCCTTTATACAAGCAATAAACAGGCTGAGAAAGAAATTAGTAAGACAATATCCTTCATAGTAGCTACAAATAATATCAAAATATATTGATGTAACCCTAACCAAGCAAGTAAAATATCTGTTTGACAAGAACTTCAACTATCTGAAGAAAGAAATTAAGGAAGGTATCATAAAATGAAAAGATGTTCCATGCTCATGGATTGGTAGGATTAACACAGCAAAAATAGTCATCTTGCTAAAAGCAATCTACATATCCAGTGCAATCCCCTCTGAAATCCCAACACAATTCTTTACAGATCTTGAAATAACAATTCTCAACTTCATATGGAAAAAAATAAAACAAAACAGGATAGCCAAAACAATCCTTAACAGTAAAAAAACATCTGGAGGTATCACTATTCCTAACTTCAAGCTACACCACAGAACAATAATAATAAAATCTGCATGGCATTGGTATAGAAAAGACATATTGAACAATGAAATCCAATCAACAACCCAGAAATAAACCTACACACTTGTGGACACATGATTTTGGCTAAAGAAGCCAAACTATGCAATGGAAAAAGGAGATCTTCAACAAGTGATGTTGGTCTAACTGGATGTCTGTGTACAGAATACAAATACATCCATATTCACCACCCTGCATAAAGCTCAAGTCCAAGTGGATTGAGAACTCAACATGAAACGGGATATACTAAATCTAATAGAAGAGAAAGTGGGAAATAGCCTTAAACACATTGATGCAAGAGACAGTTTCCTGAACAGAATGTCAATGACTCAGGCTCTAAGATCAACAATTGATAAATGTGACCTTATAAACCTGAAAAGCTTCTGTAAGTCAAAGGACACTGTCAATAGGACAAAATTGCAGTCTACAGATTGGGAAAAGATCTTCACCAATACTACACCTGACAGAAGGTGAATATCCAAAATATATAAAGAACTCAAGAAAAAAAACAAAAAACCAAGTAACCCAATTTTAAAAATGGGGTACAGAACTAAACAAGTAATTCTCAAAAGAGGAATCTTGAATAGCCAAGAAGCACTTATGTTCAGTGTCCTTAGTCATCAGGGAAATGCTAATCAAGATGACTCTGACATTCCACCTTACACCAACCAGAATGGCTAAGATCAAAACCTCAAGGGCTTGCACATGCTGGTGAGGTTGTGGAACAAAGGTAACACTCCTCCATTGACGGTTGGATTGCAAACTTGTACAATCACTCTGGAAATCAAGCTGGCAGTTTCTCAGAACATTGGGAACAGTTCTACACCAAGACACAGCTATACCACTCCTGGGCATGTACCCAAAAGATGCCCCACCATTCAACAAGAACACTTGCTCAGCTATGATTTTAGTAACTTTATTTGTAATAGCCAGATACTGGAAACAACCTAGATGTCCTTCAAATAAAGAATGGATAAAGAAAAGTTAGTTCATTTACACCAAGTATCAATCATGAAAAATTTCTGATAAGGATGGAAGCTCTTAGCACTAGAACCCCATGTGGCTTTTATCAACACAGGCTAGTGCATGCTGCCAGTCTCTTTGGGTTCATATAAGCATTACTCAGCCCTGTTATGTCTGGAAGACATTGTTTCTTTGGTGCCACCCATGCCCTCTGTCATGTACACTCTTTCTGCCTCCTCTTCTGCATATTTTCCCAATCCCTGAGGGGAGGGGTTTAATGAAGGCATCCCATTAAGGAGTATGTGTTCCAAGGTCTTGCACTCTCAGAGCATTGTCTAGGTGTAGGTCTCTGTGGTAGTACCCATCTCCTGCAAGAGGAAGCTGTTCTGATGATGGATAAGCAAGGTATTGTTCAATGGAATAGCAAAATGTCATTGGGAGTCATTTTGTTACTATGTTCCTGTACCGGAAATTTAATACAGTAGTTGGTTTTCCCCTCGGCACATGGCATATCCAGACTCAGGATCTGAGTCACCCAGTGTCAGGAAGCCATTCCATCTTATAGAGTGGGCATTAAATCCAATCAGAAGGTGGTTAGTTACTTATACAATGCTTGTGCATTATTGAATCAAGATTTCATGCAGGCAGATCATCTTTGTAGATAGCAGCATTTGTATGTGGGTTGATGGTTACCTTTCTTTTCTACTATCCTGCATAGTACCTTTCAGTACTGTGAACAGTCGTCATTATGGAAAAAGACTCTAGTTAGAACCAGGTTGATTTCTCCATGTCAATGAGCTACATAAGTGTTGTCTTCAGCAACAGGACCTTGTCAGCCATTTATGGAGAGTGATCAATAACCTTAATAGTAGCCTGAGTCATTCAGTGCTACTCATGGGACCCTTTGGCCAAAAATTCAATTAGATGAAAATTGTTCCTGGCACTGGAAGTTTCACTTAGTAGTAAAAGATGTCCAGTTGAGGTTTTGTCTTTTCCATTATTTAGTGGCTCCATTTAGATTTCTTTCATATATGTATATATTTTAAGAAGGTTCTACTCCAGTATGCTTCTATATGACTCCTCAAATGACTCTTAGTGTGGGTTTTTCCTCCTTATATTCCCTCCTTTGCCCATCCTTCCTTTCCTCTCTGTGTTTAATTATACTGTTCTAGTCTACCCCTTGTCTCTTTATACCATATAATTTATCTCCCCATCCTTGGGAGAGACTCCCTGCCCCCACCTCTCTTACTGTATACTTAACCTTTGTAGCTACAGAGATTGTAGCATCCCAACTGAAGGCTTAAAAGATAACATTTATGTATAAGAGAATACACATAATATTTGTCTTTTCGGGAGTCTGGGTTACCTCACTTGGTATAATTTTTTTCTAGTTCCATCCATTCAGATGTGAATATAATGTTTTCCTTTACATCAGCTAATAGTATTCAATTGTATACTATGTAAATGTATACATTTTCATTATTCATTTGCCTGTTCCATTCATTCATGTATATCTAGTTCCATTATGAATAGAACAGCAATGAATATGTATGACCAATTGTCTCTAGAGCAGGAAGTAGAATCTGTGTATCTCAGAGAGCAATATATTTGGGTTGTGGGGTAGATCTATTCCAAGATTCATGAGGAATCACCACACTGATGTCCATATTGGCTGTACAAGTAAGTATGTACTTCTAACAGCATTGAATAGGTTTTCCCCTTTCCTTATATGCTTGCCAGAAAAAGCTGTCATTCGTTTTATTGATTTTGGACATTCTTACTGGCGTAAGATGAAATCTCAAAGTAGTTTTGATTTATGTTTTCCTGATGACTAAAGATGTTAAAAATTTCTTTCTGTGTTTCTATGCCATTTACATTTCATCTTTTGAGAAATCTCTGCTTACTTCTGTGGTCCAATTTTTAATGGAGTTATTTGTTTTCTTGATGTCCAGTTTTTTTTAAGCTCTTTATATATTTTACATTATTATATTATTAACTCTCTATTAGATGTATAATTGGTAATTTATCTTTATATTTTATACTCTGCTTCTTTGTGCAAATGATGACATGCATTTCCATACTGAAGCTTTTTAGTTTCATGAAGTCACATTTCTTAATGTGTGTTCTTAGTGCATGCACTATGAAGGTCTTGTTCAGAAAGTCTTTTCCTATGCCCATAAGCTCATATCTAATCTTTACTTTCTCTTTAATTAGAATATGAGTGTCTGATCTTCTGTTTAGGTGCTTGACCCATTTAAATTGAGTTTTTCTATAAAGTGGTAAGTATAGATTTACTATTACTCCTCTACATCCAGTTGAACTAGCATTACTTGTTAAAGATGCCACATTTTTTCTTGTATAGTTTGTTCGTTTGTTTGTTTGGGATTCTTTGCCAATAATCAGGTGTCCATGGAGAGTTACATCTGCATCTTCAATTTGATTCTATTGATCAATGTTTATTTTTGTGCTAATACCATACTAGTTTTATTACTATAGTTCTGTAGTACAACTTGAGATCAGGGATGCTGATACCTCTAGCAGTTCCTTTATTATTCAGGATTATTTTAGTTATCCAGAGTTTATTTCCATAAAAAGTTGAAAATTGCCCTTTCTCTTTCATTTCTCTTGTATAATTTTATGTTGGATTCTCAGTTGGTGAGACCTTTAGAAGGATTAGGTGTGCCCTTGTTGGAATAGGTGTATCCTTGGTGTATCACTGGAGGTGGGCCTTGAGGTTTCAAAAGGCCACACCAGGTGCTTGCTCTAAGAACATGTTGCATATATTTAATGTATTCTGCTATTGCCTCAAATTGTACTATTTTGTACCCCTGCCATTTCTATAAATCTTCTGAACTAACCTCCTTTCTTCTCTCTTCTTCCTTCCTTCTTTTCCTCTCTCTTTTTCCCCCACCCTTCTTTCTCTGCTACTTGCATATCAGATGTAGCTCTCAGCTACTTCTCCCGCACCATGCTTACACACATGTTACCATGCTTCCTGCCATGATCATAATGGACAAATTCCCTAAAACTTTAAGCCAGCTACCAGTTAAATGCTTCCTTTTATAAGAGTTGCCTTGGTCATAGTGTCTCTTCATGTAAATAGCATAATAACTAACACAATATCTTAAAGTTTTAATTACACAACTTTTTTATTTGCTTGGTTGGAGTTACAAGGTAATTGTGTTTGTTTGTTTGTTTGTTTGTTTGTTTGTTTGTTTGTTGCAACTGTAAAAGGTATTGCTTTCTGTTTGGTTGAAGTCCCCAGTTTCTCCCCCTATCCCACATGATCCAGCAAATTTCATTTCCTCCCTTTCCCTTCAACCCCACCCTCTAGGAAAGTCCCAGAGCAAAAAAGGCATTTAAAAACCCAGTCCCACAAACCTGACATTCCCGACAGGTGTTCCAAAGCCCTTCACCTCTAGTCATAAGCCACTGAAGAACTCTCCCAACACCCCACAGTCTATAAGATGCTCCCATGCCACATTTTGCCTTCAACTTCTTCTGATGTCTTCCCCTGGAATTGGTGAACTTGCTCAGGAGCCCATTTCAAATAAACCTGCCCTTTTTTTAATCCTTAATTCAGCTGAACTGGTTTATTTCTTTGGTAGAGAAATCATCTTGGTGCAAAACCAGGGAGAAGTTGAGTCCCCAGCAGGTGACCCAAGATTTTCCTGGCCAGATTTCTTTCTTAGTTTATGTATCATTTATAAACAGGAAAGCTATGATTGTGTGTGTGTGTGTGTGTGTGTATAAATTTTGTATCCTGTTACTTTACTGTGGAAGTTTTCTGGTGGAGTCTTTTTGGGTCACTTTTGTATAAAATCCTATCATCTACAAATGGAGATACTTTTAACTACTTTCTTTCCTATTTGTGTCCTCTTAGCCTCCTTCAGCTGTCTTATTACACTTGATAAGACTTCCAGTACCATATTGAATAGGTATGGAGAGAGTGAATATCCTTGTATTGTTCCTAAGTTTAGTGGAAATGCTTTGAGTTTTTCTCCATTTAGGATTATGTTGTCTATGAGCTATCTGATTATCATGGGAGGCATGTCCTCTATATTTCTATTCTCTACAAGAATTTGATTATGGATGGATTTCAGCCTCTGTCAAAGGACTTTTATGCTTTTAATGAGATGATCATGTAGTTTTCCTCTTTCATTTAGCTTATATGGTATGTTGCATTAATGTATTTACATATGTTGAACCATTCCTGCATCTCTAAGATACAGTCTACTTGATCATAGTAGATAATCTTTTTGATTTGTTATTGGATTGAGAGCTGCTAAATATATTCTTTTTTTTTGATTTTTAATATTTTTATTACATATTTTCCTCAATTACATTTCCAATGCTATCCCACAAGTCCCCCATAGCGCCTCCCATTTCCCTACCCACCCATTCCCATTCTTTTGGCCCTGGCATTCCCCTACATTGGGGCATATAAAGTTTGCAAGTCCAATGGGCCTCTCCTTCCAATGATGGCCGACCAGGCCATCTTTCGATACATATGCAGCTAGAGACAAGAGCTCCGGGGTTCTGGTTAGTACATCATGTTGTTCCAACAATAGGGTTGCAGATCCCTTTAGCTCCTTGGGTACTTTCTCTAGCGTCTCCATTGGGAGCCCTGTGATACATCCAATAGCTGACTGTGAACATCCACTCCTGTGTTTGCTAGGCCCCGGCATCATCTCACAAGAGACAGCTATATTTGGGTCCTTTCATCAAAATCTTGCTAGTGTATGCAATGGTGTCAGCGTTTAGAAGCTGATTATGGGACGGATCCCTGGATACAGCAGTCTCTAAATGGTCCATCCTTTCATCACAGCTACGAACTTTGTCTCTGTAACTCCTTCCCTGGGTGTTTTGTTCCCAATTCTATGAAGATGCACAGTGTCCACACTTTGGTCTTCATTCTTCTTGAGTTTCATGCGTTTATCAAATGGTATCTTATATCTTGGGTATCCTAAATTTTGGGCTAATATCCACTTATCAATGAATACATATTGTATGAGTTCTTTTGTGATTGTGTTACTTCACTCAAGATGATGCCCTCCAGGTCCATCCATTTGGCTAGGAATTTCATAAATTCATTCTTTTTAATAGCTGAGTAGTACTCCATTGTGTAAATGTACCATAATTTCTGTATCCATTCCTCTGTTGAGGGACATCTGGGTTCTTTCCAGCTTCTGGCTATTATAAATAGGGCTGCTATGAACATAGTGGAGCATGTGTCCTTTTTACCGGTTGGGACATCTTCTGGATATATGCCCAGGAGAGGTATTGCTGGATCCTCCGGTAGTACTATGTCCAATTTTCTGAGGAACCGCCAGACTGATTTCCAGAGTGGTTGTACAAGCTTGCAATCCCACCAACAATGGAGGAGTGTTCCTCTTTCTCCACATCCTCGCCAGCATCTGCTGTCACCTGAATTTTTGATCTTAGCCATTCTGACTGGTGTGAGGTGGAATCTCAGGGTTGTTTTGAGTTGCATTTCCCTGATGATTAAGGATGTTGAACATTTTTTCAGGTGTTTCTCTGCCATTCGGTATTCCTCAGGTGAGAATTCTTTGTTCAGTTCTGAGCCCCATTTTTTAATGGGGTTATTTGACTTTCTGGAGTCCACCTTCTTGAGTTCTTTATATATATTGGATATTAGTCCCTTATCTGATTTAGGATAGGTGAAGATCCTTTCCCAATCTGTTGGTGGTTTTTTTGTCTTATTGATGGTGTCTTTAGCCTTGCAGAAGCTTTGTAGTTTCATGAGGTCCCACTTGTCAATTCTCGATCTTACAGCACAAGCCATTACTGTTCTATTCAGGAATTTTTCCCCTGTGCCCATATCTTCAAGGCTTTTCCCCACTTTCTCCTCTATAAGTTTCAGTGTCTCTGGTTTTATGTGAAGTTCCTTGATCCACTTAGACTTGACCTTAGTACAAGGAGATAGGAATGGATCGATTCGCATTCTTCTACATGTTAACAACCAGTTGTGCCAGCACCATTTGTTGAAAATGCTGTCTTTCTTCCACTGGATGTTTTTAGCTCCCTTGTCGAAGATCAAGTGACCATAGGTGTGTGGGTTCATTTCTGGGTCTTCAATTCTATTCCATTGGTCTATTTGTCTGTCACTATACCAGTACCATGCAGTTTTTATCACAATTGCTCTGTAGTAGAGCTTTAGGTCCGGCATGGTGATTCCACCAGAGGTTCTTTTATCCTTGAGAAGAGTTTTTGCTATCCTAGGTTTTTTGTTATTCCAGATGAATTTGCAGATTGCACTTTCTAATTCATTGAAGAATTGATTTGGAATTTTGATGGGGATTGCATTGAATCTGTAGATTGCTTTTGGCAAGATAGCCATTTTTACAATGTTGATCCTGCCACTCCATGAGCATGGGAGATCTTTCCATCTTCTGAGATCTTCTATAATTTCTTTCTTCAGAGACTTGAAGTTTTTATTATACAGATCTTTCACTTCCTTTGTTAGAGTCACGCCAAGATATTTTATATTATTTGTGACTATTGAGAAGGGTGTTGTTTCCCTAATTTCTTTCTCAGCCTGTTTATTCTTTGTGTAGAGAAAGGCCATTGATTTGTTTGAGTTAATTTTATATCCAGCTACTTCACCGAAGCTGTTTATCAGGCTTAGGAGTTCTCTGGTGGAATTTTTAGGGTCACTTATATATACTATCATATCATCTGCAAAAAGTGATATTTTGACTTCATCTTTTCCAATTTGTATCCCTTTGATCTCCTTTTGTTGTCGAATTGCTCTGGCTAGGACTTCAAGTACAATGTTGAATAGGTATGGAGAAAGTGGACAGCCTTGTCTAGTCCCTGATTTTAGAGGGATTGCTTCAAGTTTCTGACCATTTACTTTGATGTTGGCTACTGGTTTGCTGTAGATTGCTTTTATCATGTTTAGGTATGGGCCTTGAATTCCTGATCTTTCCAAGACTTTTATCATGAATGGGTGTTGGATCTTGTCAAATGCTTTTTCCGCATCTAACGAGATGACCATGTGGTTTTTGTCTTTGAGTTTGTTTATATACTGGATTACGTTGATGGATTTCCATATATTGAACCATCCCTGCATTCCTGGGATGAAACCTACTTGGTCAGGATGGATGATTGTTTTGATGTGTTCTTGGATTCGGTTAGCAAGAACTTTATTGAGGATTTTTGCATCAATATTCATAAGGGATATTGGTCTGAAGTTTTCTATCTTTGTTGGGTCTTTTTGTGGTTTAGGTATCAGAGTAATTGTGGCTTCATAGAATGAGTTGGGTAGAGTACCTTCTGTTTCTATTTTGTGGAATAGTTTGTGAAGAACTGGGATTAGATCTTCTTTGAAGGTCTGATAGAACTCTGCACTAAACCCATCTGGTCCTGGGCTTTTTTTAGTTGGGAGACTATTAATGACTGCTTCTATTTCTTTGGGGGATATAGGGCTGTTTAGATCATTAACCTGATCTTGATTCAACTTTGGTACCTGGTATCTGTCTAGGAACTTCTCCATTTCATCCAGGTTCTCCAGTTTTGTTGAGTATAGCCTTTGGTAGAAGGATCTGATGGTGTTTTGGATGTCTTCAGGATCTGTTGTTATGTCTCCTTTTTCATTTCTGATTTTGTTAATTAGGATGCTTTCCCTGTGCCCTCTAGTGAGTCTGGCTAAGGGTTTATCTATCTTGTTGATTTTCTCAAAGAACCAGCTCCTTGATTGGTTGATTCTTTGAATAGTTTTTCTTGTTTCCACTTGGTTGATTTCACCCCTGAGTTTGATTATTTCCTGCCGTCTACTCCTCTTGTGTGAATTTGCTTCCTTTTTTTCTAGTGCTTTTAGGTGTGTTGTCAAGCTGCTAATGTGTGCTCTCTCTAGTTTCCTTTTGGAGGCACTCAGAGCTATGAGTTTTCCTATTAGAAATGCTTTCATTGCGTCCCATAAGTTTGGGTATGTTGTGGCTTCATTTTCATTGAACTCTAAAAAGTCCTTAATTTCTTTCTTTATTCCTTCCTTGATCAAGGTATCATTGAGAAGAGTGTTGTTCAGTTTCCACGTAAAGGTTGGCTTTCTATTATTTATTTTGTTATTGAAGATCAGCCTTAGTCCATGGTGATCTGATAGGATGCATGGGACAATTTCAATATTTTTATATCTGTTGAGGCCTGCTTTGTGACCAATTATGTGGTCAATTTTGGAGAAGGTACCATGAGGTGCTGAGAAGAAGGTATATCCTTTTGTTTTAGGATAGAATGTTCTGTAGATATCTGCCAGATCCATTTGATTCATAATTTCTCTTAGTTTCACTGTGTCCCTGTTTAGTTTCTGTTTCCATGATCTGTCCATTGGTGAAAGTGGTGTGTTGAAGTCTCCCACTATTATTGTATGAGGTGCAATGTGTGCTTTGAGATTTACTAAAGTTTCTTTAATGAATGTGGCTGCCTTTGTATTTGGAGCATAGATATTCAGGATTGATAGTTCCTCTTGGAGGATTTTACATTTGATGAGCATGAAGTGTCCCTCCCTGTCTTTTTTAATGACTTTGGGTTGGAAGTCAATCTTATCAGATATTAGAATGGCTACTCCAGCTTGTTTCTTCATGCCATTTGCTTGGAAAATTGTTTTCCAGCCTTTCATTCTGAGGTAGTGTCTATCCTTTTCTCTGAGATGAGTTTCCTGTAAGCAGCAAAATGTTGGGTCTTGTTTGTGTAGCCAGTTTGTTAGTCTATGTCTTTTTATCGGGGAGTTGAGTCCATTGATATTAAGAGATATTAAGGAAAAGTAATTGTTGTTTCCTGTTATTATTGTTGTTAAAGTTGGCATTTTGTTCTTGTGGCTGTCTTCTTTTAGGTTTGTTGAGGGATTACCTTCTTGTTGTTTCTAGGGCGTGGTTCCTGTCCTTGTATTGGTTTTTTTCTGTTATTATCCTTTGAAGGGCTGGATTCGTGGAGAGATAATGTGTGAATTTGGTTTTGTCGTGGAATACTTTGGTTTCTCCATCTATGTTAATTGAGATTTTGGCTGGGTATAGTAGCCTGGGCTGGAATTTGTGTTCTTTTAGTGTCTGTATAACATCCGTCCAGGATCTTCTGGCTTTCATAGTCTCTGGTGAAAAATCTGGTGTCATTCTGATAGGCTTGCCTTTATATGTTACTTGGCCTTTTTCTCTTACTGCTTTTAGTATTCTATCTTTATTTAGAGCATTTGTTGTTCTGATTATAATGTGTCGGGAGGTATTTCTTTTCTGGTCCAGTCTATTTGGAGTTCTGTAGGCTTCTTGTATGTTCATGGGCATCTCTTTCTTTAGATTTGGGAAGTTTTCTTCTATAATTTTGTTGAAGATGTTTGCTGGTCCTTTGAGTTGAAAATCTTCATTCTCATCCACTCCTATTATCCGTAGGTTTGGTCTTCTCATTGCGTCCTGTATTTCTTGGATGTTTTGAGTTAGGATCTTTTTGCATTTTACATTTTCCTTGATTTTTGTGCCGATGTTCTCTATGGAATCTTCTGCACCTGAGATTCTCTCTTCCATCTCTTGTATTCTGTTGCTGATGCTCGTATCTATGGTTCCAGATTTCTTTCCTAGGGTTTCTATCTCCAGCGTTGCCTCATTTTGGGTTTTCTTTATTGTGTCTACTTCCCTTTTTAGGTCTAGTATGGTTTTGTTCATTTCCATCATCTGTTTGGATGTGTTTTCCTGTTTTTCTGTAAGGACTTCTACCTGTTTGATTATGTTATCCTGTTTTTCTTTAAGGATTTGTAACTCTTTAGCTGTGTTCTCCTGCAATTCTTTAAGGGATTTTTGTGCTTCCTCTTTATTGTCTTCTGCCTGTTTAGCAGTGTTCTCCTGTATTTCTTTAAGTGTGTTATTAAAGTCCTTCTTGAAGTCCTCTATCATCATCAGGAGATATGCTTTTAAATCCGTGTCTAGCTTTTCCGGTGTGTTGGGGTGCCCTGGACTGGGCGAAGTGGGGGTGCTGGGTTCTGATGATGGTGAGTGGTCTTGGTTTCTGTTAGTAAGATTATTACGTTTACCTTTCGCCATCTGGTAATCTCTGGGGTTAGTTGTTATCGTTGTCACTGTTTAAAGATTGGAGCAGAAGCTGTGTTCCACTCACCAGCAGTCTCTAAATCCTGCAGC
This sequence comes from Mus caroli, assembly GCF_978045245.1. NCBI lineage: Eukaryota > Metazoa > Chordata > Mammalia > Rodentia > Muridae > Mus > Mus caroli. Next base: position 1,433,016 of record NW_028227256.1, read on the forward strand.
GGGGGTCGTGGGTAGCTGATGGTACCCTGGTGCTGGTCCAGCCGGAAGAGGCCTGTGGTCCTACTCAGGCCGGTTTTCTGCTTCCCTAACTAATGCAGTCTCTGGTCCCGCGTGCAATTGGATTGGAGCAGAAGCTGTGTTCCACTCTCCAGAAGTCTTAAGATCCTGTGGCGGGTGTTGTGGGTAGCTGGTGAGTGTCAGCAGACCCTGTGCCCCAGCTGCCCTGGTGCTTTTCTGACCGGAAGAGGGTTGTGGCCCTATGTAGGCCGGATTTCTCTCTCCCCAACCAGAGCAGTCTCAGGTCCCGCGTGATTGGACTGGAGCAGAAGCTGTGTTCCACTCACCAGCAGTCCCAAAATCCTGCGGCGGGGGGTCGTGGGTAGCTGGCGGGTGTCAGGCAACCCTGCGCTCCAGCTACCCCGGCGCTGATCCGGCCGGATGAGGCCTGTGGCCCTACTCGGGCCAGTTTCTGCTTCCCTAACTAATGCAGTCTCAGGTCCCGTGCAATTGGATTGGAGCAGAAGCTGTGTTCCACTCACCAGCAGTTCCAAAATCCTGCGGAGGGGGTCGTGGGTAGCTGGTGGGTGTCAGGCAACCCTGCGCTCCCGCTACCCCGGCGCTGATCCGGCCGGATGAGGCCTGTGGCCCTAATATATTCTTATAATGGAAGTTTGTCTGTAATTTTCTTTCTTTGTTGAATCTTTCTGTGGTTTAGCTATCAGGGTAATAGTGACTTCATAAAAGGAATTAGTACTTTTTTTTATTAGGTATCTATTTCATTTACATTTCCAATGCTATCCCAAAAGTCCCCCATACCCTCCCCCACCCACTCCCCCACCCACCCACTCCCACTTCTTGGCCCTGGCATTCCCCTGTACTGAGGCATATAAAGTTTGCATGACCAATGGGCCTCTCTTTCCACTGATGGTCGACTAGGCCATCTTCTGATATATATGCAGCTAGAGACACGAGCTAGAGGAGGGGGGGCTACTGGTTAGTTCATATTGTTGTTCCACCTATAGGGTTGCAGATCCCTTTAGCTCCTTGGTTACTTTCTCTTGCTCCTCCATTGGGGGCCCTGTAGTCCATCCAATAGCTGACTGTGAGCCTCCACTTCTGTGTTTGCTAGGCCCCGGCATAGTCTCACATGATAAAAGCAATCTACAGCAAACCAGTAGCCAACATCAATGTACATGGTGAGAAGCTGGAAGCAATCCCACTAAAATCAGGGACTAAACAAGGCTGCCCACTTTCTCCATACCTATTCAACATTGTACTTGAAGTCCTATCCAGAGAAATTCGACAACAAAAGGAGATCAAGGGGATACAAATTGGAAAGGAAGAAGTCAAAATATCACTTTTTGGAGATGATATGATAGTATATATAAGTGACCCTAAAATTTCCACCAGAGAACTCCTAAACCTGATAAAGGAATTAGTTCTTCAGATTCTAATTTGTAGAATAATATCTGGAGTATTTGCACTAGTTCTTTGAAGGGCAGGTTGAATTCTGCACTGAATTAATCTGGCCCCGGGAAATTTTTGGTTGGGAGACTTTTAATAACTGCTTCCTTTTCCTTAGTTATTAGGGGTCTCCTTAGCTTGCTTATTTAATCTTGCTTTAACTTTGGTAATTCTGATAAGTCATATATATCAAGAAATCTACCCGTTCTTTTAGGTTTTCCAGTTTAGTGAAGCACAGATTTTTAAAGTATCTTTTTATAATTCACTGAATATTCTTAGTGTCTCTGGGGACATCCACCTTTCAGCTCTAGTTTTATTCATTTATGTCTCCTCTTTTAATTTGACTAAGGTTTTGTCACCCTTATTGATTTCCCAAAGAACCAAGTCTCTCTTTCATTGATCCTTTCAATTGTTTTTGGTTTGTTTGCTTCTTTCTCACTAATTGATTTCAGCCATGAGTTTACTTCTTGCAGTTACTCCTGTGTTTTATTTCTTCTTTTTTGGTTTTAGGGCTTTCAAGTGAGCTATCAAATTGCTCTGAGAGTGCTCGACTTTTTCCTTTTATTGATTTTTTTTCATAAAATACATTTTGATTATGGTTTCCCCTCTGTCAACTCCTTCAAGTTCCTCCCCACCTCCCTTCTTCCCCTACAGATCCATACCATTTCTATCTCTTGCTAGGAAGCACAGTTATCCAACAAATAATAATAAAATAAAATAAAACAAAATGAAACAAACTGGAATAGGACTAAGCCAACAAACAGAATGAAAAGAACCAAAGAACAGGTAGGAGAAACATATAGACAGAAACACAAATTCACATACAGACAAATTTCATGAAACACAAAACTGGAAGCTATAATATATGAGCAAAAGATCTCTAAGGGGGAAAAATGTCTGTCACAAAATTAGTAGACAGAACATCCAAAAATGCCACTGAGCTCACTGAGCTTGTTAGGTCTTGGCCATCTATTGTTGAGCATGAGGCCTACCCATGAGAGTAATTAGTTTTCCCAGTGAGACTTCCTTGGAGAAAACTAGCTTTTCATTTATAAGAGGTTATCAATTGGAGAAAGCTTCAGTGTTAAGGATCAGAGTAAGTGTCTACTTCTCTCAGTCTTAGGAACACATCTAGTGCAGCCCCAGGCAGCTCCGGTTCGTGCTGCCACAGTCTCTATGAGTTCATATAAAATTGCTCCAGTTTTTGTTTGTTTGTTTGTTTGTTTGTCTGTTTCTTGGTTGGTTCTTTTGTTGTTGTTGTTTGTTTTTTATGCAGGTGCTTGACACTATGAACTGGCTTCTTAGTATTGCCTTCATTGTATCACATAATTTGGGGTTATTGAATTTTCATTTAAATTAATTTGAAAAAGGTTTTGATTTCCCTTCTCAACTTCTGCACTCCCTACTTTTATTCAGTTGGGATTTGTTAACTTTCCATGAGTTTGTAAGCTTTCAGTTGTCTCTGTCATTTATGTCTAACTTTAATCCATGGTGGTCAGGAAGATACTGGTGTTATTTCAATTTTCTTATATCTGTTGAGACCTGCTTTTTGTCTAATTATGTGATCAACTTTAGAGAAAGTTCCAAGAGCTTCTGAGAAGAAGACATATTCTTTCATATTTGGGTGAAATGTTCTGTAAATACCTGCAAGGACCATTTGATTTATGACATCCTTCAGTTCATTAGCATTTCTGTTCAGTTTTTGTTGAGATGACTTGCCTTTGGTGAGAGCAAGGTATTGAAGTCTCCCACTACCAGTGTACATAAGTCAGTGTGTGATTTTTATCTGTGGTAGTGTATCTTTCCCGAACTTGAGTGTTCATATGTTTGGTGTATAATGTTTAGAATTAGAATACTGTCCAGATAGATATTTTTCCTTTGTTGAGTATGTAATGTCTTTCCCTATTTCTTCAGGTTAGTTTTGGTTTGAAGCCTATTTTTTCAGATATAAAAATGCCTATACCAGCTTCCTCATTGGGTTCATTTGTTTAGAATATCTGTTTCAATCCTTTTAACCTGTGGTGATGTCTCTTCTTGATGGTATAACATGCTCCTTGGATTCAGCAGAAATATGGATCCTATTTTCAATGAAACCTATTCTTTTGTGTCACTTAATTAAGAAAATAAGGCCATTAATAATGTTAGTTATCAGTATTTATAGCAGCATTTATTAATTCCTATTGTTTTTGTTGTTATACTATGGTTTTTTTCTTCTTTCGATTTACTGTTTTAGGATTCTTTATTTCTTGAGTATTCTTGAATGTAGTTAACTGCTTCAGACTGACGTTTCCCTGCTAGTGCCTTCTGTAGTGCTGGGTTTCTGGATAGATGCTGCTTAACTATTGGTTTATTGTAGAATGTTTCTCTTTCTTTGTATACTGTGAGTGATAGTCTGGGCTGGCATGTGTTACCTCTTGGAGTTTATAGAACAAGGACCTTGTGGATTTTAGTCTCCACTGAGAAATCAGATGCTTTTGAATGGGGCTGTCTTTATGCATTACTTGGTCCTTTTTCCCAGTAGCCTTTAGTATTTTTCTGTGTTCTTACATTTATTGTTTTTATTCCTATGTGTCATGAGAAATTCCTTTTCTTATTATGTCTATTTGGTGTTCAATATGCTTCTTGTACATTTCTAGGTACCTCTTTGTTTAGGATTGAAATTTTTTCCTCTATATGGTTTCTTTTTCTTTTTCTTTCTTTCTTTTTTTTTTTTTTTTGAAAATACTTACTCTGCCTTTATTCTAGTTTTTTTTCTCCTTCCTCTATTTCTATTACTTGTTGATGTTTTCATGATGTCTCAGATTTTATGGATGTTTGATACTTGTCTTTTGCTTTTGTTTTTTGTTTTTGTTTTGTTTGGTTTTTTTGTTTTTAGATTTCACATAGTCTCTAACTGTCATATAACTTGTCTTCTATGCCAGAGATTGCCTCTTCCATGTTCCATGTCTTATATGTATTGATGAGGCTTACCACTGAGCGTTTTGCTTGGTATATTAATTTTTCATTTTCAGTTCTATTTTAGTTTGGGTTTTCTGTAGTGGTTCTGTTTCTACTTTCTAGTCTTGAATTGCTGCTTTTCATTCCCCTGTTAGTGTTCTCACAGTTTCATTATTTATTTCTTCTTTAAGGTTCTGAAAGTGTCATAATTGCTATTTTAATGTCATTACCTTGTTCTTCAGCTATATGGTACTTCTCAGGGCCTTAGGTAGTAAGCCTTATGTTACTGGGTTCTGGTGAAGGCACAGTTGTGTGCTAGTGTCTACACATCTGGTGTTGGGATGATTGATCTGATTCTAGCTGGTAATATCTGGTCTTGTCTTTGTTAGATTGACATTCCTTTCCTTGGTTTCTGTTGCCTTTTCTAGCTCTTAAGAATTTGTGGTAGCTATGGGTTACTTGGGAGAAAGAGCTTCTGCAGGTTATTTGCAGAGAGAATAGAAGTGAACTAGGAGAAAAGCTGAGTGGCATGTTGTGAAAGAGTTAAGGGTATCTTATTCATATGAAGAGGCAGGGTATTCAGCAAGTTAGAGGTATAGTGGGAAAAAGAATCCACAAGCAGATTGCAGTAAGGCAAAGAATAATTTGAAGAGACAAAGATGCAAGGCCTAGAGGATCCTGAGTCTGAACCAAGAGTTGGAGTCTCCAGTGAATGGAGTGGAGGTGGGAGATGTACCTGTAAGCAGGTAATGTTACCAGGCTGAGATGACAATAGAGATATCATAATGAAAGATAGGAAGAATAGTGTGTTACACACCAGAGTCCCTACCAAGTATGGCCAATGAATGTCTCAGGAAAAGGTGTTCTGGGCACCTGGGACTGACACAAAGGAACAGACATGCACTAGAAGAGGGTGCTGAGAGGGTCTATAGGAAGGAGGAAGTCTGGGTTGACATCAAGGTTTGATGGAGTCCACAGGGAATGAGGGTACAATAAGAGAGTAGTCCCCTACAGGTCTTAGAAGACTGGGATATTAAATGGATTACAGGAAGAAAAGTGAAATTGGCCATCTGACTGCCAGCCTGTTGTGGCTAAGACTTTATTTTTCAAATATTTAAACTCACCAAAAATACAAGAAAAAAATCTCCTGATTGATATTAAACATATGAAAAGATAGTTTATAATGATTATAATTCTCCCAAATACTTCAGTGATTCTTATTTTTAAAAAATAGTCTAAATAAACAGGTTATAGTAAACAAAACTCTGACAATTATATCAAGGTGAATGTCCTAAGAATATGGAAATATTTAAAAGACCTATCCTATTCTGACTGTGATTTTATTTTTTTCACCAGATATAATACAAGCCTATATATCTACACAAAAATGATGAAGTCCTTGTAAACTTCTGGTAATGTTTGGCTCATTCAAGTTTTACTTTAACTTCTGTTATTTCTAACTGCAGTTTAATAACATGGCATTTTTTGCCCCTGCTTCATATTTTCTACTTTCTGGATTCTGATCATAATATACCTAGCCATGACCTGATAACTTGACAAAAGGTAAAAAGTAAAAGAATAAGAACAACATTTTGCCGTCATTAGTTAGTAATTTACCTTAACTTTGAACCTTATCTAAAGAGGCAGAATAACATAAACTTTCTGATGACAGTCAATAATATAAAAACAAAAACTATTAAACATAAATTATTTCTTTCTAGCTATTGTTTCTTCCCATGTGGTGGATTTGCTTGTAAATCTGTTAGAACAAAAACAGTCATGAATTTAACTGATCATCTACAAGATTTATGGTGTTTAATAGGAAGAGCCCAAGTGACCAGCTGAAATCATTCCAAAGCTTCCACCAGCTGTATCATTTCATTAATGGGTTTTTAACTATACTTTATGACTTACAGTAAAATTGTCTTCATGTCCATCCTGAAACCGAGTCCCATCTCTTCCATAAAGATATATAGGCGCTGAACTCCTACAGTGTCCATATAAAACAATATAAATCTGGGAGCTGGTCCCTGCATTTGGAAAGTCACTTGTGATTATTGAAACTTTCCAGTTTCCACCTGCAGAAGCACAAATAACACACAATGTCACTGCAAGCCATTATAAAGACAGGGTTCAAGGCAGATAAAAATGACCTCTTTTCAACTCATCTTGAAAAGTGTCATAACACTTGGTTTTCAATTGGTTCTATAAATTCTCAAGATAATTACCCAAACTAATTGTGATTAAAAATATTTCACAGAGTAAATTTCAAAATAAGGGTAGAGAGTATTGATTTCTTGTTGTTGAGCATGTGTGAACCCTGAGTCACTATAACACTTCCATGAAGCTTCCAGTATTTTGATAAAATATGTATGTCCAGAATTAACTATTTTTATATATGTACTCTCTTAAATAGTCAGAAAAAATTTGAGACATATTGCATCCATTATTTTAATTGTCCCAGATAAACAGATTACACTGAGCCCCACAACAAAGAAAACACGGTTGTTTCTTTTGCATGCAAAAGTGGTGCTATAAAATAAATGACTCATTGTGAATATAATAAAGGTCATAGTATCTTACTACAATTTCATTTTAATTTTGCCAGGTGTTTTGGAGCTTTAATATATGAAATGTAACCAACATATTAAGCAGAGAGAAATTAGAGAGCACACTTACAATTTCACAAAAAATAAATAAAAATAATAAATTCAGAAACAGAGATTCAAATGAGATTCTGTTCTTAAATCTGGAAATTTTTGTTCCAAATTTGAAGTAAAATATATTTTACATTCGATATTTATAATAAATAATCAAATCCCAGATTTAAATTCTAATAGTATGCCAAATAAATGCTATATTTGTTAAACTCGACTTTAAAACTCAAATTTTTACCTTACTTGTCCAACACAGGTTAAAAAGTCACACTAATCTACTATATCACCTTAGTGATGTGCCTTTTGTTAAAAATAATTTCTTTTATTAGTAGATAACAATACCAGAAATAGTTAAATGTCAAGAAATTAGAGCTGGAGGACTTTAGCTGTTGCTGGTAGATTGCAAGGATGTTGGTGCTTGATAAATATAACTGTGTTTTTCAACCACTACTGCCATAGCAATGCAAGAAGTCTCACAGAGAATTGACTGCTAGATGTGCATGGACCAAATCAATAGGGAAAGAAATTACATTTCCAACTAAGATGCAAAAGGATAAAAAGTATAAAAACAGACATTTAAAACCCCCAATGGAGGAGCTAGAGAAAGTACCCAAGGAGCTAAAGGGATCTGCAACCCTATAAGTGGAACAACATTATGAACTAACCAGTACCCCGGAGCTCTTGACTCTAGCTGCATATGTACCAAAAGATGGCCTAGTCGGCAATCACTGGAAAGAGAGGCTCATTGGACTTGCAAACTTTATATGCCCCAGTACAGGGGAACTCCAGGGTCAAAAAGTGGGAGTGGGTGGGTAGGGGAGTGGGGGAGGGGAGTGTATTGGGGACTTTTTGGATAGCATTGGAAATGTAAATGAGGAAAATACCTAATAAAAATATATATATATAAAATGAAATGTGCTGTTTACTAAAGATAGCTGTACCTCCATAAATCATTGAGTTATTGCTAGACATCCAGTGTCTATGGAGGAGGAGTTAGGACACACAAAATTTCTTCATTCTTTATTTGCTTGTAGTCTACTTAAAATATATATACCAAAAAATAGGAAAAGTAATGTAAAACTTTCTTATTATAAGACAGTGGTAAGTCAAGACCAATCACAGACAAGCTAACTAAATCAAAAATAAAAGAGAACAACAAAGAAGCCACAGGAGGTATGCAACCCACATTAATAAAAAGAAAAGAAAATACAAAAGATATCTATCATCTTTACAGACTGTACACTCAGAGATGAGCAAACAGAAGGCTTGAAGTATCCAAGGTATATATAACCTATCTTTTCCATAAAGGAGGGAAAAAGAATGGAATGTAAGCTAAAAATTAGAAATATGCTCCCATATTCATGTAACTCATAGGGTCTAAAGATAGAGAATCTGTTGAAAAGATGAACAAGTAGATTAGAATAAAGCAGAATACAGGTGTGGGTAGATACCTTGATAAAATCCTAAAACATTCCTATACAAAATTAATAAAAATGTTATTTCTATCTATAGAAAATATACACCAAAAAAGAAAATATACAGCTATAGAATATACATCTATAATATAAAACTTGTATTAAAAAGAGGACCAAATGGCTCCATTCAATAAAAACAACATCAATTCTACACAACCTTTCAGAATAGTTTCAAAATCATTATATAAGCATAATATTCTGATACCAAAACCAGAAGAGAAAGTATTATTAAAATATCAAATATAGCAAAATATATGCAAAAGTGTCATAATGAAAGTGATTACTTATGAAACGTGAAATCCATACTAGCTTTACAAAAATAAAACCGCACAGAAATATTAGGAGCACTGCTTAACGTTCAAGTTTATGCCAGGAGTAAATTTTTTTAATTTTCTGAAATTCATCAATATAGTTCATCACATGAACAGAATAAAAGAACACATAAACTTTTACCCTGCTTCACTAAGCATTTGTGATATGCAAATTAAAGCCACAGGGAGGTACAACAGTGCTGTAAACAGCAGGAACAACAGGGGAGATAAGCAACCTAGAATGGAGGGGGAGAAACTGGACGTCAACATGGGGCAAAAGGAAGCAACTCCATAATTTACAAACAGTTCAACAATTTGTTACAAGGTCAAACAAATACCAAATACATCCATGCAATTCTGGTGACTTCCCTAAAACAATAGATTGTACTTTTCCATAAATTTTCCTAACAGTTTTGTTCACAAAGGCCAAAGTTTGGAGTGAATCATATCAACATTTACTAAATTGCAAATTGAATCTTCAACAAAAAATATGTTTGGTTCCTTATCCCTGCTACTTGTAAGAATGACTTTATTTGGAAGCAGGATAACTGCAAATACATTTGAAATGTAAATCCAAATAAATTTACACTAAAACTTCCCAGAAAATTGGAAGAGGAGCTGCTTTTATCTGAATCAGTTAAAGAGAAGAATCAGCTTAAGAACAGATTCCATTCCAATATTGGAAGGCTTCTAAGAAAATATCTAATAAAATATAAAAAATAAATCCTATACTTCACCTTGATTTAGCATTAATAAATTGTATATATCTAGAAAATTTTGTATATCTGGAGGTCCTTTTTTTCCTTAGATTTTCACATTTGTTGGTATATAGATTTTTTTGTTTTTTGTTTTTTGTTTTTTGTTTTTGTTTTGGTTTTTCGAGACAGGGTTTCTCTGTGTAGCCCTAGCTGTCCTGGCACTCACTTTGTAGACCAGGCTGGCCTCAAACTCAGAAATCCGCCTGCCTCTGCCTCCCGAGTGCTGGGATTAAAGGCATGCGCCACCATGCCCGGCTGGTATATAGATTTTTTAGCTTCTCCTTATAAATTTCAGTTTCCTCACTATCGGTTGTAATGCCTCCTTTTGATTCTAACTTTATTAATCTGGGTGCTCTTTTAATTAATTTTGACAATTTGTCAATTTTCTTAGTATTTTCAATGAACCAACTTCATTACATTGATGGTATGTGGGGTTTTGTTTGTTTTGTTATGTCATTCTTATCTCATTAATTACATCCCTGATTCTGATTATCTCTTCCTGTCTACTTGAGAAGGGATGTTACTTGTTCTGATTTTTCTAAAGTCTCTATGTGGATGATTAAGTTATTAATTTTACATTCTTTGATATTTATATAGGTATATAGTGGTATAAGCTCTTCCTCTTAAGGCTGTCTTCATTTGTCTCATAGATTTTAGTATGTTGTATTTTCTTTTTCATTCAATTCTAGAAATTCTCTAAGTTCCCCTTTGATTTCTTTATTCTTCTAGCTATCCAGTGGTGTATTGTTTAGTTTCCATATTTTGTGTGCTTTCTATGGTTTCTATTGATGAGCATATCCATCATCACGGTTTTACACCATGGTGGACAGATAGAATGCAGAGCAGAAATTTACTTTTCCTATATTAATTGAAACATGCCATAGGTCCTAATATGTGGCCTATTTTGAAGAAATTCCAAGGGCTGCTAATACAATATTCTGTAAAACTCTATCACGAGATTTATGATATCCCTGTACTCCAGAGTTTCAGGTTTTGGTGAGAATGGGGTGTGGAAAGCACCCATTATCACTCTTCTGGGGTTAATCTGTGGCTTTAAATTCAATAGTTTTTCTATTATGAATGAGTGTAAACCTGTATATAGCATATATATTTAGGATTTTAATATACTGCTAGTGGCTTTTCTTTTCAGTATCTATAAAGTGCCCCTTCTTATCTGTTCTAATTTTCAATTGGCACATATAAGAATAGCTATGTATGCTTGTTTCTTAGATCTATTTGATTGAAATACCTTCTTACTTCAACGTAGTGTCTGTCACTGAAATGAGGTGTGGTTCTTAGGATTCAATCATTTAGTCTTCTTTATTGGTTAAAACCATTAATATTAAAAGCAATTGTTGAACAGTATGTATTAATTTCTGCCATTTTATTGCTTTTGTGTTGTTTTATTAGAACTTTTAATTTAATGCTCAACAGTTATATATGCTTCCAGTGGGTTCACAGCAATATTTAATCTCCTCAGGTGTAGTTTTTCCTTCCAATCCTTTGTAGTGGGGTGTCAGTGGCCATAAATTCCATAAAACTGGTTTTTTTTTACAAAAACTCTCCTTCCTTCTTGTATTACAACTAAGAGTTTGCTGGATGTAATAGTCTTGGCTGGCATCTGTGGTTTTCTTAATTTGTAGAACATTATTTCAAGCTGTTCTGGCTTTTGGAGATAAATCTACAAATTCTTTTTAGATAAATATTTTGTAAAAAAAAAATAATAATTAGCTGTTATTTGAATGGGCCTACTTTTATTTATTTATTTATTTATTTATTTATTTATTTATTTATTTTTCTTCTTGCAGCTTTCAATATTCTTTCTTTGTTTTATAAACTTAGTACTTAAGTATCCAAGCTATCCTTCTTTGGTTTTCTTGTAATCGACTTTTTCTTTTGACATAGTAATCCAGTTTCTCTAGCTTGTCTACACTACCTGATAGTCTTTCTTCCACTTCATACAATCTACTGGTGAAGTTTTTTCTAAGTTTTGTTTGAATTTCTAAAGTTTGCATTTTGTGTCTTATTTCATTTTGGATTTTCTTTGGGATTCCATCTCTATTACATCCCATGTTCGTAAAACTTGAAATTTTCATTATTTCATTCAATAGTTTATATTTTGTGGCCTTTATGCCAACATTTCCTAATGTACTCTTTGAGTTCCTTCATAATGTTTATTACTGTTACCTTGAAATCACTGTCTTGTACATAATCTAAATCAATTACTTTCTTTAGAGAACATTACTGTAAGGTTTTGGCAGTGACTTATTGTCTTGATTATTTACGTTTATGTTTTTCTATAGAACAAAGGCATCTGGAGTTAGGTCATTGGTAGTGCTCCTTGGTGTGGAAATTTCTCTGCTTTGTCAAGGGGTTGCTTGAAGCTCAGTTTTCTGGTGCCTCAACTTGTCAGGCTATACAATAGCTATATGACGATTAGGGTTCAATCTTGGGGCAAGTCAGTGCTAATTTCAAATAGGATACTGGTAGATGTCATAGCTCAGCTTGAGCCAAGTGAAGTTTCTAAGCCCAAGAGCAGACCTTCTACAATGCTAGAATATTCTCAAGACTAATTTTCAGAATACTGTGAAAGATTTAGGACTTCTTTTCAGGACAAGGGAATTTGTGGAGTAGGTACTACAAGTGTAGGTTCCCTACCTAAAATAGAGGGCAGAAAAGAAAGTGGAAGCCAGGCACATGGTTCTCAGGCAGGTCAGTGGGGCCAGAGATATTTTCAGCATGTCAGTGGGTCCTATCTAGAAAAGGGTCGTCTAAGATCATGCGGATGGAAAAGTCAACATTCCTGCCTAAAAATAAAGGCCAAGGGCATACATCAAGGATGAGTGGAACTGACTGTGTGACTCTGAGGTCCCTATATGTACATGGGGACATAGATAAGGTAAAAGAAGGCAGGAAGGAAACATGTGGTCCTTGGATAGCTTTTTGGGGTTGCTTCACATATAAAAAGTTTTTTACAATCACGTGCAGCCATTCTTCCTAGTATATTATAAGCAATACTGGAAAATATTTATACCAGAAAATATTTCTAGCCTTCAAACAATGCTAAACTGAAACAACATTAAACATTTGTAGAAATCAAAATGCTATAAACTTTTAATACCACACTAAACTGTTTATCATTCATCATAAAATACCTTGAATTTTCTGTAGTTTTAGTGGTTTCACTGTAAAGAGTTAAGAAGAAAAGAATTTGTTCTGAGATTGAGGCTTTAAAACTTTTTTTCAGATGTTAAACATTGTTTTAATTTGTTCACTTGTAAATTGATTTGATGAAAGCTAAAGAGAATAGGTAGAGTGCCTGGTACTTAATTGCCATTCAACAAAGGAAGATTATTACAACTATGATTGCTCTCCATGTGCATGCATCTCAACAAAGTCTATATGACGCACAAAGGACAAAACTGCCTTTTGCAAGGCAAAAGGAAAAAAATCATAAAACTTAAAGACCTTGTAGCCCTCTAAAACTTAAAACTATTTGACAAAATATTGATTTTAGTATTTAATTACTCTCATAAAGAGAGGCAGGATGAAATGTTGAGTAATTAGTCTATTTAGATTATATTAGGACTATTATCACTAGGATATAGCAGGTTATTTAGCAAGTATAAGGCCCTAGGTTCAATCTCCAAAACCAACCAATCAACAAACAAACACAAAACAGGCAAATAGAATGATAACTTTATAAACAAAATTATTTCCAAACTTAATCACTAGAAGCATAAATGTGCCTGTCAGCATATCTGAACATTTGCAATTCATTTCCATAACTAAAAAAGAAATGATTATGGGTTCTAAGCTCATCCCTAAACTTCACATGTATTTTATCACCTCCAGAGCTCCAAAGGCCTCTCTGCTGAAGCATAAAATGACTTTAGAGCATAAAGACTGAGAAAGTTTTCAAAAGTCTAGCAAATACATTGTTATGATAATCATAAATGCTCAAGGACATGGAATCTATATAAGAATATACAGTCAGACAAACATGAAGAAAGGATTCAGGAGTCCTTCCCCGGGTGCTGAATTATTTCTTATGGATAGAAAGAGGAAGTGAAAATAAAAAGGGGCAACATTTTTAGTTGTGTCTTTACTGGTAAAACTATCAGGTTTCAATGCTGGTATTAAGTTACTACTCACATACATAGCCCTACTTAAAAAAAAAATGGATCAAAGAAAAGTTATAAATCTTGAAAAGGGACTAAATAACAAGGAAGGGATCTTCTGGGAGAAGGTAAGAGAGTGGGGAGACAGACAATAGTAGCTAGAATGCATGACGCAAATTATGAAATTGTACAAGAACTAACTTTGCTTTTTAAAATACCAATAAGTATTTTCAATATTAAGAGGCTGATTTTGGAAAAAAGTTCCCTGAGGCGCTAAGAAAAAGTTCCATGCTTTTATGTTTGGGTGAGAAGTTCTGTAAATATCTGTAAATTCTATTTGACCTATAACATCTGTTATCTCCAGTGTTTTTCTGTTTAGTTTTTGTCTGCAAGACTTGTTTCTTCGTGAGAGGAGGTATTAAAGTCTCTCATCATCAGTGTGTCAAGGCCAATGTGTGATTTAAGGTGGAGTAGTATTTCTTTTTTTTGATTTGGTTTGGTTTGGTTTGGTTTGGTTTGGTTTGGTTTGGTTTGGTTGTTTTTTTAGGATTCTTTTATTTTTTATTAAATATTTTCTTTAAATTTCAAATGCAATCCCTAAAGTTCCGTATACCCTGTCCCAGCCCTGCTCCCCTACCCACCCACTCCCACTTCTTGGCCCTGGCGTTCTCCTGGGGCATATAAAGTTTGCAAGACCTAGGGGCCTCTCTTCTCAATGATAGCAGACTAGGCCATCTTCTGCTACATATGGAGCTAGAGACACAAATTCTGGAGGTAATGGTTAGTTCATATTGTTGTTCCACGCATGGGGTTCCAGACCCCTTTAGCTCCTTGGGTACTTTCTCTAACTCCTTCTTTGGGGGCCCTGTGTTCCATCCTTTAGATGACTGTGAGCATCCACTTCTGTATTTGCCAGGCACTGGCAAATACAAGACAGCTATATCAGGGTCCTTTCAGCAAAATCTTCCTGGCATAAGCAATAGGTTTGGTGGCTGATTGTGGGATGGATCCCCAGGTGCGGTAGTCTCTGGATAGTCCATCCTTTCGTCTTAGCTCCAAACTTTGTTTCTGTAACTCCTTTCAGGGGTATTTTGTTCCCTATTCTAAGGAGGAATGAAGTATCCACACGTTGGTCTTCCTTCTTCATTTTCTTGTGTTTTGCAAATTGTATCTTGGGTATTCTAAATTTCTGAGTTAATATCCACTTATCAGTGAGTGCATATCTAGTGACTTCTTTTGTAATTGGATTACCTCACTCAGGATGATATCCTCCAGATACATCCATTTGCCTAAGCATTTCATAAATTCATTGTTTTTAAAACCTGAGTAGTACTCCATTGTGTAAATGTACCTCATCTTCTATATCAATTCTTCTGTTGAGGGACATCTGGGTTCTTTCCAGCTTCTGGCTATTATAAATAAGACTGCTATGAACATAGTGGAGCATATGTCCTTATTACCAGTTGGAACATTTTATGGGTATATGCCCAGGAGAAGTATTGCTGGATCTTCCAATAGTACTATGTCCAATGTTCTGAGGTACCGCCAGACTGATTTCCAGAGTGGTTGTACAAGCTTGCAATCCCACCAACAATGGAGGAGTATTCCTCTTTCTCCACATCCTCTCCAGCATCTGCTGTCACCTGAATTTTTAATCTTAACCATTCTGACTGGTGTAAGGTGGAATCTCAGGGTTGTTTTGATTTGCATTTCCCTGATGATTAAGGATATTGAACATTTTTTCAGGTGCTTCTCAGCCATTCGATTTTCCTCAGTTGAGAATTCTTTGTTTAGCTCTGTACCCCATTTTAATGGGGTTATTTGATTTTCTGGAGTCCAGCTTCTTGAGCTCTTTGTATATATTGGATATTAGTCCCCTATCAGATTAGGATTGGTGAAAATCCTTTCCCAATCTGTTGGTTTCCTCTTTGTCTTGTTGACAGTGTCTTCTGCCTTACAGAAGCTTTACAGTTTTATGAGGTCCCATTTGTCAATTCTTGATCTTACAACACAAGCCATTGCTATTCCGATTAGGAATTTTCCCCCTGTGCCCATGTCTTCGAGGGTTTTCCCCACTTTTTCCTCTATAAATTTCAGTGTCTCTGGTTTTATGTCGAGGTCTTTGATCCACTTAGACTTGAGCTTTGTACAAGGAGATAAGAATGGATCAATTCTCATTCTTCTACTTGATAACTGCCAGTTGTGCCAGCACCATTTGTTGAAAATGCTGTCTTTTTTCCCACTGGATGGTTTTAGCTCCCTTGTCAAAGATCAAGTGACCATAGGTGTGCGGATTCATTTCTGGGTCTTCAATTCTATTCCATTGATCTACCTGTCTGTCACTGTACCAGTACCATGCAGTTTTTATCACAGTTGCTCTGTAGTACAGTTTAAGGTCAGGCATGGTGATTCCACCAGAAGTTCTTTT
The DNA here is from genome assembly GCF_978045245.1 of Mus caroli. Classification (NCBI taxonomy): domain Eukaryota; kingdom Metazoa; phylum Chordata; class Mammalia; order Rodentia; family Muridae; genus Mus; species Mus caroli. The sequence goes on from NW_028227256.1 coordinate 1,449,167, forward strand.
ATTGCTGAGAATAGTTTCTGCTATCTTAGCTTTTTTATTATCCCAGATGAATTTGCAAATTGCCCTTTCTATCTCAGTGGAGAATTGAGTTGGAATTTTAATGGGGATTGCATTGAATCTGTAGATTGCTTTCAGCAGGGTAGCCATTTTGACTATATTACTCTGGCCAATCCATGAGCATAGGAGATCTTTCCATCTTCTGAGATCTTCTTCAATTTCTTTCTTCAGAGACTTGAAGTTCTTATCATACAGATCTTTCACTTCCTTAGTTAGGGTCACGCCAAGGTATTTTATATTATTTGTGACTATTGTGAAGGGTATTGTTTCCCTAATTTCTTTCTCAGTCCATTTATCCTTTGTGTACAGAAAGGCATTGATTTGTTTGAGTTAATTTTATATCCAGCTACTGCACTCAAGCTGTTTATCAGGCTTAGGAGTTCTCTGGTGGAATTTTTAGGGTCACTTATATATACTATCATATCATCTGCAAATAGTGATATTTTGACTTCTTCCTTTCCAATTTGTATCCCCTTGATCTCCTTTTGTTGTCGAATTGCTCTGGCTAGGACTTCAAGTACAATGTTGAATAGATAGGGAGAAAGTGGGCAGCCTTGTCTAGTCCCTGATTTTAGTGGGATTGCTTCAAGTTTCTCTCCATTTAGTTTGATGTTGGCTACTGGTCTGCTGTATATTGCTTTTATTATGTTTAAGTATGGGCCTTGAATTCCTGCTCTTTCCAAGACTTTTATCAAGAAGGGGTGTTGGATTTTGTCAAATGCTTTCTCAGCATCTAGTGAGATGATCATGTGAGTTTTGTCTTTGAGTTTGCTTATATACTGGATTACGTTGATGGATTTCCATATATTAAACCATCCCTGAATCCCTGGGATGAAGCCTACTTGGTCATTATGGATGATCATTTTGATGTGTTCTTGGATTCAGTTTGCAAGGATTTTTAAATAGTATTTCTTTTACAAAAGTAGGTATCCTTCTGTTTAGGTCATAGATGTTAAGAATCGAAATGTCATCATAGTGGATTTTTTCCTTTCAGTAGTATTAAGTCCCCTTCACTATCCTTGTGATTAGTTTTTTAAAGCATATTTTCCTAGTTATTAAAATGGCTATGCCAACTTGCTTCTTAGGTTCATTTTTTTAATGTTATTTTCCAACTTTTATCCTGACACAATGTCTATCCTTTATGTTGAGTTTGTTTCCTGTATTCAGCAGGACAGACCATATTTTTACATCCACTCTGTTAGTTTTGTCTTTTTGTTGGGCAACTGAGATCATTAATAATGAGAGATATGAATGACAATAATTGTTGATGCCATTATTTTGTTGATGGTGGTGTAGATGATGGTGGTGTGGTGGTGATGGTAATCGTAGTAGTGATGGTAGATGTGGTATGTGTGTGTGTGTTTCCTTCTTTTAGTTTTGTAGATGTAAGTTTATTTATTTCTTGTTTTTCCATGGGTGTAGTTGATCTCCTTCAGTTGGAGTTTTCCTCCTAGCACCTTCTGTAGAGCTAGTTTTATAGATACATATTGTTTATATTTGACTGACAACAAACTCTACACAAAGCAAGTGTCAGCAAATATCAGAAAATAGAAATAACTCCCTGCCTCCTATCAGACCACCAGAGATTAAAGTTGGATATATCAATAACAAACAGAAACAACAGAAAGCTTATAAACTCATAGAAACTGAACAACTCTCTACTCAATGACTACTGGGTAGAGACAGAAATATAGAAGTTAAGGATTTCCTGAAATTTACTGAAAACAATTGCACAACATACCTAAACTTTCGAGACCCAATGAACATGGTACTTAGAGAAAAGTTCATAACGCTAAGTATCTAGATAGAGAAATTGCAGAGATCTTATACTAGCAACTTAGCAACACATCACAAAACTCTAGAACAAAAATAACTTTGCACATCTAAGAGAATAGATAGCAAGAAATAATCAAATGAAGGTGTGCTGAGATCCATAATTAGAAATAAAGAGAACAATACAAAAAATATACCTATAACCCTAGTGAAATAGGAACAGTCATTAAAATTCTCCCAACCAAAAAATTTCCAGGGCCAGATGGTTTTAGCACAGAATTTTACCAGACATTGAAAGATGAGTTAACAACAATACTACTCAAATTATTCCTGAAATTAGTAACAGAAGGAACATTGCAAATGTATTTAATGAGGCCACAATTGCCCTTGTACTCCAACCACATAAGAACTTAACAAAAGGGGGCTGGTGAGATGGCTCAGTGGGTAAGAGCACCCGACTGCTCTTCTGAAGGTTCAGAGATCAAATCCCAGCAACCACATGGTGGCTCACAACCATCCATAACGGGATCTGGCGCCCTCTTCCGGAATATCTGAAGAAAGCTACAATGTACTTACATATAATAAATAAATAAATAAATCTTTAAAAAATAAAAAAAAGAACTTAACAAAAAAGAGATATACAATTTTCTCATATGAACATTGATGCAAAAATCCTCACTGGGGGACTTTTGGGATAGCATTTGAAATGTAAATGTAGAAAATACCTAGCTAAAAAAAATAAATTAAAAAAAATGTATTTTTAGTATTGCTGTAAACAAAGATCTGCATAAGACTGTTCAATTGAATGTTGTTTTATATCAAACAACTTTTTTTTCAACTTTTTATTAGATACAAACAACTTTTATAATACTCACTTTTATTGTTACAATATTTTATAAATTTTAAAGAACATGATCAAAATGAAAGGTATTGCAGGTTTTGAAAGGGGGGGTCTCCAGGAGGAGTTGGGGTACTAAAGGGAAAGAAAAATGTAATATAAGTCTATTTACTCAAAATATGTTTTTAAATGTTAACAAATTCAGATAAATTGAAATTATGTATCTTTTCTAATCATATTGCAATAAAACTTAAATAAAAAATGTCCATCCTATCAAAAGCAATCTATAGATTCAATGCAGTTCCCATTGAAATTCCAAGTCATTTCTTTATAGAACTCAAAAAGAATAATTCTCAACATCATATGGAAAAAAAATTCCAGGATAGCTAAAACAACCTTGAATTTCTGGAGGCATTACCATTTCTGATTTCAAGTTTTATTCAGAGTTATACTAATAAAAGCCACATAGTATTGGCATAAAGAGAGACACATTGATGAATCAAATCAAACTGAAGACCCAGAAAAAACTCCACACACCTTTGGACACATCTGAGTTTTGGTTAAAAAAAAAATAGCCAGACATATACAATGGAAAAAAAGACAGCATTCTCAACAAATGGTGTTAGTCAACTGGATATCTTCATGTAGAAGCATATAAAAGATCCATACTTATCACCATGCACCAAACACGAATACAAGTGGATCAAAGACTTCGACGTAAAACCAGATGAGAAAATCATGAAGTTTTGAAGCACAGAAAAAAACTTTCTGAAAAGAACACTGATACTGCAGGCACTAAGATATACAATTAATATATGTAACCTCACAAAACTGAAAATCTTTGTTCAGGAGAAAAACACTGCCAATCAAAGTGGCAGCCTATACAATGGGAATAGGTTTTTACCAACTCAGATAACTTGTAATCAAAATACATAAATGACTCAAAAACCAAATGTCAAAAAGGTCAAATAATCCAATTTTTTAAATGGGGTACAGCTCTAAACAGAGAATCCTCAATAGAGGAATCTCAAATCACCAAGAAACACTTAAAGAACTCTTTGATATCCATAGCCATCAAGGAAGTGCAAACTAAAATTACTTTGAGATGCCATCTTACACCTGACAGAATGCCTAGGATAAATAACAAAAATGACAGCTCATGCTGATGAAGATGTGGAGCAAGGGAACTACACCAACATTGCTCATCAAAGGGCAAACTTATACAGTCACTATGGGAATCAATATGGTAGTTCATCAGAAAATTGTGAATCAATCTACCTGAAAACCCCCCTACATCACTCCTGGGCATATACCCAAAGGATGCTTAATCATACCACAAAGGCACTTGTTCAACTATGTTCATTGTGGCTTTAATCATAACAGCAAGAAACTGGAAACAACCTAGATGGGAAGGGAAGGAAGTGAAAAAAAGGAAAGGAAAAGTGAAAGAGAGAGAGAAAAAAAACAGAGTGGGGGAAAAGAAGCTGGGAATAAATCTAACATAGGAATCTAAATACTTCTATAAACAAATTCTAAGAATCTGGAGGAAGACATTGAGGAGGACACTAGAAAATGGATAGACATGCTGGCCTCATGAATTGGAAAAAATGTGAAAAATGACCATCATAGTGAAGAGTTTTATCTACAGATTCAGTGCAAGCTTAATAAAAAATTCAACATTATTCTTTACACACACACACACACAAAGACTTACAAAATGTTATGTGGTGGCACAAAAGAGCAATCCTGAACCAAAAGAATACTATCAGAGGCATATCATACCTTTGCTATTTTATTACCACATAGGTTATGCAAAGATAGGGGAGCAATATATGAATATAAATTAGTTGTGAACAGTGAAATGCAACTTATTATTTTTCCAGACAGACCCATAGTTATCCCTTATCAGCCTATTTTTGGTAATACTTGAACTGTCCTTTGAACCCATTGCAAAATGCTAACTGCTTGTTCAGTTAATTTTTAAGTTAAATAAAATTCTTGACATCTATCTTTAGGGAATAGTGAAGTAAGCCTGGTCTAGCTGCATTGAGAGGCAAGCCTTATAGGTCATTCAGATTAGAGTCCGTGGCTCCTGAAGCACCAAGTACTTTTCAGTTCCTGAGGAACTGAAGCACTCCCTCAGGCAGTGAAGAACTCAGTCTACTTCTGTATCTGTGTTCTTTAGAAGTCAGTGAAGCATACAAAAGCTTGACAGGACAATTGGTCTCAGATATTAATCTTGTGTACCTTCTATAGCTTGTAAGCATCATTGTATCCTGGAAACTACCATTGTACTGATCCTGGCAACAGCCATTATATTTTGTTTCTGATAAAGGGATTAAAAAGCCTGGTTGCTTGCAATTAACTTGTCACAGCCTCAATCTTGCTGTGGTTCCTCCAAGCTGGCCTGATAAACATTCATTTCTCATTGGCCATATAAGGTAACTTTGGCCCAGTGAGTTAGTGCTGACACTTACACAAATCCACCCTATATCTCTCAGCTTCAACAAACAGGATACCAAAAGCAACTGCAATCCTCCTATAAGTGCCCTAAGGCTATAGAGACCAAGGGGCCCTTTACTGACTAAGAGCACCAAGAGAAAAGAAAAGCTGATCACACGGGGGAGTCTCTCTGTGGAAGAGATAAAATCCAATACCTGCATGCCATCCAGAACACAGAGGAGTGTCTCCTCAGTGGGAGAGATAATGTCAAGCACTTGCATTCCATCTGGAAAGCTGAGAGCAGAAGTTGTAAATGACCTGGTGGCCCTTTTGCTATCTGTGGAAACAGACCTCACCCTAATTCCCCAGAATTATTATTCCAGACTCTTCCCTCCCTAGATCACTACCCATCTTTAGTGTAATTGTCACAAATGCTTTAAGGCCTGCTGATCTCTATATTACGGGTGAGAGACTACACTAAATTCTAGGCCTATTAGTTATAGAACTCACTCTCATGGTCACGTGTACGTTGTAAAAGAGTTTCTATGTAGTCACGCCTTAAGCTTTCTTGTGCTCCTGGAATTTGACTGATGGCTGCCTAGGAACCTTTTCCTAAACTGTACTGTTTTAACTACACCGACCGTGAACCACCTGGCAAATCACACTCCCCAAAGTCTAATCCATTACATAGGAAGTCAATCTGGGCCAGGTTTTCACTCTTATCTTTTTTTATAATGTGTTTCCCTGTCTGACACTTGCAGATACTCCCTCATCAGGTGGCTTGTGAAAATAGTTTGCTCCTCTCTTAACCCTGAAAATCCTACAAATTTATGCAAATCATATGTAGCAGTGTGGAGTGAGGAACTGGGGAGAGCCACTAGAAAGTTCCAGGTGCCAGGGAAGCAAGAGGTTCCCAGGACCCAACAGAGATGGCTATAGCTGAAATACCCAACAAAGATGAAATAGAACCTGTACAGACCACCTCCAGTAGATAGGCATGGCCCCCAGTTGAGGGATAGGGCCACCCATCCACCTCATTTTTTTAACCCAGAATTGTTCCTGTCTAAAGGAAAACTTAGGGGGAAACAAAAACAAAAACAGAGCAGAGACTGAAGGAAAGGCCATCCAGAGATCGTCCCACCTAGGGATTCATCCTATCTGCAGACACCAAACCCAGACACTATTGCTGATGCCAGTAAAAGCTTGCTGACAGGAGCCTAGAATAGCTGTCCTCTGAGAGTCTCTGTCAGCACCTGACTAATACAGATGCAGATACTCACAGCCACCCTCAGACTGACCCCAGGGACCCTAGTGGAAGAGTTAAGGGAAGGAATAAAGGAGCTGAAGGGAATTGCTGCCCCATAGGAAGAACAATTAACCAGACACCTCAGAGCTTCCAGGCACTAAGCCATCAACCAAAGAGCATACATGGGTTGGTCCATGGCCCCTGCTACATATGCAGCAGAGGATTGCCTTATCTGGCATCAATGAAAGGGGAGGCCCTTGGTCCTGTGGAGGCTTGATGCCCCAGCATAGGGGGATACTAGAGAGGTGAGGCAGAGTGGGTGGGTGGGTGGAGAAGCACTCTCATAGAGGCAAAGGGGAGGGGGGATGAAATGGGAGGTTTGGAGTAAGGACCAGGAAGGGGGACAACATTTGAAATATAAATAAATAAACAATTTTTAAAAGTTGAAATACTTATGTTTACCCTAATAACACCCATTCAATAAACTGCCCAGGCCATTAAGGGTATACGTATTCAAATGACAGCCAAATATCTGAATGATGTCTCTTTAAAGAAGCAAAATGTGCCACTTGACAGTACAGCGGTAGAGCATGTAGGTGTGCCCAATCCAAATACAGCTGGATACAGGGCCAGGGACCCAAAAAGTGCACTGAAGTTTTGCTGCACTTGCTAAAAATACAGAGAGTAATGCTGAACTTAAGGGTTTACATAAGGATTCTCTAGTCATTGAAATAGCCATGTGAACAAAGCACATAAGATGTGGCATTGAACTTAAAGAGCCCATGGCCATGTTACCCTGTACATATGCTCCTGCCACATGGAGAAATGATCCTCACTGAAAAGGAAAAATTATCCCAGGGTCATGAAAGGAGAACACAACAGAGAAAAGGATATCCCAGAAGAAACTGAAAGGGAAAAACCTGTGACATGGGAATAGATTCAGCATTAAACAAATGCAAATAAAGTTTTTTCTGTTTTGTTTTGTTTTGTTTTGTTTTAAGTAACTGTTTTCAGGTTGGATGAGAATTTGAGGATCACACTACAGAGGGGAGGGGAGGGGAGGAGAGGAGGAGGGGAGGAGAGGAGGAGGAGAGGAGGAGGACAGGAGGAGGAGAGGGGGAGGAGAGGAGGAGGACAGGAGGAGGACAGGAGAGGAGAGGACAGGAGAGGACAGGAGGGGAGGGGAGGGGAGGGGAGGGGAGGGGAGGGGAGGGGAGGGGAGGGGAGGGGAGGGGAGGGGAGGGGAGGGAGGGGAGGGGAGGAGAGGAGAGGAGAGGAGAGGAGAGGAGAGGAGAGGAGAGGAGAGGAGAGGAGAGGAGAGGAGAGGAGAGGAGAGGAGAGGAGAGGAGAGGAGAGGAGAGGAGAGGAGAGGAGAGGAGAGGAGAGGAGAGGAGAGGAGAGGAGAGAGAAGATGAGAAGAGAAGAGAAAACCTAAAATATGATCCACTAGTTTGCTGTAAAACTTGTAAAGTTTTCCCTCTTCTTGATTTTCTTGTGTTTTGCAAATTGTATCTTGGGTGTTCTATGTGGGCTAATATCAACTTATCAGTGAGTACATATCTAAAGACTCCTTTTGTGATTGGGTTACCTCACTGTCTTAGTCAGGGTTTCTATTCCTGCACAAACATCATGACCAAGAAGCAAGTTGGGGAGGAAAGGGTTTATTTGGCTTACACTTCCATAAAGCTGTTCATCACCAAGGAAGTCAGGACTGGAACTCAAGCAGGTCAGAAAGCAGAAGCTGATGCAGAGGCCATGGAGGGATGTTCTTTACTGGCTTGCCTCCCCTGGCTTGCTCAGCCTTCTCTCTTATAGAACCCAAGACTACCAGCCCAGAGATGGTCCCACCCACAAGGGGCCTTTTCCCCTTAATCACTAATTGAGAAAATGCCTTACACTTGGATCTCATGGAGGCATCTCCTCAACTGAAGCTCCTTTCTCTGTGATAACTTCAGCTGTGTCAGGTTGACACAAAACTAGCCAGTACACTCACTAAGGATGATATCCTTCAGATACATCCATTTGTCCCAGAATTTCATAAATCCATTGTTTTAATAGCTGAGTAGTACTCCATTGAGTAAATGTACCACATTTTCTGTATCCATTCTTCTGTTGAGGGACATCTGGGTTCTTTCCAGCTTCTGGATATTATACATTGACTGCTATGAACATAGTGGGGCATGTGTTCTTATTACCAGTTTGAACTTCTTCTGGGTATATTCCTCCTTAGTAAAGGGAACAAAATACCCATGAAAGGAGTTACAGAGACAAAGTTTGGAGCTAAGACGAAAGTATGGACTATCCAGAGACTACCCCACCTGGGTATCCATCCCATAATGAGCCACTAAACCTAGACACTGTTGCATATGCCAGAAAGATTTTGCTGAAGGGAAAATGCAGCCCTATAGGTGGAACAACAATATGAACTAATCAGTACCCCCAGAGCTCGTATCTCTAGCTGCATATGCAGCAGAAGATCACCTGGTCGGCCATCCCTGGGAAGAGAGGCCCCTTGGTATTGCAAACTTTATATGCCCCAGTACAGAGGAATGTCAGCGTCAAGAAGCGGGAGTGGGTGGGTAGGGGAGCAGGGTGGGGGGGTATAGGTATCTTTTGGGGTAGTATTTGAAATGTATATAAATAAAATATCTTTTTTAAAAAGTATTTCAGCTGGATTTGTGACAAGTGTAAATCTCTTATCCTAGCAGAAAGAAAGAGAGAGAGAGAGAGAGAGAGAGAGAGAGAGAGAGAAGAGAAGAGAAAGAGAGGGAAAAAAACCTCTAATATTTTACAAATCTAATAAACTTCTCATGAACTTACTAGGTAGCTCCTCCAAAGAATTCATGGTATTGTCCCAGTTTATCAACAAATGCCATAAATACGAACTATGGTCTCAAGAATTGTGTAATTCTTGGCATTGAAATGCAGAAGAGAACAATCTAAATGTCTCGAGTAAGTCTTACTTTTACCCATTGAAAGAACAACAAATTAACTTATCTTTGGTTTCTGTTGAGACTTCCAATGCCAACATGCTCCTCAATTGTCTTCCCTAGGATAGACTGACAACTGATAGATGCATTTCACTTTATAATCCTCCACACTGGAACTGCAACTCTGTTTACTTATAGAGCATTTCCTTTTCTTCATATTATTATTATTATTTATTAGATATTTTCTTTATATGCATTTCAAATGCTATCCCGAAAGTTCCCATTACCCTCCCCCTGTTCTGCTCCCCTACCCACCCACTTCCGCTTCTTGGCCCTGGCATTCCTCTGTACTGGGGCACATAAAGTTTGCAATACCAAGGGGCCTCTCTTCCCAGTAATGGCCAACTAGGCCATCTTCTGTTACATATGCAGCTAGAGACACGAGCTCCGGGGGTACTGGTTAGTTCATATTGTTGTTCCACCTATAGGGTTGCAGACCCCTTCAACTACTTGGGTACTTTCTCTAGCTCCTCCATTGGGGGCCCTGTGATCCATACAATAGCTGACTGTGAGCATCCACTTCTGTATTTGCCAGGCACTGGCATAGCCTCAGATGAGACAGATATAACAGGGTCCCTTCAGCAAAATCTTTCTGGCATATACAATAGTGTCTAGGTTTGGTGGCTCATTATGGGATGGATCCCCAGGTGGGGTAGTCTCGGGATAGTCCATCCTTTCGCCTTAGCTCCAAACTTTGTCTCTGTAACTTCTTTCATGGGTATTTTGTTCCTTATTCTAAGGAGGAATGAAGTATCCAACCATTTGTCTTCCCTCTTCTTGTTTTTTTGTGTTTTGCAAGTTGTATCTTGGGTGTTCTATGTTTCTGGGCTAATATCCACTTATCAGTGATTGCATATCTAATGACCTCTTAAACCAACAAGATAGATAAACCCTTAGCCAGACTAACTAGAGGGCACAGGGACACTATCCTAATTAATAAAATCAAAAATGAAAAAGGAGACATAGCAACAGAACCTGAGGAAATCCAAAACATCATCAGATCCTACTACAAAAGGCTATACTCAACAAAACTAGAAAACCTGGATGAAATAGACAACTTCCTAGACAGATACCTGGTACCAAAGTTAAATCAGGATCAGAATAACGATCTAAACAGTCCCATTTCCCCTAAAGAAATAGAAGCAGTCATCAATAGTCTCCCAACCGAAAAAAAGCCCAGGACCAGATGGGTTTAGCGCAGTTCTATCAGAGCATTTCTTTTCCTTCTGAAAAGTGCTACGCCTTCCAAGTTTATTCCTGGGGAAATACCTACAGTTTTTTCTCATTCTGGCATGCACCCAGCTTCTTCCAAGCAGAAGCAGACAGCCTAGGCTGCACCTGAAAGTAGGTCATTCTCCATAAAACATTATCTCACCTCTCATGCTGCTCGAGCTTCTGATGCGTTTCACAACTGCCATCTGGTGTTCAAATGTATAATTACACCACATCATTTTGAGACAATAGTCATTGACTTCAGATAAGTAGTCATTCTGTCATCAATCAGTACCTGGAAATCTGCAGGCTATTAATTTATCAAGATGAGTCCCATCATACATTTAGAACAGATGGACTCTACTGGATACAAGATGTTAGATGCCCTTCTTTGGCCTTTCAAAGTGCTTCATCACAAAAGCAAGAATGAGACCTGTATGACCACATTTTCCTTTAAATTTTTTCTTAATAATTTAAATTTCACAGAGTTGCAAGACTTTTTAAATTGGGCCTCACACTGTAGTTCAGGTTGGCCTGAAACTTATAAGCTTTTTTAAGTGTAAGTCTTCTGAAAATGAAAACATCCTTTACGTGTTTAAGAACAAAAAAATTAGATATTTCTGAAAAGTGTTGAAATACTGCTTTATAAAATAGAATTATTGATATTCTTTACTATTTTGAATATTCCTCTGAAAATAAAGCTATGAATCTAATAACAAGTAAAAACCAAATGCAATCAATAGAATTTCTCATCCATACAAGATACACTGGGTACATGTCCCAGTAATGTGCTAGCCTGGAATATAAACATGAATATTAATTAATGTGACCTCTGACCTCAGAAGCCAACTCATACACACATTTATTTGAAGTTAGAAGTGTATTATATGATATCTATTATCAGTTCAACATTGTGTGTTCAATCTCATTTTCTTGTGTTACTGGGCCCACTGAGGATATTAGTATGGTATTCGTTACAGAGGACATTGGTGTGGAACTAGCTACAAAACACATTGGTGTGGTTTTAGCGACTGAAGGGTGTGGAGTTAAATCAGCTATAAAAATACTGGTATAGCATTATTGTCAAAATTCATACTATGCATTTATTTCTAAACTTGTAGTTGTTAAGCAGTCCACATAATGCAGCCATGTACCTAAATATTATCCAAAGCCACCATACGTGTGTATATGAATTCCCCTGAGAATTAATGTCTTTAAACATTCTACCCTTGCTTCCTAGAGTGGAGAAAACTAAATACTTAGGGCAAAGAAAACATTAATTATTTTATCTAAAAGACCTATTTCGAATCCTGCTATTGTAACTATCATATACCAACAATGAAGTAAATCACCTCCTCATTTCCAAGCTGATACATTGAAACATTCTCACTTCCAAGTTCTGACTTGTGGAATAATATAGGTATAATGTGCCCAAGCTAATAAATATAAACATTATATGTAATAAGGATAACATAGAATAAATCCATAATTCCACTGTAATCCCTGGTATACAGTAGCCACAACATTACCGTTAGTTTTATTGTTTCTCCAAAGCTTACATCTTTTCATTACAATTCGTCACTACTCACCACAAAATCTTACACACTATGACTTCCATATTTCAATTAGAAGAGGGCATTGCTTTAATACAGAGACATCATGTGTCATATAGAGGTGTTCTTTAACTGAAGTAGAAAATGTTCTAACTTTTATGGATTTAAGCCTCATGCTGAAGGAAAAAAACAGAAGTTATCCCTCATGTCCTTTCTTACAGCTCAGTGCCAAACTAAGATTTAGTACCTCCCTGTGGGTTCTCTAGAACATTACTTATGTTATTTTTCAGTTACTCTTAGACAACAGATTTCTAAGTTTTCTACAATGTATTTCTATAACATCAATATGCACAAGAAATCTTTAAAGGGATTCCTGATTGATACAAGGGCAATATACTATAATTGTTTTTAAATGTTGTTCATACTCAAGTGCATGTATATAGTTTGTTTTATTTATATGTAATTAAGTGTCTCCCTTGAGCATGAAAGCAACAAAATTGTTAATATCTTCATAGCAGTTCTCTTTCCATTTGAAGAAAAGTTCAAGCCCCTATGTTAAATCGTTCCAGTCTTTTTAATTTTTTCCTTCACACAATGTTTGTTTACCTAGATAGGTTGAAAAATTTTAAGATCATATTTCTCCCCAACACTGTTAAAGAGCTACCTTCCTTGGTTAATTCATTTCTTCCCTTACCCGTGCTCCTCCTCACCTGGATTCCTCTCTTCACTAACAAATAGCTCTATACCTATAGCTTCAAGCATGCTTTGCTTAGGAGTCACATTTGACAGTGAATTGTTCTATTCCATCCCATCCTTTCCTACACTGTCTGCCACCTCTGCACACAAGTTCTACTCCAAACTCATAGTTTCAGAACCATTTTTGCCTTGAGTAAATAATCAGCTCATCTGCCAGATTTCACTGGCCTAGCTCCTGTGCATCTCTTACAACTGTCTCAATAAGGCAGGCCAGATTCTCACAAAAGGCACACAATCAAAAGTCCACATGTTCAGGTCAAATTGCAAAGCAGAGCATAAATAGTCAAGACAGCATGTCTCCCCTCAAACCCACTAGTCTCATAGAATGGTTCTCTAATGACAAATCCATTAGAGGAACCTCAGGATAGAATTTAAAAGAACAATCATAAACTTTACAAAGACCATAAGGATGGTTCCCAGATCCAGCCGAGACTAGTCTGTGCAGGTGAAAGTGTGGACTACAGAAGCTAACAGCTTCTGGGACAGGTTGAAGCCACACAGCTTCTGAGGAAGACCGAATTTCAGGCTCCAGACATCCAGGCACCTTCCCTGCCAGAGGAGAGGTGTCCGCCCCACACAGGAGGGCTTTGAGGCAGCACCTGGGGGGAGCCATATTGGTTCCCAGATCCCTCTGAGACTAGTCTGCACAGGTGAGAGTGTGGACTACAGAAGTTACACAGATTGTGGGACAAGCCTTGTTTCAGGCCTTCATCTTCTGCCAGGAAGCAGGTCTGAATGCCAGATATCTGTCAACCTTCCCTGCAAGAGGAGATCTTGCCTGCAGAGAGTGCTCTAACCACTGAAACACAGGAGATATCTAGTCTCCAAGGTCTGCTGATAGAGGCTAACAGAGTCACGAGAGGAACAAGCTCTAACCAGAGACAACTATAACAACTAACTCCAGAGATTACCAGATGGCAAAAGGCAAACATAAGAATCTTACTAACAGAAACCAAGACCACTCACCATCATCAGAACCCAGCACTCCCACCTCAGCCAATCCTGGGCACCACAACACACCAGAAAAGCTAGATCCGGATTTAAAAGCATATCTCATGATGATGGTAGAGGACATCAAGAAGGACTTTAATAACTCACTTAAAGAAATACAGGTGGCCCTTCCAGACCAACCAGCACCGGGGTAGGTAGGGTGCAGAGTCGGCTGACACCAGCCAGCTACCCACGACACCCGCCACGGGACCTGAGACTGCATTAGTTAGGGAAGCAGAAAACCGGCCTGAGTAGGGGCCCCAGCCCCTTTCGGTCCGACCAGCACCAGGGTAGCTAGGGCGCAGAGTCAGCTGACACCTGCCAGCTACCCACGACACCCGCCACGGGACCTTAAGACTTCTGGTGAGTGGAACACAGTGTCTGCTCCAATCCAATCGCGCAGGACCTGACACTGCATTAGTTAGGGAACCAGAAAACCAGGCCTGAGTAGAGGCACAAGCCCCTTCCGGTTCGACCAGCACCGGGGTAGCTAGGGCGCAGAGTCGGCTGACACCCACCAGCTACCCACAACACCCGCCACGGGAGCTTAAGACTTCAGGTGATCCGGCCACCCTCCCAGCCAGAGGACAGGTCCCCGCCCGGCCAGGGAGCCCTTTGCCTCAGGATCAGCGGAAGCCATCTTGGTTCCGGGACTCAGCTGAACTTAGTCTGCACAGGTGAGAGTGTGCACCACAGAAGCTGACAGCTTCTGGGATAGGCAGGAGCCACAGAGCCTCTGAGGCAGTGCCCTTTTGGACTCCAGACATCCAGCCACCCTCCCGGCCAAAGGACAGGTGTCTGCCTGGCCCGGGAGCCCTTGGCCTCAAGAGCAGCAGAAGCCATCTTGTTTCCGGGACTCCGCCAAACTTAGGAACTTAGTCTGCACAGGTGAGAGTGTGCACCACAGAGGCTGACAGCTTCTGGGACAGGCGGGAGTCACAGAGCCTCTGAGGCAGCACCCTTTTCGGGCTCAAGACATCCAGCCACCCTCCCGGCCAGAGGACAGGTGTCTGACTGGCCCGGGAGCCCTTGGCCTCAGGATCTGCGGAAGCCATCTTGGTTCCGGGACTCCTCTGAACTTAGGAACTTAGTCTGCACAGGTGAGAGTGTGCACCACAGAAGCTGACATCTTCTGGGACAGGCGGGAGCCACAGAGCCTCTGAGGCAGAGCCCTTTTTGGGCCCCAGACCTCCGGCCACCCTCCAGGCCAGAGGACAGGTGTCCACCCAGCTCTGGGAGCCCTTTGCCTCAGGATCTACGGTAGCCACCTTGGTTCTGGGACTCAGCCGAACATAGAAACCTAGTCTGCACAGGGGAGAGTGTGCACCACAGAACCTAACAGCTTGTGGGACAGGCAAAAGCCACAGAGCCTTTGAGGCAGCACCCTTTTCGGGCCCTAGACATCCGGCCACCCTCCAGGCCAGAGGACAGGTGTCAACCTGGCCCAAGAGCCCTTTGCCTCAGGATTGGCGGGAGCCATCTTGGTTCCAGGACTCCACCGAACATAGTCTGCACAGGTGAGAGTGTGCACCACACAAGCTGACAGCTTCTGTGACCCGCCAAAACAACAGAGCTTCTGGAAAAGGTCCTGTTTTGGGCCTTCATCTTCGGCCAGGAGGAGGTTCAAACACCAGATATCTGTGCACCTTCCCTGTAAGAGGAGAGCTTGCCTACAGAGAATGCTCTGACCACTGAAACTCAGAGGAGAGAGACTGTCTCCCAGGTCTACTGATAGAGGCTAAGAGAATCACCAGAAGAACAATCTCTAAACAGACAACTATAACAACTACCTCCAGAGATTACCAGATGATGAAAGGTAAATGTAATAATCTTACTGACAGAAACCAAGACCACTCACCATCATCAGAACCCAACACTCTCACTTCGCCCAGTCCAGGGAACCCCAACACACCGGAAAAGCTAGACCCAGATATAAAACCATATCTCATGATGATGGTAGAGGACATCAAGAAGGACTTTAATAACACACTTAAAGAAATACAGAAGAACACTGCTAAACAGGTAGAAGACATTGAAGAGAAAGCAGAAACATCCCTTAAAGAATTGCAGGAAAACCACACCAAACAGGTGATGGAATTGAATAAAATCACCCAAGACCTAAAAAGGGAAATAGACACAATAAAGAAAACCCAAATTGAGGCAACGCTGGAGATAGAAACCCTAGGAAAGAAATCAGAAACCATAGATGCGAGCATCAGCAACAGAATACAAGAGATGGAAGAGAGAATCTCAGGTGCAGAAGACTCCATAGAGAACATCAGCACAACAGTCAAAGAAAATACAAAATCCAAAAAGATCCTAACTCAAAACATTCAGGATATCCAGGACACAATGAGAAGACCAAACCTACGGCTAATAGGAGTAGATGAGAATGAAGATTTTCAAATCAAAGGACCGGCAAATGTCTTCAACAAAATTATAGAAGAAAACTTCCCAAATCTAAAGAAAGAGATGCCCATGAACATACAAGAAGCCTTCAGAACTCCAAATAGACTGGACCAGAAAAGAAATTCCTCACGACACATGATAATCAGAACAACAAATGCACTAAATAAAGATAGAATACTAAAAGCAATAAGGGAAAAAGGTCAAGTAACATACAAAGGCAAGCCGATCAGAATTACACCAGATTTTTCACCAGAGACTATGAAAGCCAGAAGGGCCTAGACAGATGTTATACAGAAACTAAGAGAACACAAATTCCAGCCCAGGCTACTATACCCAGCCAAACTCTCAATTATCATAGATAGAGAAACCAAAGTATTCCACAACAAAACCAAATTCACGCATTATCTTTCCACGAATCCAGCCCTTCAAAGGATAATAACAGAAAAAAAAAAAAAACCAATGAAAGGACAGAAACCACGTCCTAGAAAAAGCAAAAAGGTAATCCCTCAACAAACCTAAGACAGCCACAAGAACAGAATGCCAACTCTAACAACAAAAATAATACAAAGCAACAATTCCTTTTCCTTAATATCTCTTAATATCAATGGACTCAATTCCCCAATAAAAAGACATAGACTAACAGAATGGATACAAAAACAGGACCCAACATTTTGCTGCTTAAAGGAAACTCATCTCAGAGCAAAAGATAGACACTACCTCAGAATGAAAGGCTGGAAAACAATTTTCCAAGCAAATGGTAAGAAGAAACAAGCTGGAGTAGCCATCCTAATATCTAATAAAATCGACTTCCAACCCAAAGTCATCAAAAAAGACAAGGAAGGGCACTTCATACTCATCAAAGATAAAATCCTACAAGAGGAACTATCAATTCTGAATAACTATGCTCCAAATACAAGGGCAGCCACATTCATTAATGATACTTTAGTAAAGCTCAAAGCACACATTGCACCTCACACAATAATAGTGGGAGACTTCAACACACCACTTTCACCAATGGACAGATCATGGAAACAGAAACTAAACAGGGACACAGTGAAACTAACAAAGATTATGAAACAAATGGATCTAACAGATAACTACAGAACATTTTATCCTAAAACAAAAGGATATACCTTCTTCTCAGCACCTCATGGTACCTTCTCCAAATTTGACCACATAATTGGTCACAAAACAAGCCTCCACATGTACAAAAATATTGAAATTGTCCCATGCATCCTATCAGATCACCATGGACAAAGGCTGATCTTCAATAACAAAATAAATAATAGAAAGCCAGCACACACGTGGAAACTAAACAACACTCGTCTCAATGATACCTTGGTCAAGGAAGGAATAAAGAAAGAAATTAAGGACTTTTTGGAGTTTAATGAAAATGAAGCCACAACATACCCAAACTTATGGGACACAATGAAAGCATTTCTAAGAGGAAAACTCATAGCTCTGAGTGCCTCCAAAAAGAAACTAGAGAGAGCACACATTAGCAGCTTGACAACATACCTAAAAGCTCTAGAACAAAAGGAAGCAAATTCACCCAAGAGGAGTAGACGGCAGGAAATAATCAAACTCAGGGGTGAAATCAACCAAGTGGAAACAAGAAGAACTATTCAAAGAATCAACCAATCGAGGAGCTGTTTCTTTGAGAAAATCAACAAGATAGATAAACCCTTAACCAGACTCACTAGAGGGAACAGGGAAAGTAATCTAATTAACAAAATCAGAAATGAAAAGGGAGACATAACAACAGATCCTGAAGAAATCCAAAACACCATCAGATCCTTCTCCAAAAGGCTATACTCAACAAAACTGGGGAACCTGAATGAAATTGACAAGTTTCTAGACAGATACCAGGTACAAAAGTTAAATCAAGATCAGGTTAATGATCTAAACAGTCCCATATCCCCTAAAGAAATAAAAGCAGTCGTTAATAGCCTCCCAACCGAAAAATCCAAGGACCAGATGGGTTTAGTGCATAGTTCTATCAGACCTTGAAAGAAGATCTAATCCCAGTTCTTTACAAAATATTCCACAAAATAGAAACAGAAGGTACTCTACCTAACTCATTCTATGAAGCCCCAATTACTCTGATACCTAAACCACAAAAAGACCCAACAAAGACAGAGAACTTCAGACCAATTTCCCTTACGAATATCGATGCAAAAATCCTCAATAAAGTTCTCGCTAACAGAATCCAAGAACACATCAAAACAATCATCCATCCTGACCAAGTACGTTTCATCCCAGGGATGCAAGGAAGGTTCAATATACAGAAATCTATCAACGTAATCCAGTATATAAACAAACTCAAAGACAAAAACCACATGATCATCTCGTTAGATGCAGAGAAAGCCTTTGACAACATCCAACATCCATTCATGATAAAAGTCTTGGAAAGATGAGGAATTCAAGGCCCATACCTAACCATGATAAAAGCAGTCTACAACAAACCAACATCAAAGTAAATGGTGAGAAGCTGGAAGAAATCCCACTAAAATCAGGGACTAGACAAGGCTTTCCACTCTCTCCCTACCTATTCAACATTGTACTTGAAGTCCTACCCAGAGCGATTAGACAGCAAAAGGAGATCAAGGGGATACAAATTGGAAAAGAAGAAGTCAAAATATCACTCTTTGGAGATGATATAGTATATATAAGTGACCCCAAAAAATTAACCAGAGAACTCCTAAGCCTGATAAACAGCTTCAACGAAGTAGCTGGATATAAATTAACTCAAGCAAGTCAATGGCCTTTCTGTACAAAAGGATAAACAGGCTGAGAAAGAAATTAGGAAAACAACACCCTTCTCAATAGTCACAAACAATATAAAATACCTTGGCGTGGCTCTAACTAATTGAAAGATCTGTATGACAATAACTTCAAGTCTCTGAAGAAAGAAATTAAAGAAGATCTCAGAAGATGGAAA
Organism: Mus caroli; assembly: GCF_978045245.1. NCBI lineage: Eukaryota > Metazoa > Chordata > Mammalia > Rodentia > Muridae > Mus > Mus caroli. The sequence goes on from NW_028227256.1 coordinate 1,468,374, forward strand.
GATCTCCCATGCTCATGGATTGGCAGGATCAACATTGTAAAAATGACTATCTTACCAAAAGCTATCTATAGATTCAATGCAATCCCCATCAAAATTCCAACTCAATTCTTCAAGGAATTAGAAAGGGCAATCTGCAAATTCATCTGGAACAACAAAAAACCTAGGATAGCAAAAACTCTTCTTAAGGATAAATGAACCTCTGGTGGAATCACCATGCCGGACCTAAAGCTGTACTACAGAGCAATTGTGGTAAAAACTGCACGGTACTGGTATAACGACAGACAAGTAGACCAATGGAACAGAATTGAAGACCCTGAGATGAACCCACACACTTATGGTCACTTGATATTTGACAAGGGAGCAAAAACCATCCAGTGGAAAAAAGATAACATTTTCAACAAATGGTGCTGGCACAACTGGTTGTTATCATGTAGAAGAATGCGAATTGATCCATTCCTATCTCCTTGTACAAAGGTCAAATCTAAGTGGATTAAGGAACTCCACATAAAACCAGAGACACTGAAACTTATAGAGGAGAAATTAGGGGAAAGCCTCGATAATATGGGTACAGGGGAAAACTTCCTGAATAGAACAGCAAAGGCTTGCACTGTAAGATCAAGAATCGATAAATGGGACCTTATAAAGTTGCAAAGCTTCTGCAAGGCAAAAAGACACTGTCAATAAGACAAAAAGACCGCCAACAGATTGGGAAAGGATCTTTACCTATCCTAAATCAAATAGGGGACTAATATCCAATATATATAAAGAACTCAAGAAGGTGGACTCCAGAAAATCAAATAACCCCTTTAAAAAATGGGGCTCAGAACTGAACAAAGAATTCTCACCTGAGGAATACTGAATGGCAGAGAAGCACCTGAAAAAATGTTCATCATCCTTAATCATCAGGGAAATGCAACTCAAAACAACCCTGAGATTCCACCTCACACCAGTCAGAATGACTAAGATCAAAAATTCAGGTGACAGCAGATGCTGGCAAGGATGTGGAGAAAGGGGAACACTCCTTCATTTTTGGTGGGATTGCAAGCTTGTACAACCACTCTGGAAATCAGTTTGTTGGTTCCTCAGGAAATTTGACATAATACTACCAGAGGATCCAGCAATACCTCTCCTGGGCATATATCCAGAAGATGTTCCAACCGGTAAGAAGGACATATGCTCCACTATGTTCATAGCAGCCTTATTTATAATAGCCAAAAGCTGGAAAGAACTCAGATGCCCCTCAACAGAGGAATGGATACAGGAAATGTGGTACATTTAGAAAATAGATTACTACTCAGCTATTAAAAGGAATGAATTTATGAAATTCCTAGGCAAATGATTAGACCTGGAGGGCATCATCCTGAGTGAGGTAACACAATCACAAAGGACTCACACAATATGTACTCACTGATAAGTGGATATTAGCCCAAAACTTAGGATACCCAAGATATAAGATACAATTTGATAAATGCATGAAACTCAAGAAGAATGAAGACCAAAGTGTGGACACTGTGCCCCTTCTTAGAATTGGGAACACCCATTGAAAGAGTTACAGAGATAAAGTTTGGAGCTGTGATGAAAGGATGGACCATCTAAAGACTGCCATATCCAGGGATCCATCCCATAATCAGCTTCCAAACGTTGACACCATTGCATACACTAGCAAGATTTTGCTGAAAGGACCCAGATATAGCTGTCTCCTGTGAGACATGGCCAGGGCCTAGCAAACACAGAAGTGGATGCTCACAGTCAGCTATTGGATGGATCACAGGGCCCCCAGTGGAGGAGCTAGAGAAAGTACTCAAGGAGCTAAAGGAATCTGCAACCCTATAGGTGGAACAACATTATGAACTAACCAGTACCCCAGAGCTCTTGAATCTAGCTGCATATGTATCAAAAGATGGCCTAGTCGGCCATCACTGGAAAGAGAGGTCCATTGGACTTGCAAACTTTAAATGCCCCAGTACAGGGGAACGCCAGAGCCAAAAAGTGGGAGTGGGTGGGTAGGGGAGTTTGGGGGGGGGGAGTGTATTGGGGACTTTTTGGATAGTATTGGAAATGTACACGAGGAAAATACCTAATAAAAAAATGAAAAAAAATAAATAAATAGACAAAATTTAATTAAAAAAAAGAAAAGAAAGAAAGAAATACAGGTGAACAATGCAAAAAAGTTATAAGTACTTAAAGAAAAACAGGAAAACACAACCAAACAGGTGGAAGTCCTTAAAGAAAAACAGGAAAATATATCCAAACAGGTGATGGAAATGAACAAAACCATACTAAACCTAAAAAGGGAATGAGATACAATAAAGAAAACCCAAAGTGTGGCAACGTTGGAGATAGAAACCCTAGGAAAGAAATCTGGAACCACAGATGGGAGCATCAGCAACAGAATACAAGAGATGAAAGAGAGAATTTCAGGTGCAGAAGATTCCATAGAGAACATCCGCACAACAATCAAAGAAAATGCAAAATGCAAAAAGATCCTAACTCAAAACATCCAGGAAATCAAGGACACAATGAGAAGACCAAACCTACGGATAATAGTAGATAAGAATGAAGATTTTCAACTGAAAGGTCCAGCAAATATCTTCAACAAAATTATAGAAGAAAACTTCCCAAACCTAGAGAAAGAGATGCCCATGAACATACAAGTAGCCTACAGAACTCCAAATAGACTGGACCAGAAAAGAAATTCCTCACGACACATAATAGTCAGAACAACAAATGCACTAAATAAAGATAGAATATTAAAAGCAGTAAGGGAAAAAGTTCAAGTAGCATGTAAAGGCAGGCCGATCAGAATTACACCAGATTTTTCACCAGAGACTATGAAAGCCAGAGGATCCTGAACAGATGTTATACAGACACTAAGAGAACACAAATGCCAGCCCAGGCTACTATACCCAGCCAAACTTTCAATTACCATAGATTGAGAAACCAAAGTATTCAACTACAAAACCAACTTCACACATTATCTTTACACGAATCCAGGCCATCAAAGGATAATAACAGAATGAAATCAATACAAGGACAGAAACCAGGTCATAGAAAAAGCAAGAAGCTAATCCCTCAACAAACCTAAAAAAAGACAGCCACAAGAACAGAATGCCAACTCTAACAACAAAAATAATGGCAAGCAACAATTCCTTTTCCTTAATATCTCTTAATATCAATGGACTCAATTCCCCAATAAAAAGACATAGACTAACAGTCTGGATACACAAAAAGGACCAAACATTTTGCTGCTTACAGGAAACCCATCTCAGGAAAAAAGACAGACACTACCTCAGAATGAAAGGCTGAAAAACAATTTTCCAAGCAAATGGTCTGAAGAAACAAGCTGGAGTAGTCATTCTAATGTCAAATAAAATCGACTTCCAACCCAAAGTTATTAAAAAAGACAAGGAGGCACATTTCATACTCATCAAAGGTAAAATCTTCCAAGAAGAACTCTCAATTCTCAATATCTATGTTCCAAATACAAGGACAGCCACATTCATAAAACAGACTTTAGTAAAAAGATCAAAGCACATATTGCACCTCACACAATAATAGTGGGAGACTTCAACACACCACTTTCACCAATAGACAGATCATGAAAACAAAAACTATACAGAGACACAATGAAACTAACAGAAGTTTTGAAAGAAGTGGACTTAACAGATATCTACAGAACATTATATCCTAAAACAAAATGATATACCTTCTTCTCAGCACCTCATGGTAACTTCTCCAAAATTGAGCATATAATTGGTCACAAAACAGGCCTCAACAGATACAAAAATATTGAAATTGTCCCATGCATCCTATCAGATCACCAAGGACTAAGGCTGATCTTCAATAACAAAATAAATAATAGAAAGCCAACATTCACGTGGAAACTGAAAAACATTTTTCTCAATGATACCTTGATCAAGGAAGAAATAAAGAAAGAAATTAAAGACTTTTTAGAGTTTAATGAAAATGAAGCCACAACATACCCAAACTTATGGGACACAATGAAAGCATTTCTAAGAGGAAAACTCATAACTCTGAGTGCATCTAAAAAGAAACTAGAGAGAGCACACACGAGCAGCTTGACAACACACCTAAAAGCTCTAGAACAAAGGGAAGCAAAGGAGTAGACCAAGAGGTGTAGACAGCAGGAAATAATCAAACTCAGGGGCGAAATAAACCAAGTGGAATCCAGAAGAACTATTCAAAGAATCAACTAAACGAGGAGCTGGTATTTTTGAGAAAATCAACAAAATAGATAACCCTTAAGCCAGACTCACTAGAGGGCACAGGGACAGCATCCTAATTAACAAAATCAGAAATGAAAGGGGAGACATAACAACAGATCCTGGAGAAATCTAAAACACCAGCAGATCCTTCTACAAAAGGCAATACTCAACAAAACTGGACCACCTGGATGAAATAGACAAATTTCTAGACAGACACCAGGTAACAAACTTAAATCAGGAACAGATTAATGATGTAAACAGTCCTATATTCCCTAAAGAAATAAAATCAGTCATTAATAGTCTCCCAAACAAAAAACCCAGGACACAATGGGTTTAGTGCAGAATTCTATCAGACCTTCAAAGAAGATCTAATTCCAGTTCTTCACAAACTATTCCACAAAATAGAAACAGAGGAACTCTACCCAAATCATTCTATAAAGCCATAATTACTTTGATACCTGAACCACAGAAAGACCCAACAAATACAGAACTTCAGACCAAATTCCCTCATGAATATCAGTGCAAAATCCTCAATAAAATTCTCGCTAACCGAATCCAAGAACACATCAAAACAATCATCCATCCTGAACAAGTAGGTTTCATACTAGGGATGCAGGGATGGTTTAGTATACGGAAATCCATCAACATAATCCATTATACAAATAAACTCAAAGACAAAAACCACATGATCATCCTGTTAGATGCAGAGAAAGCATTTGACAAAATCCAACACCCATTCATGATAAAAGTCTTGGAAAGATCAGGAATTGAAGGTCCATATCTAACATGATAAAAGCAATCTACAGCAAAACCAGTAGCCAACATCAAAGTAAATTGCGAGAAGCTGGAAGCATTCCCACTAAAATCAGGGACTAGACAAGGCTGCCTACTTTCTCCCTACCTATTCAACATTGTACTTGAAGTCCTAGCCAGAGCAATTCAACAACAAAAGGAGATCAAGGGGATACAAATTGGAAAGGAAGAAGTCAAAATATTACTTTTTGCAGATGATATGATAGTACATATAAGTGACCCTAAAACTTCCACCAGAGAACTCCTAAACCTAATAACCAGCTTCAATGAAGTAGCTGGATATAAAATTAACTCAAACAAATCAATGGCCTTTCTCTACACAAAGGATAAACAGGCTGAGAGAGAAATTAGGGAAACAACACCCTTCTCAATACTCACAAATAATATAAAATACCTTGGCATGCCTCTAACTAAGGAAGTGAAAGATCTGTAGGATAAGAACTTCAAGTCTCTGAAGAAAGAAATTAAAGAAGATCTCAGAAGACGGAAAGATCTCCCATGCTCATGGATCGGCAGGATCAATATAGTCAAAATGGCTACCCTGCTGAAAGCAATCTACAGATTCAATCAATCCCCATCAAAATCCCAACTCCGTTCTTCAAAGAATTAGAAAGTGCAATCTGCAAATTCTTCTAGAAAAATAAAACACCTAGGATAGCAAAAACTCTTCTCAAGGATAAAAGAACCTCTGGTGGAATCACCATGCCTGACCTAAAGCTGCAGTACAGAGCAATTGTGATAAAAACTGCATGGTATTGGTATAGCGACAGACAAGTACACCAATGGAATAGAATTAAAGACCCAGAAATGAACCCACACACCTATGGTCACTTGTTCTTGGACAAGAGAGCTAAAACCATCCAGTGGGGAAAAAACAGCATTTTCAACAAATGGTGCAGGCAAAACTGGTGGATAACATGTAGAAGAATGTGAATTGATCTATTCCTACCTCCTTGTACTAAGGTCAAATCTAAGTGGATCAAGGAACTCCACATAAAACCAGAGACAGTGAAACTTATAGAGGAGAAAGTGGGGAAAAGCCTCAAAGATATGGGCACAGGGGGAAAATTCCTGAATAGAACTGTAATGGCTTGTGCTATAAGATTGAGAATTGACAAATGGGACCTCATAAAATTGCAAAGCTTCTATAAGGCAAAAGACACCATCAATAAGACAAAGAGGCCACCAACAGATTGGGAAAGGATCTTTACCTATCCTAAATCAGATAGGGCACTAATATCCAATATATGTAAAGAACTCAAGAAGGTGGACTCCAGAAAATCAAATAACCCCATTAAAAAATGGGGCTCAGAGCTAAACAAAGAATTCTCACCTAAGGAATACGGAATGGCTGAGAAGCACCTGAAAAAATGCTCAGCATCCTTAATCATCAGAGAAATGCAAATCAAAACAACCCTGCGATTCCATCTCACATCAGTCAGAATGGCTAAGATCAAAAATTCAGGTGACAGCAGATGCTGACGAGGATGTGGAGAAAGAGGAACACTCCTCCATTGTTGGTGGGATTGCAAGCTTGTACAACCACTCTGGAAATCAGTCTGGCAGTTCCTCAGAAAATTGGACACATGCTCCACTATGTTCATAGCAGCCTTATTTATAATAGCCAGAAGCTGGAAAGAACCCAGATGCCCCTCAACAGAGGAATGGATACAAAAAATGTGGTATATTTACACAATGGAGTACTACTCAGCTATTAAAAAGAATGAATTTATGAAATTCCTAGGCAAATGGTTGGACCTGGAGGGCATCATCCTGAGTGAGGTAACACAATCACAAAGGAACTCACACAATATATACTCACTGATAAGTGGATATTAGCCCAAAACTTAGGATACCCAAGATAAAAGCCACAATTTGCTAAACGCATGAAACTCAAGAAGAATGAAGACCAAAGTGTGGACACTGTGCCCCTTCTTAGAATTGGGAACAAAACACCCATGGAAGGAGTTACAGAGACAAATTTGGAGCTGTGATGAAAGGATGGACCATATAGAGACTGCCATATCCAGGGATCCATCCCATAATCAGCTTCCAAACGTTGACACCATTGCATACACTAGCAAGATTTTGCTGAAAGGACCCAGATATAGCTGTCTCATGTGAGACTATGCTGGGGCCTAGCAAACACAGAAGTGGATGCTCACAGTCAGCTATTGGATGGATCACAGGGCTCCCAATGGAGGAGCTAGAGAAAGTACCCAAGGAGCTAAAGGGATCTGCATCCCTATAGGTGGAACAACATTATGAACTAACCAGTACCCTGGAGCTCTTGACTCTAGCTGCATATGTATCAAAAGATGGCCTAGTCGGCCATCACTGGAAAGAGAGGCCCATTGGACATGTAAACTTTATATGCCCCAGTACAGGGGAACGCCAGGGCCAAAAAGTGGGAATGGGTGGGTAGGGGAGTGGGGGAGGGTAGGGGGGGACTTTTGGGGTAGCATTGGAAATGTAATTGAGGAAAATACGTAATAAAAAAAGAAAGAAAAGAAATGAGGCTACAATTAACAAAATACATAGCACGACTAAGAAGATACACCAGCAGAAGCTAAAATAAAAACTCTGCAATCTACACACACTTTTTAGTTGCTTCAACTCCCCAATTTACAAACATACACACACACACACACACACACACAAGGTAGCTGGGTGAATTAAGAAATAAAATCCATCTTTTTGTTGCTTACAAAAAAAAAAAAAAAAGGTATTCCAAGAAAAACAGATCAGGAGGCAAGCAAACATGGCCACTCTGCTATCTGAGAAAATAAGACTTCAAACTAAAACTACTCATAAAAGACAAAGGAAGGTATTTCATTCCAATCAAGAGATCATTTAATGATGAAATTTGTACAATAATAAATGTAAAGACACCAAACTGTCGTAAGTCCCATTTCATAAAAGACATACTAATGGAATTATAGACATGGATTAACACAAACACAACAATAAAGGTGATTTTTAACACCTCTTTTTCTCTAAAGGGTCATGGGGGGGCAATAAATAAACCACAGAATTAAATGACACCTTATATCAAATGGACCTAACAAATACCTATAGAATATTCTATTTCAACACCAAACATACATTCTACTCAGCAGAACATGAACATGTGTCTAAGATAGACCACATTCTGGTACAACAAACAAACATTAAAAATGTAGAAAAACTACAATAATTCTATATATTCTATCTGACATTTTACAATAAAATTGCAAACAGAACTCTCATAAGTGTATAAACTCATAGAAACTAAGCAGCTCATTTCTACATGATGAATGTTCAAAGAAATCAAAATATTCCTGAAACCAAATAAAGATGAAAACACAAAACAACAAAACATTTGGGACACAGTAAAGGAAGGAAGTTTCTAGGCCTACATATCTATATTAAAAAGTTAGAAAAAGCACAAATAGTTTATTTAATAATCAACTCAAAACTTTAGAAAAATAAAAGCACAGCAAACCCAAGACCTCTAGATAACAGATAATAATTTAAAAACAAAGTATGAATTAATTAAATAGAAAACAATAATCCAAAGAATAAATAAATGTCTAAGACTATTTTCTTTGAGAAGATAAACAAGTATAGAGGAATTCCAAGACCTAGGAAAGATGATTTTGAGTGCAGTATCCCAGACCCAGGAAGACAAATGCCAAATGTTCTCTCAATCTGCAGTTTCTAACTCCAGTTAAAGACAGAGTGATAAAGGGATGGATGGGTGAGAGAAGATAGATGATAGATGACAGATGATAGATAGATAGATAGATAGATAGATAGATAGATAGATAGATAGATAGATAGATGGATAGATAGATAGATGGATGGATGGATGGATGGATGGATGGATGGATGGATGGATAGATAGATAGATAGATAGATAGATAGATAGATAGATAGATAGATAGATAGATAGATAGATAGATAGATAGACAGGCAGACAGACAGACAGACAGACAGACAGATAATAGGTAGGTAGGTAGATAGATAGATAGATAGATAGATAGATAGATAGATAGATAGATAGATAGACAGAGTGTAAGAGACAGAAAACAAGGAAGTCCTCTGTGAGCCTACCTCCTTTAGATATGACTGTGTAAACAAAACACAGCAATAGCATTGTCAATAAAGAATGCTAACACAGAAAAGTAAAATTCCATGGGGTTTGACCCCCCAGATAAAGAACTTTAGGCAAATAATGAGTGCTGAGAGAGGACATATTAGCCTTTCCCAGCAATGAGTCTCCTAATTGGTTATCCAGTACAAAGTAGCCAACCTGGAAACCATACATACAACAAACAACAAGATGGAATCAGTTGGCTGTGCTTAAGCATTCCTTCCTGCACATGTAACAGTAATAACCAAAGGGCTATCAATTTGAGAATTGGAAGAACAGGAGGGGTTGGAGGGAGTGGACATAGGAGGGGTTGGTTGAAGTGGGGGAAGGAAAGTAATTATATATTTTAACTACAAATGTAAACATTTTTAAATAAATTAAAATTTTTTAATTTAAAGATTATTTCTAGGACAGGGACAACTTAGTACTGATGTATTCTTTTTTGTGTGAAAATGGTGAATAGTGCCCTACAGAATACTTAGGAACTTCAGTTTGTTCTGGGGAAACAGGAGCCAACTCTCTGGTACAAAAAAATAGCAGATTGTTCTGGAGAGCTTTAATAATACTTTTTATTAAATCAGCACTTACATTCATAAATGAAATAGTTTAAAGTTACATCTACCCATTAATATATTCAACATATATATGTATTAGACAATATTTTAAGGACATATTTCTTGTCCTGGCCATATTTCTGATATCCTGATAACAAAGTCATAGCTATGAAAAATTATCTGTTTACAATGAAACTACATAAAACTTTAATTACTGAGAAAATGAGGAGCAAAGCAATGAAGAAAACCAAATCCATTTTATCCAAAAATACGTTTTCCAGAGTATTCTCATTCTGAGAGAGTAAGAAATTCTTAGAGAATCTACCCTAAATTCTATCCCGAGCCAGGCGTGGTGGCGCACGCCTTTAATCCCAGCACTCGGGAGGCAGAGGCAGGCGGATTTCTGAGTTCGAGGCCAGCCTGGTCTACAAAGTGAGTTCCAGGACAGTCAGGGCTATACAGAGAAACCCTGTCTCGAAAAACCAAAAAAAAAAAAAAAAAAAAAAAAATTTCTATCCCATGTACTGCATCTTTTTATGGGAAATCATATTGACAGCTGGTGATTGTGCGAATACTGAAATTATAAATCATCCCACTCATTAGGGCCTTCAGTATCTATTATATTTAATTCATTTTTTTTCTTCCCAGATGAAAAGAACTTCACCCTCTAAAATGTAATACATTTCTAATTTACTTCTGGTTTTGCTATTTAAGGGTATCTCAACTTGGCAAATATCTAACAAGTAAACTTGACCGAACAGTTCTAAGTGGAACTGAAAACTGGTGTTCTCTCTTACTACTTGGTTGGGATTTTTTCTTGAGTTCTGTAATCTGTTAAGGAAGTTGTTATTCTCATCAATACTTTTGAAGTTATCTGTCCAATTGCTAGGGTTTAGTGAAACAGAATTCCTATTCTCCACCACTAGCAATGATGTGGACAAAGCATCTGAAAAGCTTTTCTTTAAATATAGTTGGAATTTCTTCAAATTAATTTCCTTCCTTAAAGAGTTAGCTCTTTTATCCACTAAGTCAATCATGCTTTTGAAATAAAGTTGATCACACAGATCACCAATGACATTACCAGCAAATTCTTCACCCACACTCACATTCCTGCCATCACTTCTAAATACGTCTTTCTTTGACTGTGGCATAAATGGGTATATTTTCATCCATAACTGAAAATCTAAAGAATTTTCAATATCAGAATCTTTGCGATAAGCAAATCCCCGGTCTTCCTCATTTACAGGTTGAATAATAACAGTTAGTATCGGACAATGTTGACCACAAAGAGCATAGAGTTTATCCAAAGAGTCACCTTCCTGAAGTGCTCCGTGGGTGGTGTTACTTCCAGGTAATGGCTGAGTTTTAATAGCGTCACTGCAGACAGGGTGGACTTTATTACCAGCCGAAGCAAAGGCTTGAGTAACAGATGTACACATTCTTTCAGATGGATGATTACCCTTCTCTTTGTGATGATTGGGTATTTTCTCTTTGGGACAGGTTTTATTCTGTGCATCTGGAAAATCTTCACCAAAAGGCTCAGAGTCACTACCATGAGGGAAGTTAAAATAATTGCATTTCACTTCAAGGGGTTGAGTCATTTCTTCTATTTCTGAAGAGGACAATTCAGCCATTGTTAGACCAGGAGCCAGCTCTCCAAAATGTGAATATGGCACCTCAATGCTGTTCCTATCTATTAGAGTATCCACTGATGTGGTGTCTGCATTGCCGTACATGCCAGGATTGTCAGATGACACCCGCCACAAATGATTTTCTCTCAGGAGCCATTTGCCATTGTCAATCAGTTTTCCATTCTCTTTTTCCATAAAGACCCTGTCATGAGCACTTGATTTTGTAACATTTTCTATGCTGCTGTCCCCAAAACTGTCTCCCATGCCATTAGCATCAACCTGAGCTTGTCTTTTCTCCTGGAATTCCTGCAACATGAGTGGACTTCTAGATACCTGTTCAGAAGAGACCAATGACTGGCATTCAGACTCATAAAAACTGGTTTTCTTAGCGCACTGAACTTCCACAGAATTATAAGGACAAACTTGAGATTTGTGTATAGACCCATGGAAAAATGGTGGTTTGATAATCTCTGCTTTGCCATAAAGCTTTTCTATTGCCCTTTTAACAATTCCTCTTGTGGGCTCTTTCTCTTGGCCAGAGTCATCATTGTGATTATTGCTGGATGCTTTACAAGGATATCCACTCTCACTATCTGATCTATAGTCTGACCAGTCTAAGGTTCCTGGACTTCTGTGATGTTTTTTAAAATTAAGTGAGGACTCCGAGTAACTTTCATTTTCCATGCTGTCTACCATCATCTTAACTCTCATCTTAGTTTCTTTTTCACTGATCTCTTTTTCAGTGTTTTTGTTAGAATCGTAGCAAAAAGCTAAAGATGGTGGTGTCACCTGCCCCCTACCGGTTGTCTCCAGAATGGCAGTATTTCTTCTTTCCTGTTCTATAATATTCCTCCCTGATACGTTTATCAATTCTGAACTCATCCTAGCCTCTGATTGATTTTGCATCATTTCCTTGGTAGACTTTCTTTCAGCCCTTACATTCATATTGAAGATACCTGTGTCTTGGCTTTCTAATTCTTCAAAGGATTCTAATTCTGAAATGGCATTTCTTTCACTTGATGTCATGCTATTGGTTATTGACCCTGGTTCCTCAGAAGTCCTTGATTCTTCCTTTTCAGAAGAAATAGATTTCTTTTTATTCACAATTTTCTTAAGTGGGCAACTTTGGAATTCTTCTAGAGGACTATAGTCCTTATCAGAGTCTAGATAAGCTTTACTTAGGCGCGTCCGTTGGGAACTTAACTTATTGACATTTTGAAATGAAGATACATTGGAGTCATCTTTATAAATAGAATCTGCCAGAATGCTTGGACCTTTAGGAACTTTGTCAACAGTTTTGAGTTCTTCAGTTAATTCCAGATCATCAGTGCATTTGTTTTCTTTTGAATGCACAGAGTGAATTGTATGGCAGTCTCTGATAGGAATGTGAGTCTCATCACTTAGGCAAGCTCCCTCATAGATACCCTTCTTCTGAGCACAAGCCTTGTGGGAACACACCCCATCTGTAAGGAAACAGGCCTCTGTGGAGTGCTGACTCACAGTGCAACTATTGCTAGTAAGAAGGCCATCACTCTGCTCATCTACCTGTTTTGGAGGATTAGTTATGCTCACCATGTGCATCTCACATGAAGAGTTAGGTGACTTGCTAACCATTTCTGAGATACAATCCCCCATGACAGAATAGCTTTCATCCAAGAGGGTCTTCTGAGCACTCCCATTTTCATTACACTTGTCCACACTATGAAGGCTGGATGCTGTACAATTTACTGGTACCATATCTTGTTCTCTCCCACTGGATCCACTGCAAGTTTTGGTTGATTCCACTAAATTGGCAACAGCAGCCTTCAAGTCATCAGCTTCCTCTGTGATGGCAACATGCTTCAGAACTTCCAACAATGCAGCTGTTTCTGAAGATCTGTTGGTCATCTTATGAGCATCACTTTGACAGAAGCTATTCATATTTCTCTTTAGGTTTAGTACCAAAAGCCAAGCCAGAAGGAGATTTGTGGATGAATTATTTATTGTAGAAGGGAAGACAACCTCTGCTAATGAACCTGGTATTTGAGAAATTCCATTCTGATGTTTCTGATTATTGGGAACAAAAGCTTCCAGGTGCCGTAGCAACAGGGCTGGTAAGTAGTCTTTTAGAACATTTTCTCCCATAGTATCTACCTGAATGGCAACTTCAATGCTTTGCCTTTTTGTAGCAAAGTTCATTTCTTGGTAAACAAGCTTTACTTCTGGTCTTGACTTTTCAATAGATAAATGATGTTTAGTAGTAGGATCATGAATAGTGGTCTGTGACAAAGCACAATTGTCATGCAAAGAAACCAAGTAGGAATCATACAGAGACCCATTCTGGCTCTCACAGGGATGTTTATTGAGCTCTTCACCATTATCTTTAGCAACAAGAGATTTACCCATCTCTTGATTTGTATTGCCTGACCAATTGTCGTTTTTAGTTTTGCTCTTATTACTTTCCATTAAAAAACTATTTCCTTTTGAAGAAGTTGTATGGAGGTTATTTCCTAGAAAACCATTACTGCTGTAATTTACCACATCACTTCTATTTTGGCATAGTGGACCGGTCTTTCTATGCTCAAAATCTGGATATGAGTTTACGTTCTGCAACCACCGCTGTACATAGCTTTTAACTGAATGATGGGGAATACCCTCAGGAAAATCAGGTTTTTTCAAAGAAGCTAATGGATCTGCCCTGGTTGTAACAAGCTGTTCACTTACCTTAGCACCTAACTTTAATTTAACTCCCATTTGTTTTTTCTGGTTTCTTAACATTATGTGTAAATCATTGACTTTTGGGACTAAACTCTTTTTTGCCATTCCTTTCAAATTTCTAGTTACTTTCTCCATTTGGAATGGTGGTCTGTGCAAAACTTTCTGATCTTCTTCAAGGATATTAAACACATGAAATAAACTTTGTTTTTCCAAATGACTTTCACAGAGTTTCGAGTCACTATGGATAAGTACTTTATCTTCTTGACCAATCTCTTGTTTTCTGAGTCTTTCTGTGCTTACAATCTTTAGTGGCCTTGATTTTCTTTTGGCTAAAAGTTTTTGAGTCTTAGGATTTTGAAAAGTATTTAATTTATTTTTATAGAAATTCTTAGAAAATGTGGGATTACTTTTGGGGAAAAAATTATTTGATTCAATTACCATAGGACTTATATTAAGGCCCTGCTCACAAACTCTTCCTCCTTCATCAGGACAGTCTGATTCTTGCAATAGTCTTTCCTGTGCAGTTGTTCCTGCTCTGTGTATTTTCCCAGCTATATTTGGGGTTCCTTTGGTTTCAATCCCTTTTTTCTTATCATTGGAAGTTATCAATCGCTGCTGAGATTTCTTTTTCTTCTTCTTGCTGGCAAAAGAAGATAAAACCTTCTTTCTGTTTTCTGGTTGTTTTGTTACACCACAATGAGCAAATTCATTAACAAATCTTGTGGTGAGTACAGGAGATCCTACAGAAGGAAGCTCAGAAACATTTCTGTCATTTGAATAATTGTTAACTGAGGTAAGAGTTGAATCTGCTGTGGTAGAACTGAAGCTGTCATTGGCATTACCACAAGTTCTGAATTGCTCGATAGTGGCTTTGCCTGATACTGCACTGTTGTCTGTGCCTTCTTCCATGACTGAGTTCTCTGGTGCAGACGGTAAAGCATTGTTATGGCACATCTTTAAGACCTTCTGACTTGTAATTTCAATAGCACCAGCATTTATGGCCTGTGACTTGAGTGGTCCACTTTCCCTTGTTCTTTCTAATGCTGACTCCATCTCATTATCACTACCGATCTGAACAAGTTTATTAGATACTGATGACATTTTACTGCAAGAATGTGTAAACATATGGTACTCAGATTTTTCTCCACCCTTTCTTTCTTCACTATAGGAAAACTGCTTTTCTTGAACCTCTGTTTCAGATACTACTGTGACAGTCCCTATCACAGATTTCTTTTGTCTCATTCTCCTTGGTCCAGGAGTTGGGGGTCTATAAAAGTGTTTCACTTGTTTCTGGCTTTCCTGAATGTCTGTCTCCATAGAGGCATTCTCCCAACCAGCAGAGCTACATGACAGAGCCTGCTGCTCTGTCATTTGAGTATTTTCTTCCTGTGTCAAACTGCCCTGCTGAGTGGTATCTACGATGTCTTCAGGCAACGAACATGCTGCAAGCTTTAAACTAGATGGTCGATAATCTGTTTTTCCAGGATAACTACTTTTCTTATTCTTTTCATCATTATTAGAAAGACCAGCTCTATTGACAGTCGTTGTCCACTTAACAGTTTCTTCTTCTTTTATCTTGAATCGAACTTTCATCACGACCGTCATCGTACCATCTTGATTAAAAACAATCGATTTCTCAACATCATCTTCAGAAGGATATGTTGATAGAGACTGAGAATCATGTGTTTCTAAGGCCAAGTAATTCTCAGGGGCTACAGAAAAATCTGAAAAGCAATCATATGTTTTCTCTGAGATCAGGGAGTCAGTCTGGGGTCTTGGGTCTGAAGGCATATGTGTGCTCACTTGCAAGATTTTAAGAATGAAAGATGCCATGTCAAAGCACAACATGGAAAGCACAGAAGTTGTAAATATCCCAAGGAAGAAGCAGCAAGGAAAGAAAAAGAAAAGGGGAAATTAGTACAAAATACCCTTTCTCTATAGTTTACAATTAAATGTTATAGTTGTATTTCTAGCCTGTATGTAGTTGATGGTAATTTGGGAAATCTTACTGCACTTTCTGGGTTTTATTCTCAAACAACTATTAAAAAGTAAACCAACCAAACTTTAATGGAGACTCGTAAAATTTTAATTTTAACAATTTTATAAGGGAATGATAATAATAATTATATAAGCACAAACTGCTGATGATTATATTGGATAAAATATGTTTTCTGTGTGGTTTTGTTTCTATGATTAACAATACAAAAGATGGAATCTAACAAATTTCCATATATCTGTATAAGAAAGGCAGGCAAAGGGCAATATATGGTGATGTTTCATCTGAGTGTATATGAGAGAGCCCTTGGAAGTTTTATGAAAGCAGAAATAACTTTAACTCTTGATTAATCAAATAATACTTAATTTTTATTTATGTAATTGGTGCAGTTGATTTAGTGTATATATAAAAAAGCCCAGAGTGGCTTTCAATGTGAGGTTTCTGTTCTTAACTTTGGCTGTTGTGTTTCTTAATGTAACAGATCTCCTAATAGTCCTTATGGATTTGCACACATCTCCTTTGCAGTTTTCAGAGCTAAACCTAAAAATATTTTTGTAATTTTTGGTAAATAAAAATGTCTCATTTTTAACTTTTTGAAGTAAAACTTAACAAAGCTCTATTAAAAATCATAATAAGCACCTGATAACAGACACAAAAAGAGTAAGCCACTTCAACAAAAATGGCCAAGGAAAAACAGTACTACTGTATGTATAATTGGCAGTAAATACCTACAAAATAGGTGCATTGACAAAAAGGAGTATGTTTTTTAAACAATTAGATGAAAGAATTACATTATTTCAACCATATTAGCAATAAGAACACTACTTCTTAAAATATAAAGATTATTCCAAGTCTAAAGAGAATGAAAGTTCAAATTCAAGTGTAAATGGCAATCAGGACACTGGCATAGAACTTACACTTCCTTGGAAATAATGAGCACAGTGGGTGATGGTGTTAGCCTCTCTCACACTATGGGCCACACTGAGTGATGGGGTTAACTATGGGCCTCAAGACACCCTCTTTCTCCCCTCTCCTAAGGACAGGGATATGCTGTTAAACAGAGCATAAAATTCTCACAATTTATGTTATTGTTACTAGCATAAACTGGCTGCGTGAATCTATTTTGAACAGGAAGTGTTTCTGACGATTAATAATTTTACAGGAATCCTTTCAGAGGGGAGAACATGCAGCCTGATTTTTTTTCTTAATATATAAACCACTGATTTGCTGTGCTCAGCTATGAATACTCATTTAGATAAAAAGTCTACAACTACCAGAGATGTCATATACAATTCTGCAAAACTCTTTCCAAAACAAGAAATTCGGATATTTTTGCTTTATTAAAAATAAAAAGTATATATGTCATTCATGTAAAAAAGTCTATCATTGATTATTTAGAAAAAGTCTCTCAAAAGGTCACCAGATAACCTCTCTATTTCAACAATAAATTAGCCAATTTCACCTCACATTTTTGTCTTTGCGATGAATGAACTTGGTTCTTTAAATATAATTTTTATTGGTAAAGCAAAAACAAAAACTTTCAGAGTTAAAAAAAAAAAAAACGATCTATTTATAGGTGGCTTACTCTTTCTTTTTTCTATCTTGGCTTTTCCCTTCCGGTGCACACGATGAGAGATTCCTGGTAACTTGGCAGGAAGCAGGTATTTTTGTATGTCATAATTTCCTGGTTTAAATGGCTCCCTTCCAGCTGCCACCACAGCTCCAGAGCTGAGTATCACTGCCTGGAGACTAGGAACCTAGAAGAAACCAGAGTCGCTGAGCAAGCACTGTTCTTCCCATATGGTATATTTATAACTTTAAATAGCTCAATGTGACAGCCTCCTAGGGAGATGACTTAGGGCCACCTGTATACTCACTTTCCTTCCATCTGTGGCATACAGCTTGGCCACAGGACACTTCATAACCTGTGTCAGGTACTGCAGAAAGGCTTCAAAGCTCTGAGTGATTCTCCGGCTAACAAGGACCACATGCTTATTCTTCGGGTCACCATTCCGGAAGACCACGAGCCTCCTTGGGGCACGGAGCATGCCAGGTGCCATGGTGGACATATTGGCAGTTGCAGGACAGAGCTGCACATGCGTGCTTATGGAGCGACTACTGAGCCAGGGCCGAGGGCGCCGGCGGGCCTTGTCCAGGTCAACTGGCAGCACCTTCTTATTGTGGGAGCACACATAAGACTCGCCATCCTCTAGCTCCTCCAGCCTTGTGATGCTGTGTCGTCCACGGGGCGTGCTGATATTCCTTACTCCAAAGGGCAGGGGTACCTTCCTGGATAAACTGTCCAGCAGAGCGTCAAAAGTCTTAAAGGAACGAGGGTTGACCACCACCCGAACGCCACCAAACTGTGGGTCTCCACTCTTATAGAAACTGATGCGTTTAGCCACTACAGGATGAGCGATATTTGAATGGCGAGGGGAAGGAACTTGACCTTCAGAAGAAGTCAGATGAATCATGGAGAAACTAGTAGAAGGTGTGTCACTCATATTGGATGAGACCTAAAAAGGAAGGAAAATGGCTTATTTCTACAATGTTCTATAGTTGTACCACAGAGACTACACAATAATATATAATAATGCTAATGCTTGCTAATTATAGCTAAAGTCATGCAGAATAGTCCTAGAATTTTATTTACTAAATGGACTGCCAACTTTGAAAAACAATCTTAAGACACTACAATAATACCAAAATAAGTAAAACCAGGAGATTTAGTTCAGTGATAGAGCAGCTTGCCTAGCTCAAATACCCGAACTGGGTCCTCAGCTGCAGGTAGATCATATAAAATAATCATGGGGTTGGAGAGATGGCTCACCAGTTTAGAGCACTAACTGCTCTTTCAGAGGTCCTGAGTTCAACTCTCAGCAACCAGAGTGGCTCAAAACCATCTCTAATGGGATCTGATCTGGTGCGTCTGAAGGCAGCATCAGTGTACTCACATAAAATCAATAAAATATATTTTTAAAGATAATCATGCATATAACTGAATGAATGACCTTACTGCCACGCTGTTATGGAAAAAAAATTGTATTTGTGAAGTAGAATAAGGTAGAAAGACAATTTACTAGATATTGGTTTATTTAGTGGTTCACTTAAAGCATGGCCTGAATTGATGTTTATCAAGCACAGATTCACGTACTGCCAGGAGCAGCGTGACCTGGAGAATAGCTGAAACAATCAGTCGTTGCCCTTAAGGACCTGTGTCTTTCAGCAGCTTGTTGGGAATTTCAGGTGGCAGTCATGATGGGGCCTTTTTTGTGAGCACGCCATAACATCAGTAATAGACCCAACAAGCAGTTGAAAGACCCAACCAATGTACAGAGGTTGCTGAGGAAGCAGAGGAGGAAGGTGATCCTATAAGAAGACCCGCAGTCTCAACAAACCTGGACCCCCAAGATCTCTCAGACACTGATCCACCAACCAGGCAGAATACACCAGCTGATATGAAGCCACCAATACATATACAGCAGAGGGCTTAAGATGCACCTAACCCTCAAGAGACTTGAGGCCCCAGGAAGTGGGGAGGTCTGGTGGGATGGGGGTTAGAGGTGGGGACATTCTTGTCGAGATGCGGGGGCGGGAGGGGAGATATGGGATATGGAAGAGTCAGAGGGTGGACTGAGAAGGGGATCAAATCTGGACTGTAAAAAAAAATGATTAAATAAAAAAATAAAAGTAAAAGAACCCTCATAGACATCTGTAGAATTTTTCTTGCTTTCCCACTGCACCTTGTGGTTTTAGAGTTTAAAGCATACAAACTGACCTGGGGGTCAAAGTCTTTCAGGAGCTGAGTTGCACAAGTGTGCTTATAGAGCAGCTACTGAGTCAGAGCAATGGGGAGCCTTGTCCAGATCAGCTGGAGCACCTTTCTATTCTGGGAGCATGGGTAAGACTCACTGTCCTCTGTCTTTGGTCCACCAGCTACATCTCCCCTGTCCTCCTCTCAGTGGTGTCAGTGTGCCTATTACAGAAAGATTCCAACAGCAATTCTGGAAACCTCCCAGCCAGATCTCCTTCACCATAACCCCAGCTGGTTCTGGGAGGCTGCTGCTCTCAGTCCACTAAAGTCTCTGGAATGGAGATGTGCTCACCAAAGATGGGATTCCAGGGTCTTCTTCTAGTAGCAAAGGGAACTGTGAAGCCCAGAATCGGAGTTTCTGAGTGTACTAAGATGAGATTGAGCTGGAACATCTAGAATAGGTGAGGCCCCAGGAAATATGCAGGAGTTGCCAGTGCCCACTGGATTGCCTTCAGGAAACTGAATGTGAAGCCTTTATGGAATACCAAGATGATATTTGACTCCAAGGAAATATAACTTCCTGTGAAATAATGTCATGTGAATATATGTCATGTGAAATATACTAGGAATTTAAAATGGGAATGTGGAGCTGGAGAGATGGCTCAGGGGTTAAGAGCACTGGTTGTTCTTCCAGAGGACCTGGGTTCAATTCCCAGAACCTAATCTGGCAAGTCACAACTGTCTGTAACTCAAGTTTCCAGTGTTCTGACACCCTTACATGGGCATATGTGTAGGCACATAAAATAAAAATAGGTAAAATATTTTTTAAAATTAAGAAAAAATAAAATGGGACTGTATAACAGTGAATGAACATGTGATTTCTTGTAGTGGTTCCACAGTTCCGTGGGTATGGGACCTGACTCAACCCCACCAACCTGCAGTTCTGCTGAGGCTGTTTTACTCGGCATTCATTTTCCATAACAGGAGGTGACTGTGCATGAGGATACACATGTGGCCATAAGGTAAGACTTTTTAAGTTGCTTAAAGGCAGTCAGTCAGCCAGACACTTGCTTGTGGAAGAAGCCTATCTTCTCAGCCCACCCTATGCACCACAGGGGGACATGTACAAACTCCACCAGCTCCTGCTTATGGAACATTTCTCACCATGGGGTCTGCATCATATCAATGTGAGACCCACACAGTCTCACAGACTATCAGGCCTGAAGAACCAACGAAGCACACGCCACTACGCTGTAGCTTCCACAGAGGATGAAATCTGGCTCTAATTTACAGTGCTACATGGAGCCAGGGCAATCTCAAGACAACCTGGTCTCACCCCCTCGGTGGCATCCTCTGTGATGCAATGCTCACCAACCTTGACCAGCCTACCATGTCTTCCAAACTCCCTCTGACTGTGTTCCAGGGAAGAACCTGTTCCAATGTACAAACTAAGGGGGAAAGTCAGGTCTTTTCCTAATCCAATCCAATTCCAGATGGTATGTTCACACTTCCAGGGTTCCCAGAATTTCCTCATGAAAGTTCGAAGAAAAAACAAAAGCAACTGACAAGAACACTGTCGAATACCATGAGGGCTAGTTGATTGCCACAGATAGGAAAATTATTTCAGAGATGACAGCTCGCAGATTAGCTCAGCAAGCTTATATATCATGCATCTTGGGAAAACTGCCTTTATGAGAAATGTTACAAAGATATTTGCTGGTCAGTTTGCCAACACTGACCCAACAAGCTACCAATGCCTGTCTTCAGTTGCCCTGGAACCTTGCTGTTGTAAAATCTGAGGTCCTGCCCATTTGAATATTAGAAGTGGACTTTAGTGACATTCAGTCCAGCATGGGACACTGATTCTTGCTAGTTACTCTCTGATTTTTTTTTCAGAGAGGGTAGAAGCTTTTTCTACCAACAAAGAGCATTAACTTCATCCCAGGGATGCAAGGATGGTTCAGTATATGGAAATCCATCAACATAATCCACTACATAAACAAACTCAAAGACAAAAACCACATGATCATCTCATTAGATGCTGAGAAAGCATTTGACAAAGTCCAACACCCCTTCATGATAAAAGTCTTGGAAAGATCAGGAATTCAAGACCCATACCTAAACATAGTAAAAGCAATATACAGCAAACCAGTAGCCAACATCAAACTAAATGGTGAGAAACTTGAAGCAATCCCACTAAAATCAGGGACTAAACAAGGCTGTCCACTCTCTCCCTACCTATTCCATTTCATACTTGAAGTCCTAGCCAGAGCAATTAGACAACAAAAAGATATCAAAGAAATACAAATTGGAAAGGAAAAAGTCAAAATATCACTATTTGCAGATGATATATTATATATAAGTGACCCTAAAAATTCCACAAGAGAACTCCTAAACCTGATAAACAACTTCAGTGCAGTAGCTCGATATAAAATTAACTCAAACAAATCATTGGCCTTTCTCGACACAAAGGATAAACAGGCTGAGAAAGAAATTAGGGAAATAACACCCTTCAAAATAGTCACAAATAATATAAAATACCTGGGTGTGACTCTAAGGAAATGAAAGATCTGTATGATGAGAATTAACTTGGAACTTGCACAACTGGTACCACCTTCAGGTCGAGTTGAAAAAAATGAATAAAACCTTAAATGACAGTGGCCAAGGAACAGGTCTCCTTGGCCAGTAATTCTGCTACTTGTACAATTTCAGTTTCAATGAACATCCTGTAAATCCCCTTTTGAGGTCCTGTTTGGCTGCCTGCCTCCACTGCCTCAGAACACCTCCTGGTGTCAGGTTACAAACCAAGCTCTTGAAAGATCTGCCTGGCACTCCACAGAAAATTGCTTAAAGTTACAAATATTAATCCATAAATACACCATAAAAAATCCACACCAAGGTTACAGTGGACCAAAGCCAGGAACAGATTATGCGAGCTGACCAAACCTCTAAAATTGATCCGCTCAGATGACCTCAGAATGGAGACTGAACCTGATGGTAGGTACCACAGGATGCTATACCCTATAGATAATATTTGTATGGATGCTTCATTTCTGATTTGGGTTTTCAATGCAAGGGATCAAAGCAAGGTCATTTGCATGTTAAGCAACTGAGAAATTTCCCCAACCCATTTTTAAATGTCACTAAACTTAGTAAATGTTTAAAATGTAAAAATGTATTTATAGGATTTCAAAAAATCAGAGACACAAATCAGAGCTACTCCAATGAGAAAAGTAAGAGTTTCCCAATTTGTCGATGTAATCCTTCATAACCTAACAATGGGCAGGGGGGAGCCTTAAAATTCAGCTTGACATTTGGATGGAAGGGAATGAGCATCATTAAGTAAAGAATGTGTTGTCGAGATCTGTGATGAATATATCTAGAGAAAATGTATCATTAAGTAATCTATCATGGATATCTGTAATGAGTATATCTAAAGAGACATGTATCATTAAGTAAAGAATGCATTATGGAGATCTGCAATGAATATATAGAGAAAAAAACATACCATTAAGTAATGAATCATGGATATCTGTAATGGATATGTTAAAATCAAATACTTCCTCTGCAAAATGTAAATAAATCATCTGTCATGATGCTTATGTTGGGAACTCCTCACTGAGTAATTTTTATGATCTAACTGCTGCATGCACCAAGAGTTCTAAAACAAGAACATCAGGATCCAATTAGAGAAAGGACATTTTTTTAGTAAGCCACAGAAGTGTGCCTTGAGGTCAGAATCTGAGTGACAATATTGGAACCTGTAAAAAGGCTTTATCTAGCTGTAGGTCTCTCTTTATAGTATGACTATTTCTGTTGTTTTAATTCATTTCAGCTATCAGTGCCTTTGAAAACATAAGAGATCCCTGCAGCCTTGAAGACAAATTGAATGAAATATTTATTTGGGAGTGTAGAGATAGCAGAAGGCATGTTTGCATTGTAAATCTGGCCCAAATCACCTACATAAATACTTGCAAGCTATTATCTAAGACAGATATCCATGCATCTCCCAAGTGATTTGCAAATCTTTATGTGCAATTCAGAAGAACTAAAAATTCTGTGATTAACCTAGGAATTAGTTGTTTCCCGTCTCATTTGCCCGGAGATTTAAAGTGATTATAGTTTTTAAGATAATAAAGGTAGCCACAGCAGACAAGTGCATGAGTAGCTGGGAAATCCAGCTTTTTAATAGACTCAGCAAAACTGAAGCTTCTTCTCATCCTCTGATAATCACTGACTTGACCTTGAATAGCCTGCTTAATCTCTTTTCCCTCACCAACTACAAGAAGGTAAGAGGCTGTTTCACCAGTAGAGGGGCACAAGCAAACAGGAAGGGTGACTTCTGGTCACACTAGACACTATGGCTAACATTTAGTTGGATATTTCAGTTAGCAAAAACGTCCTGTCTTCCCAACAAAAAGCAATTGTAAATGTCTGAGGAACTAGGAACCCCATAACCCTTGGTCTGATCATTGTATATTATATTGGATTGAGGTGCCATGCTGTGTCTCATAAAAATCTACTATTCCTCTATCTCTATTTTTAAACTTCCTTCACTATTAAAAACTTCAGAGCCCTTTATCTCCAATTGTTTTTAAGTTGGTTCACTGACATATTTATTTGAAAATTCATGAATAGGTATGTGAGACACATTTTTACCTTATTTTGGGAAAATGAAATGCATCTCCTTGCAAGGGCATTGTGAAGATTTTAATGTCATTAGTCTTCTGAAGCTCACTCACTGAAATGCTGTTGACTTGGTGGCCATTTGGGAAACAGATTTGTACATGGGTGAAGGTTTGCAAAATCTTTATATTTCTTTTCTTTGGGCTAATATGATACAGAAAAGTTTGAACTGGGACCAAAAGGGGGAAGATACAAGTCAAAACCCAAAGGAGAAAGAACCAACACCCTCCCCCAACCTTTCTTTTATTCCACTACTGTCAGCCCTGTTTTGAGCCTAATCCACAAAGGACAAGCTGAAGATTACCATGCTCTGGAAGACTTGAGACACACAGCAGTGGAATAAGTCAGTATGGGAAGTTTTAGGAAGCTGTGTGGTTTTGCACTTGTGCAAGTCAGGCTTAAGCACCCATGGCATTGTAAGCCCTATGGGTACAACACAAAACGTAATGAAGATTCAGCACCAACAATAAATAAAAAGTCAAAAAGCCATTTTCCAAGGCAGTGGCTCAGACATTGCCCTGTTGTAATCATGCACCTCTCCAAGAATCCAGGAACATTAATGGTGCAATTCAGGAGTGAACTGATAGTGTGTCAATGTACCAAGAAAATACTCTAGATAGGATGTCTAGTCCAGATTGAAGGCAGCAAATAGAAGGTAATATTGTTCAGAGGGAATTCATGGAAAGCTCTGATGCCAGATGCGGAGTAGCAGGGATGCCCTCGGGAGGAAAGGGAAGCCAGTGCAGCACAGAGCCACCTCACAAAAACAAGATCAGCTCTGTGAACACCAAGTCTTAATGGCAAAGTGTACTGTTTGCCATTTGAGCTTCTTTCTTAATTTGTGAAGTTAATGAAAGTTCGGATGGTTCTCTTATAAGCATTTTCAAACACATTTCCTATGAGATTACAATAATGCAATAATAAACTTTAAACTTGGCTAAAAAAATAAACTAAGTAATGCACTCAGTTTACTCTGGAGAATAAGTCGAGACAGCAGTAATAAGGAAACTGGAATCTTGAGATCTGCTTCTTTCCTCCAGACGAACTCCCTGAAGATAACACATTTTATTTGCCTCCAGCACAGTGCATACTAAAATTGTTTGCTGATGATGGGATAGCTTGCTATCAGTATCTTACCTCCTCTGTTCAGAACTTCTGCTGCCAAAAGTTAGACAATGGAGCAATTCAGAACACTTTGTAAAATTAAGGAGGAAAACATAATAACTTTGGTTCACCAGGTTTGGCTGTGGATATGCTTGCCTGCCTTGTGATGGGCCTCAGTCAACAGCACTTTTAACTCTGTCCTGTAAAGTGGCCTCAATGTGTCTGGCAAAATAAATGATGGACCTAAAAGACACACATATCCTTTCACTAATTCAATTTCCAATTTATTTTTTCCCATGTGATAAGAATTCAGGCAGTTGAAGACAGATTATATAGAAAACTAGCAAATATTTACTGAGAGAATATTTACTCTTGGGACAATTCACATAGTACTGTAGCAAAACTAATTCATTTCATCACAAATTTCCATAGCCATGTTGGGCAGGAGGGAAAAGATACTCAGCGGAAATATATAATAGTTATTGTGGTAGCCATAACCTTTTATTATAAGCAGGTTCTTTAATGCATTGTAGTTTCCTATAATAAGTATATAATGCTATTATAAGCAAAACTACAGTAAACTCTCCTTATATTTCACTAAACTGGAATCACAATTTCCCAACACTAAAGCTTTTCCCTACATCAATATCAGCATGCTACAAAGATTGCTGTTAGATTTTAGTAACAGACAATAACTATTAATAGCATGTATTGTTCTAATGGTTAAAGATAAAACAGAGGTTTGTATTCTATATATGAAAGATATTGCCAAAATAAAATGATCATACCATATTTTTAAGAGAAATATTTCAAATAGTTTTGTACTTACCAGAACTTGAAACTTTCCTTACAAAGAAAAGAGTAAATAGTTTGTGTGGTCTGTATAAACGTCACTGGATATGCAACCTGCTTGTTTCACATAAACAAATGTCTTTGGATTTAATACTATCATGTGTGCTCACAGATTAAGTACAGCCAATTAATTTAATCCAAGGTGATGTTAATCTCCAGAAGTAGCTCACCTCAAGAGTGCCACAGCCCTGAAGTCTCTCTATTAAGAGTCCTTATTAGATTGTGTCTTTTATGGGCATCATTTTCTACAGAAAGTACTCAACTCGCAGATACCTCTCTTCTAATTACCTCATTTATTTTTTTCCAGTTTTTATTAGGTATTTTCTTCATTTACATTTCAAATGCTATCCCACAAGTCCCCTATGCCCCACCCCCCGCGCTCCCCTACCCACCTCCTCCCACTTCTTGGCCCTGGTGTTCCCCTGTACTGGGGCATATAAAGTTTGCAAGACCAAGGGGCCTCTCTTCCCAATGATGGCTGACTAGGCCATCTGCTACATATGCAGCTAGAGACATGAGCTCCGGGAGGTACTGGTTAGTTCATATTGTTGTTCCACCTATAGGGTTGCAGACCCCTTTAGCTCCTTGGGTATTTTCTCTAGCTCCTCCTTTGGGGGGCCCTGTGTTCTATCCAATAGCTGACTGTGAGCATCCACTTCTGTGTTTGCCAGGCACCAGCATAGCCTCACAAGAGACAGCTATATCAGGGTCCTTTCAGCAAAATCTTGCTGGCATATGCAATGGTGTCTGCATTTGGAGGCTGATTATGGGATGGATCCCCGGGTGCGGCAGTCTCTAGATTTTTTTTCCAATTTTTTACTAGATATACCTCATTTATTTATGTAAAAAGAAAGTATGCTGCTGATATAAAATTATCTGACTCTGAATCATTCTTTTGGATGGGAGATTGTTCTTTTTATCTGTTTATATTTTCAATTTTTTTTTTAAATTTTGACGATTATAATTACATCATTTGCCCCTTCTGCTCCTCCCTCCAACCCCTCCCATCTACCCCACTTTGATCTCTTTCAAATTCATGGCCTCTTTTTGTTTCATTGTTACATGTGTGTGTGTGTGTGTGTGTGTGTGTGTGTGTGTGTGTGTGTGCGTGCGTGCATATGTGTGTGTGTTCCTAAATATATTAAGTATAACCTTTTCAAGCTGTTTAATGTTACTGGTAAGTATATGTTTTCAGGGATGACCATCTGCTATAGTATAATCAAATAGTGTGTTATTTCCAGGGGGAAAACTTTCAACATGCCTTGGTCTTAGTTTCTGTGTATGGTTTGTGCTTTGTAAACTCTCTCCCTTCCAGGTAAGAATGTTTATTTTTGTAGTCCTAGTTCAGGTCATGTTTGGGCAGCCATGTTGGTGAGACATCATGTGTGTAGCTTCTCTGACATTTCTAAAATATAATCTCACACACTGACACACACACTCACACACACACACACACACACACAACTGTTTCTCTGGATTTTACAGCTCTCTAACTGGACTTAACTAATAAAAGGGAAATCATGCCTCATACTGGAAGGCTAGCAAACTATCCAGAGCTAGTGAAACCATGTGTCTTGGAGGAGAACATACAGGCACCTTTGTACTAAGCCAACATAATACCTAACCACATTCTAAACAGTTATCCCCATTCATTCAGCTATATATAACTCTTACCCCTCATCAAAGAAATTTTCCAACAGATGAAGACCACTACAGAAAACTACAACCAGTCAAAGTGCAGAGTTACGGAGGCCAGACCCAACTGATGAGTCATTCTTTGATAAACAATTCTAAGGTGCTATTTGCTCATGAGAGTGAAAAGACCTAGACCTTTTCGTAAGACTTATTTATTCTTTATTATGACCATAAAGGTGGAATTATGACTCATATGGCTGCATGTGTATACAATGTGGCTACTTGGCAGAGCATGCTATAACAAAATCACTGTCTCTGCACTTTTCCACAGTTACTTACTCATAGTGGAATTTGAACATGTCACACAAGAAGTCCCATATAGTATCCCCCAACCCTTCTTAAGATTAATGTGTTTGAAAGAAGCCTCTCCTACTTGGGTTTTCCACTGGGCTTCCTACCTATGCTCTGAACAAGAAAAACAAATGAAAGCTCTCTGGGAGGAAAGAAGCAAGGTTCAGCATGTGTTCCAGAGGGTTGTCTCCAAGCACATCAAGGAACTGCATGCTTTGCCTATACATATTGACTTTGTCACAAGCCACCTATTTAAAAGGGAGAGAAGGCATTACAGACAGAGGAATGTAGAAAAGAGAAGCAGCAGTGTTAAGTTGATATAAGCTTCTAATTATAGTCACCACTGTCCCCATAGACATAGCTCATGAATCAATGAGCAATCTGTGTTTTCACGGTGGCAGTTAGCATAAATGACATCATTACCAGCTTCAATGTAAAGTACAGTTGTAGCCTTCAGGTTAGCTATGATCTGCATATGCAGGATTTCTAGGTTTATCCTGCAGTCTGTGGCGGATAAACAATTCACATGTATCAGCTGCCTTCCAACGCTGAAAGAATGTTAATTCAAGGATTAGATAGGAAAAGTAAAACTTTTAGGAAAAGTAAAACTTCTCACAGGGCCTAAGACAGTAGACTGTCCTTTTCTAAGCATCTCTTATAGTACACACTACACTCCTATTACTTCACTCGAGAAGGGAGACCAAGTATATCTGGTGCTCAATCCATGCCTCTGTGCTATCGCAAACACTGCAGACACCACAATATGTCAAAGACACTGTGATTTCTAATAAGTGTGTTGTAGTGCTGATGACCTAAGACTATAATTTGATTAATGAGTCAACAAAACTGCAGAAGCCTCTATATTAGAGTTCATATTAAGTCTCACCCCTCTAATACCTTCAACAGTCATAAGAGACTGCCTATTTGTCACATCTGAATTCATACATAAATCTTGTCTGATTTCTGCTGACATAATAGTCAGATCATGAGGAATGCAGTAGCAGTGGTCATTTCTTGAGGTAAGTCTCCAAACCCAATAAGGCTGTGTAAATAACACACAACTGAATTATACTATTTATAAGGTGCACACCTAGATTAGGCAGATATACCACTTCACAGCTCTATTTCCCAGCTATACAATCCCTTGCTACTTGCCATTCCTCCAGGCCATACGGTTCTGCTCCATCTTCCTTCTACCTCCTCTTCCACCATCTTCCTCTCTCCCCTCTGTCTTGCCATCTCCCCTTCTTCCTTCCTCTCTCTCCCTCTCTAAAACTTCCAGTCACATCTTTCCCTTCCCCTGCCCAATCACAGGCTTTAGCATTTATTTGACCAGTTAAAATGGGGAGAGGTTCACCTGAATACATGATCCACTCCTGGTAAGGGCAGCCCCTTTTGAGGAAGCAGAATTAACACCAAAATATAAACAGCACCAGGGCAATCCACAACAGTCATTCATTCTTTGAAGTTGGTCAAACTTCAGTTCAACCCTTCCCTCTTTGGTTTAGTTTTATAACCTTGAGCTATTCACTTTGTTCCTCCATGTCTACCTCCCTTGTTATAATGCTTGGGGACATGTGTTCTTTGTATGCTTGATGTAAGGGTCAAATAAGGAACATACACAGTTATCTTTCTCTATGAATGTGGAATTGATTCCAGAACTCATTACCCCTACAGACACCAAATTCTGCACTCTCTCGTCTTTTACAGAAAAATGGTGTAAAGTTTTATATAATCTACAAACACACTAATATACTTGTAAGTCATTCCTAATGTATAAATACTGCCTAATGCAATGTAAATGCTATTTGTTAAATCCTTATAATGTGTTGTTTATGGCATAATGACAAAGAGAATGTCTAAATATGTTTAGTGTTTTTCATTAGTTAAATGCACAGATGAAGAACCTGTGGACAGTAATACTGATTGAATCCATGGACAAAGAAGGCAACAGGACTCACAGTCATAATAAATACTCAAAATAAAATAATCATTTCTTTCATGTCAGTCTTCTTGGAAAACATGACCCTTGTCCCTCATAGCCTTTAATAAACTGGAACTCTACTCTAGCATGACACATGACCTAACCCAAGTTTACTATTCTGATTTTGTGTCACCCCGTAGTTTTGATCACTTTACATTTTAAATGTGCTTTGAGTTTTTCCTAAATTCTCTTTTCTTTCTTCCTTTCATTTTTGCATTCTTTCTTCATTCAGGATTGAAACCAGAGCCTCATGCATGCTAAGAAAGTACCCTACCACTAACCCATGTCCCCAAATCTATATAAGCTCTCTTTTACTTTGCCTGTATTGTGTGACAGTTTCCTCTAAGATTAAAACTTTCCATCTCCCATGAAAACTCCTTAAAACTGAAGGTAAATGACTCAAAAGACTTCAAGAAGTCCCTGAAACAGACCAGATCCACTAGACCCCTCTCTTCCTCCCAGAGTAAGCAATGAAGACAGCTGAGAGTCACTCTCTAACAAATCAAACTGCAAAGATTCTCCGACAAGCCAAGGCTGCAAAGAAACCTGAGACCAGAGCAGCAGCATGGAAGAAGCCTAAACCAGCTGAGCTGCTCTGACCAACCTGAGACACTTGGGAAGGACCCTCTTCAACTTGTTGAGCTGCCTGCAGGCTTAGCATTGTGCTTAAGGTTCCTAGCTTTTGTAACCCTTGCTGGGGTTGCCTTTGGTCATTCAACTCTCTTTGAATCATTTCTGTTCCTCTAAGCAACCCATCACCATATTCCTGTAGGCAACCCCAATAAAACTCATTGGTTCACGAAGTTAGACTTTGGTGGTATTTTGGTCTGTCATGAGCTTACTATTGGGGGAGGTGTGTTGCCTCTCCCTAGGAAAAGTCTTCTCACACAACAAACTGCCTCCATACCAAAACACTGTACTTTTGAAAAATCACACATCTCTTTCTTCCTTCAGCTCTAGTTTATCTGAGAGCCTTTTCTTGAATCTTTACTTTTTTTCAATACATTAGTATTTCCTGGTGAACAGAGTGTGTCCCACGTGCTCTCTTTATAAGTTTACTCCCCAGAGCTTTCGATATTGTCCCATCATTAACGACTTCTCAGTTTATACTCTCAGTAGACAACAGAAGCATAACTTATCATCTTGAATTTCCATAAACATTTCAGTCCCTTGTACATATTCAGTAAATAACTTTTGATGGACAATTCCTCTGACCACATCTGGAAACAGAAACATTTTGAGAATTTACTGTGCTATGGAAAAACTGGTCAGCAAAAGACCAAGCAGCATCCCCAATGTTAGAGAACTCAGGTTTATTTTATCTTAGTGGGCTTAGAGCAAGCTAGTGCACTGCAAGTCCACCCCCTTCCTCCACCTGCAGTCTCTTGTAGTTTCCATAGGCTGAACAACAGTGTGGATATCTACCGTATATGACCACCTGAAGATGGTCTGCCTGTGTGTTTCATGTTCACTGAGTCGGGGCAGAAGGGGGGGGTTGTCCATTGTACACAGGCTTTGGAATTGCTAAGGGCAGTTTCTGCAGTGCTACAGTTACCTTTTTTTTTTAATTAATTTTTATTAGGTATTTTCCTCATTTATATTTCCAATGCTATCCAAAAAGTCCCCAATACACTCTCCCCCCCCCACTCCCCTACCCACCCACTCCCACTTTTTGGCCCTGGAGTTCCCCTGTACTGGGGCATATAAAGTTTGCAAGTCCAATGGGCCTCTCTTTCCAGTAATAGCCGACTAGGCCATCTTTTGATACATATGCAGCTAGAGTCAAGAGCTCTGGGGTACTGGTTAGTTCATAATGTTGTTCCACCTATAGGATTGCAGATTCCTTTAGCTCCTTGGGTACTTTCTCTAGCTCCTCCATTGGGAGCCCTGTGATCCATCCAATAGCTGACTGTGAGCATCCACTTCTGTGTTTGCTAGGCCCCGGCATAGTCTCACATGAGACAGCTATATCTGGGTCCTTTCAGCAAAATCTTGCTAGTGTATGCAATGGTGTCAGCGTTTGGAAGCTGATTATGGGGTGGATCCCTGGATATGGCAGTCTCTAGATGGCCCATCCTTTCGTCACAGCTCCAAACTTAATCTCTGTATCTCTTTCCATGGGTGTTTTGTTCCCAATTCTAAGAAGGGGCACAGTGTCCACACTTTGGTCTTCGTTCTTCTTGAGTTTCATGCGTTTAACAAATTGTATCTTATATCCTGGGTATCCTAAGTTTTGGGGCTAATATACACTTATCAGTGAGTACATATTGTGTGAGTTCCTTTGTGATTGGGTTACTTCACTCAGGGTGATGCCCTCAAGGTCCATCCATTAGCCTAGGAATTTCATAAATTCATTCTTTTTCATAGCTGAGTAGTACTCCATTGTGTAAATGTACCACATTTTCTGTATTAATTCCTCTCTTGAGGGGCATCTGGGTTCTTTCCAGCTTCTGGCTCTCATAAATAAGCCTGCTATGAACATAGTGGAGCATGTTTCCTTCTTACCGGTTGGAACATCTTCTGGATATATGCCCAGGAGAGGTATTGCTGGATCCTCTGGTAGTATTATGTCCAATTTTCTGAGAAACCGCCAAACTGATTTCCAGAGTGGTTGTACAAGCTTGCAATCCCACCAACAATGGAGGAGTGTTCCTCTTTCTCCACATCCTCGCCAGCATCTGCTGTCACCTGAAGTTTTGATCTTAGCCATTCTGACTGGTGTGAGGTGGAATCTCAGGGTTGTTTTGAGTTGCATTTCCCTGATGATTAAGGATGCTGAACATTTTTTCAGGTGCTTTTCTACCATTCGGTATTCCTCAGGTGAGAATTCTTTGTGCAGTTCTGAGCCCCATTTTTTAATGGGGTTATTTGATTTTCTGGAGTCCACCTTCTTGAGTTCCTTATATATATTGGATATTAGCCCCCTATTTGATTTAGGATAGGTAAAGATCCTTTCCCAATCTGTTGGTGGTCTTTTGTCTTATTGACGGTGTCTTTTGCCTTGCAGAAGCTTTGCTACTTTATGAGGTCCTATTTATCGAATCTCAATCTTACAGCACAAGCCATTGCTGTTCTATTCAGGAATTTTTCCCCGTGACAGTTATCTTAAGAAGATGGTTTTATGAGTAACAATGCTCCAGGATCAAGGGAGTGTGAGTTTCAGCTGAAACATGCAGAGATATAGAAGCAAAATTCAGCATCTTTAACTGTTAGACATAAACTTTTGCCTCATTTTTGTCTCCACATAATCTCATAGCTTATAGAAATTGTTATTTAAGATAACATAGGGCAAGAGCATAGTTTAATTATATTTTGAAATATAGCTTAATTTATTTTAAAATAAAATAAGCATATATTAAAGGTAACAAATGTATAACATATGTTTCTTTTTCCTCCAACTGTAGAATACCTCCTTTGTCATTTCCATACAATACACATGCTATTCTGAATATGAGCCACTCTGATGAAATTAAATTGCTCCATAATGAATATGGACAACTGCTATAGAAATCATTCCTCACAATATTATGAACTAACCAGTACCCTGGAGCTCTTGACTCTAGCTGCATATGTATCAAAAGATGGCCTAGTCAGCCATCACTGGAAAGAGAGGCCCATTGGACTTGCAAACTTTATATGCCCCAGTACAGGGGAACTCCAGGGCCAAAAAGTGCGAGTGGGTGGGTAGGGGAGTGTGGTGGGGGGAGGGGGGACTTTTGGGATAGCATTGGAAATGTAAATGAGGAAAATACCTAATAAAAAATATATATTCTGTAAAAAAAAAAAAAAGAAAGAAATCATTCCTTTTATTAGAGATCTCCTTGACTCTGAAATGATGTCCCCTTTAGACTTGGAGTTTTCACACAACCTTTACTTAGTGACACATATTTTGATCCAGTTATTTAAAAGGTATTTAAGGCAAATTCACTATGCACCAGGGACACATAGAAACAGACACACCAACAAACAAACAAACAAAGTCTTTGCCTTCAAAGACAAATTGTGTGCAATTAAGTCTACAGTGTGTTAAATAGTTCTAAATCCTATGGAGAACATCGAAATTATGTGGTAACAAGAATGGTGGAATCAGAAAAGAACTCAACAGAAAAGTAACATATTAGAAAAGATCTACCATTGATAAAGAGATATTTGAGGAAAGGCCAGATATGATAGAGAGCTATAATTCATAATCTATGCAAGGAACCCCTACAGTAGGGAAGGACTATGATCTTGAGACCAGCCTAGAATCCAGGCAAACAAAAGCATCTAGGAAAACAAAATGGAATAGATATTTGAGAAAAGTGTATTCCTGACAGGAGCAGAAATCACATGACTCTGAATCAGGAGTATCTGGGAGTATATGAGGAATCAGGCACTAGGTAGCAATGACTGGAACAGGAGGCACTACATTACATGAGCTATATAGTCCTTGGTAAATACTTTGGCTTTAAATTTAAGTGATGTAAGAAACCAAACAAGGAGTTTAAGGGAGATGGAGGCATTGAATACGTATTTTGATTGACATTTCAAAGGATTTCTGCAGCAGTTATACTAAAATTTTAAACTAAAAATACAAGTACATAAGAGAAAAGTCTTCAGGTAAAGCTAGTAGTTCATCTCTCTTCTTAAACACCTATTGCACAAGCAGGAGTTGTATTATTTTGGAGCTCTGAGGTCAATTTGAATCAGTTTTCAGGCATGACAGTAAATTATAATCAAGTTCTGTTAGTTTATCCTATGAGCACTATAGTGTCTCTCTGCCCCTAGTTCTCAACCCCACTATAGGCAGCAATTTGAGAAGTAAAGACGTAATCTTCTAAATACTGAGATTCTGTGTCCTGACTGGAGGTTGCTACTTCTGATTATAGAGGTATATACAGAGGTGACCAATCGCTAGAATTTCTTTCTTCCTTCCTTCCTTCCTTTCTTCCTTCCTTACTTTCTTTCACTTTTTTTTTGAAATTTCTACTCTCCCAAGAGATTTATAAACAGTACTCAGAGTTCTTTCTTCTTAGCTCTGTTTCCTCTTTAAGAAGTCAAGTATTTAAATACTAGGAGAGTAAAAAGAAACACATATACAGGGAAAGCTAAAAGTTATCTTGTATGACCAATGAAAGACACAGGCTCAGAAAACACCACGGTTTTATTCTTTCTCTTGAAGTCTGGAAAAGAGATATCCTACAAATAAAAGGGCAAAGAACAGCAAACAGTGCATAAAAAAATAATTTGATATCTAGAGTTAGCATGCTATAAGGTTAAAGTACCCTACTTAACACACATACACACACACACATTATCAACAACAATAACAGTACACCAAGAAAATATCCTTTAATGAAAGTAAGAACAATAACAAAATTTACCAGAAGAATCTCCCATGGCACCCAGGGAAGACAAATACTATAAGAACAATAATGGTAAACATGATCATTTAAAAAAAAAAGGCAAAGATAGTAAAATTACATATGGACAAAATCAGAATATCAATAAGAAATAGGAAGTCTAAAAAGAAACTCCAGATCTAAAACATACAGGAACTGGAATAGCAATTCACCATACAAATGCAAGAAAGAAATAATAAACAAATGTGTAATACAAACAGAGAGTATTAAGGTC
This sequence comes from Mus caroli, assembly GCF_978045245.1. Taxonomy (NCBI): domain Eukaryota; kingdom Metazoa; phylum Chordata; class Mammalia; order Rodentia; family Muridae; genus Mus; species Mus caroli. The sequence goes on from NW_028227256.1 coordinate 1,504,408, forward strand.
AGCCAGAGGGAGCAATTGTCAAGTACAAAACAATGTTCCACAAATTGCATATTGCTTATTCAAAGTTGTGAAAGAAAAAGAGTATCTACTGAAACCATGTATGGGGAAAATAATAGGTTTCCAAATAAACAAAATCTCAGAGTTGATTCCCAATTTATATGGATTTATGAGAGCTGGGAACTTAAGAGCTACTTCGCACTTGAGCCTGGGTCCCTCAGCAGTTGTAGTCATACTACAGTGAATGTCTCTCACAGGTTTGGAGATGGAGAATGACAATTGGTAGTTGCTCAATCTTCAAGGATGGGTTTTTCTTTAGTTTAAATGTAATGCCAGAAGATTCCAGGACAGCCACTGATCCGTACTCCAAAACGTAAGCTTAGAAATGCCGATTCTCATAGCAGCAAACAAACAAACAAAAAAATATGGCAAATTAACTTAACTGCAACAAAGAAGACTGATGAGCATAGAAGACTGAGTGACCCTTTCACCTGGCTTACTACCAGAAGGTTCTGTCCACAATTCAAGAAGAGTCAATCAACACAATCAGGACAGTTTTTCAATTGAGGTCCCCTCCCTATTCAGGTGATTTTCATCACTGGCAAGTTGACAGTGAAATGAAAAGTAATACTCTGCCTTGAAAGAAATGCTAAGAGTCTTTTGAGAGGAAATAAAAGAGGAGTCAATTAGGTTGGGTTGCTAAAAGTCAAATGAAATTCGAAACAATGAAGATGGTATTCTTATAACCCACTCAGGAAGTTAGTATAACTCAAACCAAGGCTACAGGCTGTGGAAGTGCTGGAAGCATCCTGAGCGTTTTGACCACAAAGCTCAGAATATTCAGACAGCTGACACATACACTGGCTATGGCTTGTCTGTGGGGAATGAGAGCAAGCATACTCTCAGGGATAACTAGCAATGTTGCCATGGCAACAACATAAAGCATAGATAATGATTCAGAATGAAAAGACCCTAAAAGTCACACTTGAGGAGGACTTAAGAGATGACTTGGCAGTTAAGAGCACTGACTTCTCTCACACACAGCCAGGGTTGAATTCCCAGCACTCACATGGTATATCCCAACCATCTGTAACTAAATCCTACCCCAATCTGCAGAGCCATTGGCATTTGATGACTGCTGAGCTAGGGAAAGCTACTTTTTTCCAGGGATGCAGGTCTGAGAGGCTACTCATGCTCCAGTAGATAGCCTTGTCTTAGTTACCATTACTAATGCTGTGATAAAACACCATGACTAAAAACACGTTGGTAGGTAAGGGCTTATTTCATTCACAGTTCCATATAACAATTCATCATCAAAATTAGTGAGGAAGGGAAATCAAGCAGTGTAGGAACCTGAAGGCAGGAGCTAATGCGGAGGCCATGGAGCAGTGCTGCTTTCTGGCTTGCTCCCACTGCTTTCTTATAGTACACAGGTCTAGGGTGGGTCCATCCACAATAGGCTGGGCCTTCCCATAGCGATCATTAATTAAGAAAATGCCCTATAAGTTTGCCTACAGCCTGATCTTATGGGGATGTTTTCTCGATTGAGAAATGGAGAAGAGAGTCATCTCTCAGATGACTCTAGCTTTTGTCAAGTTGACATAAAACTAGTAAAGTCTCACACCCAGGCACATACAGACAGCACAAAATGAACTCTATGGATATTAGATTTTTAATTAAAAAGATCAGAGGCTGTGGAGATAGCCTAATCATTAAAGTGCTTGCCTTAAGAAAGGAGAGAGTATATAAAATATGAAAGCAAAAAGGGCAGTGGTAGGGGAGAAATTGGGGAGGAAGGAATGTGAAACAGGTTGAATCCAAATACAGATTATGGATATATGAATATTAAATCAATATTTGATAGAAAAATTACACATACCTACACATTGAACATACTTTATATTTTATTTCTATTTAGCTTAATTATTATCAGCATTTTGACACTTAATTTTCCACAATGAAGAGGTATCTTTAGTGAACTTTATTATCTTCCTTTTACATGGCAGTATACATGGTCTTAGGCATCTTGCAAATAAATACATCCACATGAGAGAAACCTGGGCAAAATTGTTGTGATCATCAAACAGTTCTGCATCTATATTGTGGCAGCTTTTATACACATGATAAAATGTCAGGAAACTATACAAACATGTTTTCATTAACTCAAAAGATATTCCTTCCCATTTGTAGTTATTTCTCATTGCCACCCATACCCCAAAGCAAGCACAAACCTATTATGTCCTGTGCCTAATCTGGTCATTTCCCATAAATGGCATTATACAAAAGTGAATCTCTTGCCTACCTAGAACACTATTTCAGCACAGGTTAGTGCATTGTGCCAAATTAATACTGAATAGTGTTCTGGTGTAATGATACATCACACTTTATTTATGGAATTTAGTATTTATCAATAATTTTGTTAAGCAGAGGCCATAACAATTTTCAATATGTTCTATAAAATACAACAACAACAGATCTTTCTCTATAAATAATTCCCAATAAGAAATACAAGGGAGACTGGAGAGATTTTTCTGTGGTTAAGAGGTCCAGAGGACCTTGCTTCAGTTCCCAGTGCACACGTGGTAGCTCACAAGTATATAATTCCAGTTTCAGGAAATCTGACACTTTTGGATTCCATGTGCACCAGGCATGCTCATGTGAATAGACATACATGCAGGCCAAATGCCCATGCACATTAGATAGATAGATAGATAGATAGATAGATAGATAGATAGATAGATAGATGAAAAATATGTGTTCCAGGTGAGGTGGCAAATGGCTGCTATCCCAGCATTAGGAGGCTGAAGCAGAGGTAGTACAAACTTGTGGCTAGCCTGGGATCCAGGGTGAGATTCTGACTCAAAGGAAAAGAAGAGGAGGATGAGGAAGAAAAGGAAAAGAGAAAAAAAAGAAGAGGACAGACTGGCACTAGGCTTCTATGCACAGCCTGTATGTTGGGTTCCAGGACAACAAGAAAGTCAGATTGGAAAGCTGGAGGATGAATGAAGCACTAGTAGGCCAAAGTTTTCAGTTCCACAGAAATGTCGCGATTTTACTTCTAAAACACAGAGTAGAGCTGAGCTGATGATAAACAAAACTGCATAAACAAAGTTGACCTATTGGCTCATCCAGCACTGCTACACCAGTAATACTAACAATGATAACAATAGCAATGAGGTAGAGAAGGGGCAACTGCAAAATAACTGTTGTGGCAGGCACTGTGTTTAATGCTTTACAGGAAGAGTTTCATTCAATCATCGCAACCCTAGAAAATATACACTTATTATCTGTACTTCCTAGAAGGAAAACTAGGGTTAAAGAAAATTTTACCTAAAAAAAATTAGCAAATAGTTCTTATAACCATGTGATACCAGTGCTTTCTATCTAATAGTGAAATATATGTGCTGAGGCTATATTGTGAAAGGTACAAAATAGCAAGCCAAAGAAGGTATTTACTCTATAGGACCTGAAAACACTCTGAAGCTTTTTGAGCCAAAATGTCCTTGTGACAAATAAAGAAGGGACTATGGTGATAGAAACCAATAACATGGCTCCAAAAATCAACATGGTCACAAGGACTTGACTGAAGAGCAAAGAAAAAAAAAAGGAAATTATTTCTGCAAATTGTTCAGAGCTAGAGCCCAAATAACATAATGATTGGTTGGTTATAAAAAATAAAGCAATAGATGTGTTTAATATTTTAAAATTAGCAATGAAGTATAGTGCTATATGCTATAATTTATATTCAAAGGTGGTAATTCAGTGTAAGAAAAGAATCCAACACAGAGATACCTTGAGGATATTTGTATGAACAGATGACAGCAGAGCTTTTTATGAATGCTTACCATGTCCCTATTTAAATGAGTAACTCAGATTGTACAAACCTAGCAAAATGGTGGTTCAATAAACAACATAAACAAAAGGAAATAGAGAATCAGGATGTGGGCCAATCCATTCAATTCTTAACATAGTTAAAAGTCTCAGAAAAACATTTTGATACTGTTTGTCCAAAATAAAATTATTATTATATGGTACTGAAGATTTGGAAAGAGAGTAGAGTAGGAAGAATTAAGTGGCATTCTAGATGGACTGGTCAGGGGCAGCTAGAATGGAACTATGAGAAGTAGCAATAGTATCACTCAGGCAGTAAACTAATTGAAATGCAGCTTCCCCGTTGCAGTGGGTAGGGACTAACGTGGAAAGTACTGGGTTAGACTGAAGTCACAAATAGATGAAAATGAATATTTCTCAGTTCAATGAATGGTTGAGAAAATAGAACTGATCTAAACCTGCCATATGTTAAAATTCAAAATGAACCCCACTACTTGAAAGGTTGAAGCAGGATTGAAAAGTTCAAAGCTAGCCTAGGCTACATAGAAATATCCTGCTTCGTACCCAACATTTTGCTGCTTAGAGGAAACCCATCTCAGGGAAAAAGACAGACACTACCTCCGAATGAAAGGCTGGAAAACAATTTTCCTAGCAAATGGTCTGAAGAAACAAGCTGGAGTAGCCATTCTAATATCTAATAAAATCGACTACCAACCCAAAGTTATCAAAAAAGACAAGGAGGGACACTTCATACACATCAAAGGTAAAATCCTGCAAAAGGAACTGTCAATTCTGAATATCTATGCTCCAAATGCAAGGGCAGCAACATTCATTAAAGAAACTTTAGTAAAGCTCAAAGCACACATTGCACCTCACACAATAATAGTGGGAGACTTCAACACACCACTTTCATCCATGGACAGATCATGGAAACAGAAACTAAACAGGGACACAGTGAAACTAACAGAAGTTATGAATCAAATGGATCTGGCAGATATCTACAGAACATTCTATCCTAAAACAAAAGGATATACCTTCTTCTCAGCACCTCATGGTACCTTCTCCAAAATTGACCACATAACTGGTCACAAAACAGGCCTCAACAGATACAAAACTATTGAAATTGTCCCATGCATCCTATCAGATCACCATGGACTAAGGCTGATCTTCAATAACAAAATAAATAATAGAAAGCCAACATTCAAGTGGAAATTGAACAACACTCTTCTCAATGATACCTTGGTCAAGGAAGGAATAAAGAAAGAAATTAAGGACTTTTTATTCAATGAAAATGAAGCCACAACATACTATGTTCATAGCAGGCTTATTTATGATAGCCAGAAGCTGGAAAGAACCCAGATGCCCCTCAAGAGAGGAATTGATACAGAAAATGTGGTACATTTACACAATGGAGTACTAGTCAGCTATTAAAAAGAATGAATTTATGAAATCCCTAGGCAAATGGATGGACCTTGAGGGCATCACCCTGAGTGAAGTAACCCAATCACAAAAAAACTCACATGATATGTACTCACTGATAAGTGAATATTAGCCCAGAAACTTAGGATACCCAAGATATAAGATACAATTTGCTAAACGCATAAAACTCAAGAAGAACGAAGACCAAAGTGTGGACACTTTGCCCCTTCTTAGAATTAGGAACAAAACACCCATGGAAGGAGTTACAGAGACAAAGTTTGGAGCTGAGACGAAAGGATGGGCCATCTAGAGACTGCCTTATCCAGGGATCCATCCCATAATCAGCTTCCAAACACTGACACCATTGCATACACTAGCAAGATTTTGCTGAAAAAAAACAAATACAGATGTTTCTTGTGAGACTATGCCGGTGCCTAGGAAACACAGAAGTGGATGCTCACAGTCAGCTATTGGATGGATCACAGGGCCCCCAATGGAGGAGCTAGAGAAAGTACCCAAGGAGCTAAAGGGGTCTGCAACCCTATAGGTGGAACAACAATATGAACTAACCAATACCCCCCTGGAGCTCGTGTCTCTAGCTGCATATGTATCAGAAGATGGTCTAGTCGGCGATCAGTGGAATGAGAGGCCCATTGATTTGCAAACTTTATATACCTCAGTACAGGGGAACGCCAGGTCCAAGAAGTGGGAGTGGGTTGGTAGGAGATTTGGGGGGAAGTGTATGGGGGACTTTTGGGATAGCACTGGAAATGTAAATGAAGAAAATACCTAATAAATAAATTAATTAATTAATTAATTAATATAAAAAAGATAGATCCTGCTTAATATAAATAAATAAATAAATAAATAAATAAATAAATAAATATGGTTCTAACTAATGAACAGAACAGGAATAAAGTACTGTTTTGATATCTATAAAAGAATTAAACTATAGCCATGTGTCACTTAGCAATGGGATGTATTCTAAGAAGTGACATTAGACAGTCCCTGCAGTATTTGATATCACTAAGATGCTGGTGACCACACTGAGTAGTGTGGTCCTGAATCACCTGAACATTGTCATGAATATCAGCATGTAGCCAGTGGCTGCAGCGCTTTATACATTCTAAGAATTTCATTAAAACACAAATTAAGACATACCTTTATGCTGCTTGATAGATAATTATTTTTAATTTAAGCCTCATTATTAAATTTCTGTCAGTTGTTCAGAATCCAATAAGTATTTAATAAAAGAAAGAATGAGAATAACATCTTTCTCCAAAGTGTTTCCCTGTAGGAGAAAATGGCCTTCTGCCTAGAGTGTACTTCAGAATGTGTGGAACACTGGCAACAGTCTGTTCCATTTTTCCCTATGTGAGAAAGAAAATGCAGCCACCTTCAATACATATAAGCAAAGACCTTTGAACAGTTCCTAATTGTCTCTGCAGAACACAACAGCAGATCTCCTGCCTAGAGCCTCCATTACACGTTAAGCTTATCCTACTCTGTAAATTAATAAATAATTCTTGAGATTTCACAGAAATTATTGGAAGCAACCTTAGAAAAGATAAATCATCCCTGACACACTTACACACTACCACAGGGGGGATACTAAGTTGCTATATGGTTCCAATTTCCTACAAAGGAATATTACAAATCTCAGTCTATCCAGCCAAGTAAATCAAGTTCCTAATTTGAGGCAGTTAGAGAATCCTTCTGCTGAGAGAAAGGAGATTCTGAAATCAGGGAAAGGAATTGTTGTAAGGCTTTTTGAGAGAGTGAGAAAAACATCTTGAACCTACTTAGACTCACTTCTCAGCCTGTTGGCTAAGAGCAAGTGAGACTGCATTAACATCTCTGCCTTTGAAGGGAGTTGAGATGTTCTTTCCAATCAGCATCTCTATCTGAAGCCTCACCACACCACTGCTGTCATGGAGTGCTTCCCTTTTCTGTTATAGGGTTGGCTTTCTTTTTGGTTTGGTTTTTTTGTTTTGTTTTGTTTTGTTTTTTGTTTTGTTTTGTTTTTCATTTCAGCTGTAAAATCTTGTAATTCTAGGTTACTTAAATGTCAATGATAAACAGTTACGGAATGGCCTCACAGTTAAGAGTCCTTGCCACAGCTGTAGAAGACCAGGTCCAATTCCCATCACCTATGTCTGGCAGTTCATAGCTTCCTGTAACTCCAAATCCAGGGGATTCAATGCTCTTTTTTAGCCTCCGTGGGTACCCACACTCATATGCACATACCAACCTAGACACACAGAGATACACATAATTTAAAATAAAATTCAAAATAATAATAAACAGCTGGATTTAAGATGTGTGAAGCTGATGGTAATTACTTCCAGTCACAAATAAACAACTTGTTTTGGTTCTGAAAAATGCAGTCATTCGCAGAGCTGTGGACCCAGCCCAGGGTCTCATTCATCCTAGGAAAGTGTTCTTGCATTAAACTATAACATCAGCCAAGAACACTTTTTAAAGTATCCAACTTCTTTTGGTTTGTTGCTTTTTTTTTTTTTTATGAGATGGGGTCTCATTAAACTAGAACATCAACCAAGAACACTTTTTTTTTTTTGATATTTTATTTACATTTCAAATGTTATCCCCTTTCCAGGTTGGTGATTTAGTCCATGGGAGTTCTGGGGGGATCTGGCTGGTTGATATTTTTGTTCTCCCTATGGGGTTGCGAACCCCTTTAGCTCCTTCTGTCCTTTCTCTAACTCCTCCATTAGGGACCTTGAGCTCAGTCTAATGGTTGGCTGTGAGCATCAGCCTCTGTATTTATAAGACTCCACAATAGTGTCTGTGTTTGGTGACTGTATATGGGGTGGATCCCCAGAAGGAGCCTTTCCTTCAGTCGCTGCTCCACACTTTGTCTCTGTATTTTCTCCCATGAGTATTTTGTTCCCCCTTCTATGAAGGACCAAAGCAGGAACATTTTGACCTTCCTTCTTCTTGAACTTCATGTGTTCTGTGAATTGTATCTTGGGAATTCTAAACTTTGGGGCTAATATCCACTTCCCAGTGAGTACATACCATGTGTGTATTTTTGTGATTGGGTTACCTGACTCAGGACGATACTTCTAGTTCCATCCATTTGCCTAAGAATTTCATGAATTCATTGTTTTTAATAACTGAGTAGTACTCAATTGTGTAAATGGACCACATTTTCTGTATCTATTCCTCAGTTGAAGGATATCTGGGTTCTTTCCAGCTTCTAGCTATTGAAAATAAGGTTGTTATGAACATAGTGGAGCATGTGTCCTTGTTATATGTTGGAGCATCTTTTGGATATATACCCAGGAGTGGTATAGCTGACTCCTCAGGTAGTACTATGTCCAGTTTTCTGAGGAACCACTAGAATAATTTCCAGAGTGGTTGTACCAGTGTACAATTCCACCAACAATGCAGGAGTGTTTATCTTTTACCACATTCTTGCCAGCATCTGCTGTCACCTGAGTTTTTTATCTTAGTCATTCTGACTGATGTGAGGTGGAATCTCAGGGTTGTTTTGATTTGCATTTTCCTGGTGACTAAGGATGTTTAACATTTCTTTAGGTGTGTCTCAGCCATTTGATATTCCTCAGTTGAAAATGTTTTATTAAGATCTATACCCCATTTTTAATAGGGTTATTTGATTCTCTGGAGTCTAAGTTCTTTGTTCTTTGTATGTAATGGATATTAGCTCTTTATTGGATATAGGATTGGTAAAGTTTTTTTTTTTTCCAATCTGTTGGTTGATGTTTTATCCTATTGACAGTGTCCTTGGCCTTACAGAAGATTTGCCATTTTATAAGGTTCCATTTGTCTATTGTTGATCTTAGAGCATAAGCCATTAGTGTTCTGTTCAGGAAATATTCCCCTGTGCCCATGAGTTCAAGGTTCTTCCCTACTTTCTCTTCTATTAGTTTCAGTGTATCTGGTTTTATGTGGAAGTCCTTGATTCACTTGGACTTGAGCTTTGTACAGGGAGATAAGAATGGATCAATTTGCATTCTTTGACAATGTTGACCACCAGGTGAACCAGCACCATCTGGTGAAAATGCTGTCTCCCCCCACCCCCCCACCCCTGGATGGTTTTAACTCCTTTGTCAAAGATCAAGTGACCATAGGTGTGTGGGTTCATTTCTGGGTCTTCAATTCTATTCCACTTATCTACCTGCCTGTCACTATACCAATACCATACAGATGTTATCACCATTCCTCTGTAGTACAGCTGGAGGTCAGGGATGGTGGTTCTTCTCAAAAGTTCTTTTATTATTGAGAATAGTTTTCACAATCTGGGGTTTTTTGGTTATTCCAAATGAACTTTCAAATTGCTCTTTCTACCTCTATGAAGAACTGAGCTGGAATTTCGATGGGGATTACATTGAACCTATCTATTGCTTTTGGCAAGATGGCTATTTTTACTATATTAATCCTGCCAATGCAAGAGCATGGAAGGTCTTTCCATCTTCTGAGGGCTTCGTCAATTTCTTTCTTCAGAGACTTGAAATTCTTATCATACAGATCTTATACTTGCTTAGTTAGAGTCACACCAAGGTATTTTATATTATTTGTGACTATTGTGAAGGGTGTCATTTACCTAATTTCTTTCTCAGCCTATTTATCCTTTGAGTAGAGGCAGGCTACTGATTTGTTTGAGTTAATTTTATATCCAACCACTTTGCTGAAGTTGTTTATCAAGTTTAGGAGTTCTCTGGCGGAACTTTTGGGGGCACATATATACTATATCTGCAAATAGTAATATTTTGACTTCTTCCTTTCCAATTTGTATTCCTTTGAACTCCTTTTGTTGTCTAATTGTTAGAACTTCAAGTGCTATATTGAATAGGCAGGGAGAGAGTGGGCAGCCTTGTCTAGTCCCTGATTTTAGTGGGATTGCTTCCAGCTTCTCTCCATTTAGTTTGATGTTGGCTACTGGTTTGCTGTATAATTGCTTGTACTATGTTTAGGTATGGGTCACCAATGGACAGATCATGGAAACAGAAACTAAACAGGGACACAGTGAAACTAACAGAAATTATGAATCAAATGGATCTGGCAGATATCTACAGAACATTCTATCCTAAAACAAAAGGATATACCTTCTTCTCAGCACCTCATGGTACCTTCTCCAAAATTGACCACATAATTGGTCACAAAGCAGGCCTCAACAGATACAAAATATTGAAATTGTCCCATGCATCCTATCAGATCACCATGGACTAAGGCTGATCTTCAATAACAAAATAAATAATAGAAAGCCAACCTTCACGTGGAAACTGAACAACACTCTTCTCAATGATACCTTGGTCAAGGAAGGAATAAAGAAAGAAATTAAGGACTTTTTAGAGTTCAATGAAAATGAAGCCACAACATACCCAAACTTATGGGACGCAATGAAAGCATTTCTAAGAGGAAAACTCATAGCTCTGAGTGCCTCCAAAAGGAAACTAGAGAGAGCACACATTAGCATCTTGACAACACACCTAAAAGCACTAGAACAAAAGGAAGCAAATTCACCCAAGAGGAGTAGAAGGCAGGAAATAATCAAACTCAGGGGTGAAATCAACCAAGTGGAAACAAGAAAAACTATTCAAAGAATCAACCAATCAAGGAGCTGGTTCTTTGAGAAAATCAACAAGATAGATAAACCCTTAGCCAGACTCACTAGAGGGCACAGGGAAAGCATCCTAATTAACAAAATCAGAAATGAAAAGGAGACATAACAACAGATCCTGAAGACATCCAAAACACCATCAGATCCTTCTACCAAAGGCTATACTCAACAAAACTGGAGAACCTGGATGAAATGGAGAAGTTCCTAGACAGATACCAGGTACCAAAGTTGAATCAAGATCAGGTTAATGATCTAAACAGCCCTATATCCCCAAAGAAATAGAAGCAGTCATTAATAGTCTCCCAACTAAAAAAAGCCCAGGACCAGATGGGTTTAGTGCAGAGTTCTATCAGACCTTCAAAGAAGATCTAATCCCAGTTCTTCACAAACTATTCCACAAAATAGAAACAGAAGGTACTCTACCCAACTCATTCTATGAAGCCACAATTACTCTGATACCTAAACCACAAAAAGACCCAACAAAGATAGAAAACTTCAGACCAATATCCCTTATGAATATTGATGCAAAAATCCTCAATAAAGTTCTTGCTAACCGAATCCAAGAACACATCAAAACAATCATCCATCCTGACCAAGTAGGTTTCATCCCAGGGATGCAGGGATGGTTCAATATACGGAAATCCATCAACGTAATCCAGTATATAAACAAACTCAAAGACAAAAACCACATGGTCATCTCCTTAGATGCGGAAAAAGCATTTGACAAGATCCAACACCCATTCATGATAAAAGTCTTGGAAAGATCAGGAATTCAAGGCCCATACCTAAACATGATAAAAGCAATCTACAGCAAACCAGTAGCCAACATCAAAGTAAATGGTGAGAAGCTTGAAGCAATCCCTCTAAAATCAGGGACTAGACAAGGCTGTCCACTTTCTCCATACCTATTCAACATTGTACTTGAAGTCCTAGCCAGAGCAATTCGACAACAAAAGGAGATCAAAGGGATACAAATTGGAAAAGATGAAGTCAAAATATCACTTTTTGCAGATGATATGATAGTATATATAAGTGACCCTAAAAATTCCACCAGAGAACTCCTAAGCCTGATAAACAGCTTCGGTGAAGTAGCTGGATATAAAATTAACTCAAACAAATCAATGGCCTTTCTCTACACAAAGAATAAACAGGCTGAGAAAGAAATTAGGGAAACAACACCCTTCTCAATAGTCACAAATAATATAAAATATCTTGGCGTGACTCTAACTAAGGAAGTGAAAGATCTGTATAATAAAAACTTCAAGTCTCTGAAGAAAGAAATTATAGAAGATCTCAGAAAATGGAAAGATCTCCCATGCTCATGGATTGGCAGGATCAACATTGTAAAAATGGCTATCTTGCCAAAAGCAATCTACAGATTCAATGCAATCCCCATCAAAATTCCAACTCAATTCTTCAACGAATTAGAAAGTGCAATCTGCAAATTCATCTGGAATAACAAAAAACCTAGGATAGCAAAAACTCTCCTCAAGGATAAAAGAACCTCTGGTGGAATCACCATGCCGGACCTAAAGCTCTACTACAGAGCAATTGTGATAAAAACTGCATGGTACTGGTATAGTGACAGACAAATAGACCAATGGAATAGAATTGAAGACCCAGAAATGAATCCACACACCTATGGTCACTTGATCTTCGACAAGGGAGCTAAAAACATCCAGTGGAAGAAAGACAGCATTTTCAACAAATGGTGCTGGCACAACTGGTTGTTAACATGTAGAAGAATGCGAATCGATCCATTCCTATCTCCTTGTACTAAGGTCAAGTCTAAGTGGATCAAGGAACTTCACATAAAACCAGAGACACTGAAACTTATAGAGGAGAAAGTGGGGAAAAGCCTTGAAGATATGGGCACAGGGGAAAAATTCCTGAATAGAACAGTAATGGCTTGTGCTGTAAGATCGAGAATTGACAAGTGGGACCTCATGAAACTACAAAGCTTCTGCAAGGCTAAAGACACCATCAATAAGACAAAAAAAACACCAACAGATTGGGAAAGGATCTTCACCTATCCTAAATCAGATAAGGGACTAATATCCAATATATATAAAGAACTCAAGAAGGTGGACTCCAGAAAGTCAAATAACCCCATTAAAAAATGGGGCTCAGAACTGAACAAAGAATTCTCACCTGAGGAATACCGAATGGCAGAGAAGCACCTGAAAAAATGTTCAACATCCTTAATCATCAGGGAAATGCAAATCAAAACAACCCTGAGATTCCACCTCACACCAGTCAGAATGGCTAAGATCAAAAATTCAGGTGACAGCAGATGCTGGCGAGGATGTGGAGAAAGTGGAACACTCATCCATTGTTGGTGGGATTGCAAGCTTGTACAACCACTCTGGAAATCAGTCTGGCGGTTCCTCAGAAAATTGGACATAGTACTACCGGAGGATCCAGCAATACCTCTCCTGGGCATATATCCAGAAGATGTCCCAACCGGTAAAAAGGACACATGCTCCACTATGTTCATAGCAGCCCTATTTATAATAGCCAGAAGCTGGAAAGAACCCAGATGTCCCTCAACAGAGGAATGGATACAGAAATTATGGTATATTTACACAATGGAGTACTACTCAGCTATTAAAAAGAATGAATTTATGAAATTCCTAGCCAAATGGATGGACCTGGAGGGCATCATCTTGAGTGAAGTAACACAATCACAAAAGATCTCACACAATATGTATTCATTGATAAGTGGATATTAGCCCAAAACTTAGGATACCCAAGATATAAGATACAATTTGATAAACGCATGAAACTCAAGAAGAATGAAGACCAAAGTGTGGACATTGTGCACCTTCTTAGAATTGGGAACAAAACACCCAGGGAAGGAGTTACAGAGACAAAGTTCGTAGCTGTGATGAAAGGATGGACCATTTAGAGTCTGCTGTATCCAGGGATCCGTCCCATAATCAGCTTCTAAACGCTGACACCAGTGCATACACTAGTAAGATCGTGCTGAAAGGACCCAAATATAGCTGTCTCTTGTGAGACGATGCCGGGGCCTAGCAAACACAGGAGTGGATGTTCACAGTCAGCTATTGGATGTATCACAGGGCTCCCAATGGAGAAGCTAGAGAAAGTACCCAAGGAGCTAAAGGGATCTGCAACCCTATTGTTGGAACAACATGATGTACTAACCAGAACCCTGGAGCTCTTGTCTCTAGCTGCATATGTATCGAAAGATGGCCTAGTCGGCCATCAATGGAAAGAGAGGCCCATTGGACTTGCAAACTTTATATGCCCCAATATAGGGGAATGCCAGGGCCAAAAGAATGGGAATGGGTGGGTAGGGAAGTGGGGGGCGCTATGGGGGACTTTTGGGATAGTATTGGAAATGTAATTGAGGAAAATATGTAATAAAAATATTAAAAAAAAAAAATAAATAAAATTCCTAATGGAAGAAGGAAATGATTATATAATCATTCATTGAAGTTTTATCAAAGCTTGAATTTTAATTCTGAATCATTCTTTTTATAAAATCATAATAATTTCATCTATGCTTGTACTGTTTCAATGTACAAAATGATTTAAATTATTTTTATTAAATAAATCAGTATGTGTCATAATTAGTCCCTATGGTTTTTCATAAATGTTCCACAGCATATAGCAATGCATTTGTAACAGAAAATGGGATACTTATAGAGGCAGAAAAATAGAGGAAGGTAAAACACACCAGTCACTGCCTGAATGGATGTAGGCTGGCTGCCAACAAGGAGATCCTGGAGAGTGGGATTCTGTCTCCTACCACAGACAAAACCTGAGTCTTACAACCACAATGGAGACCCTGGGACATGGTTGGGAGTGGGGTGGCTTCAGCTGTCCCTGTACTATCAACTCTGTGGACTGGTCAGTGTAAAGAGACCTTGTGCTTGATACTGGTTTATGCCCATTTTTACTTGTAGCTGCCAACACAGGTTCATGGTAAGTAGTGATTTTCTCTGTCTTTTCAGAACAGCAGCTCAACCTCTTGACATTGGTGCTGTAGGAACCCTAGCTTGGACTCTATCCCTTTCATAGTGCAGCTCATTGACCTTGTTCCTGTGTGTTTGTTTCCCTGCACACACAGGATCAGCAGCACATAAGCAGATGGCTCTGAGATTATCTGGGCTTGTGAGTGATTACCAAGTAAATTGCTGGCATGGGGGAGGTAACAAGCAAGTTAATACTAGGAAGCCAGATCATAGACTGGGATGTACTATAGGGGAAGAGAACTGAGGGGAAGAGAAGGAAGAGAAAAAATGAAATACAGGTTAACAAACCATGGCAGAAGTATTTAGAAAAGACTGAAGAGAGACACAGGGTGAGAATAATATAGTGGTTATAGAATAAATACACGAGAAGATACATTTTGAAGAATACCCAGACATTAATAAGAATCAATATACCAATAAATAATAAGAATCAATATACCAATAAACACTTTTCAAAATCATATATTTACCAAGTGCTACTCTTAATCCTAAAAAGTCTTTCTTCTTTTCTTTGTTACTTTTATTTTATTGGTTGGTTTTAATTAATATATAGTCTCAGTGTGTAAATCAGGTTAGGCTCAAACTCACAATCTTCCTCCCTCCTACTCCTACTTGGATTACAGGCTAGACTGCCACACTCATGCCAGGGATTCTAAATGAGGTACTGAAATGCTCACCCAACCTCAAAAGAGTCAAGCGCTAAAAGTTTGGTCACCAGCTTATACTCCTATCAGAGAGTGGTGCAACGTCATAGAAGGAAATGGTGTCATTGTGGGCATGCCTTTGAAGGGAAGTCCCAGGTCCCTTCTCTCTATTGCTTTCCAGACATTGTGATTTGACCAACTCTCTTCCATCACAATTTCTCCACT
Organism: Mus caroli; assembly: GCF_978045245.1. NCBI lineage: Eukaryota > Metazoa > Chordata > Mammalia > Rodentia > Muridae > Mus > Mus caroli. The sequence continues at coordinate 1,520,130 of NW_028227256.1, forward strand.
ATGATGTTCAGCCTCCTCTCAGGCTACCACACCAAGCAACCTTAACTAAAACCATGAGTCAAATAAACCTTTCCTACTTTTAACTTTCTAACTTGATTTTCTCAGTAACTTTATCACAACTAATGATGTGATATGCACTGTCCATCACTTACACTGGCAATCATTCTCAATTTTTCTTTTTCATTGGTGTTAGAAAACCAAATACTCAACCCTCAGTCACGCTGAAGTTAGGCTATAATGCACACAGTTACTGGAAGGTTTCTTAGAAATTTTTATGATGAAAGGAATCAGCTGGGCTGGTGCCATCTCCCCTCCCTTACTGCATAGAAAAAGAAGTCATACTTGGAAATCCTCTGAGGACACAGTATGAATATAAACACACACTAAGGACGTCCAAGCAGGAAAATAAAAGTTCGTCCTTGATAAGTGGCTGAACAGATGTACTAATGTAGCCACCACCTCGCTATGCTTATCACAAGAGATAAACAGACTCTGTTCTTGGAACCTTGTTGAAATCAGCTCTTCTTAAGGAGCAACTAAGTCTAACTCTAGGGTATACACAGAAACGGATTTTCTTAGCCGACTGTGGAGTAGCCTGCAGAGTCTTCAAGATTACTAATTACGGTTTCACCTCCTTTTACTCCCCCCAGCTCCTCTCCACGTCCTCTCCCATCCAAATCCATTCCATCTCTGTCTCTCAATAGAAAACAAACAGGCTTCTAAGGAACGATAATAAAATATAATACAATATAATATAATAAGATAAAACAAAAGCTAGCACATTGGAGTTAACAAAACAAGCCAACAGAAGAAAAAGAGCCCAAAACCAGACATAAGAAACAGAAACCAACGTTTGCACACTCAGGAATTCTGTAACAACACTGAACTGGGAGCCATAATAAATGTGTGTAGCTCCATGCATGTTCTGTGCATACTGATTCAATCTCTATAAGTAAACATGAACATTGTTCTCAGTGATTTAGAGGGCCTTGTTCTCTTGGTGTCCTCCATGTGCTCTGGCTCTTACACCCTTTCTACCTCCTGCTTCTCAGGGGAAGGATTTTATGAAGACTTCTTTTCCAGGGCATGACGTCTGACTGTGGGTCTGTATGTTTGTTTCCATCTGTTGCAGGAGGAAGCTTTTCTAATGATGGCTGAGCAAGGAAGGTACTTGTCTATAAGTGTATCAGAATGTCAATAAGAATCATTTTTATTACTATACATTTTACTATTACTATTTCAAGAATAGTAGTTTTGGAGTTTACCCTAGGTCCCTTGGCTATCTAGTCTCAGGATTTTGGTCACTGAAGCAGTATTTAGCATGGATTTCATTTTATGGAGTTAGCCTTAGGTCAAATGAGATATTGACTGGTCACTTCTACAAGCTTTACTCCACTACTGCCCTGGATCAGACAGAATACCATTGTTCAAGGATTTATAGCTAGGTTGGTGTTTACATTTCTTTTTCAGTAGAATGCAAATATTTTTCTGTACCAAAGATGCTAGAATGTAGTGATGAAAGCTTCTATGTACACACCAGCTTGACTTATTCATGCTCAATAAGTTGTGTTTCATTGTCTCTAGCAATGGGTGAGGACTTGCCATAAGTTTGTGGAGAGCAGCCTATAGTCTTAGTAATAGCCTGGCTGGTTTGGGGATGTCATGGGACTTCTTTGGCCAACAACTCAATTAAATGTAACCCAATTCTGGAATGGAAGCTTCATTCAATGACAAGAGATGCCCAGTTGGGATTCTGTCTCTCCCATTATTTGGCTCTTTCAGTTAGATCATCTTCATATATGTATATATTCTAGAAGCTTCCACTGTACTAGGTTTCCATACTAACCATCTCAAATGGCTTCGTATTCCATCTCTAATCCCTCTCCCCCTTTTCCATCCTCCTCCCCAGTTGATCCTCCAATCAATTGAGCCCCATCAGTGATTATTCTATTCCCCTATCCTAATGAGATCCTTCTGTTCTTCCTAGTTCCTTACTCTATATCTAGCCTCTGTGGTTCTGGATTATTGACTTAACTACTAATATCAACATATAAGTAAATACCATAGTTCTCTTTCTGGGTCTGGTATAACTTACTTTGGATTATTTTTTCTAATTATATCAATTTACCTGCAAATTCCATGGCTTGATTTTTTTCATAGCTAACTAATATTTTATTGAATTACTCATGGTATCATACATAAAGAAATTCTAGGTAGATTCAGGTATACATAAAGATGCTCTAGATACATGAAGATTCTTCTAGGTTGTTTCCAGTTTCTGGCTATTATGAATAGAGTATTAATGAACATTGTTGAGCAAGTGTCTCTGTGGATGAATTGTCTTTTGGGTAAATACCCAAGAGTAGAGTCTTAGGTACATCAATTCTCATCTTCCTGTAGAACTGCCACAATGATTTCCACAGCGGCTGTGCAAGCTTGCATTCTTCCCAGCTGTGGATGAGTCTTCCCCTTACTCCCCACCCTTGCCAGCATGAGCTGTCACTTGTTTTATTGATCTTAGCCATTCTGATGGATATAAGATGAAATTTTAATGTAGCTTTGATTTATATTTCCCTGTTGACTAAAGATGTTGAACATTTCTTTAAGAGTTTCTCAACCATTCGAGTTTCCTCTTTTGAGCCATTAGTCTCACCATGTGTATTCTTTGGTAGGTGGTTTGGGCCCTGGGAGCTTGGGCGGGGGGTACTAGTTAGATCATATTTTTGTTCCTCCTATGGGGCTGCAAACCCCTTCAGCTCCTTGGGTCCTTTATCTAGCCCCTTCACTGGGGACCCTGTACTCAGTCCAATGAATGGCTATGAACATCCACTTCTGTATTTCTCAGGCACTGGTAGAGCTTCTCAGGAGACACCTATATCAGGCTCCTGTCAGCAAGCACTTGTTGGCATCCACAATAGTGTCTGAGTTTGGTGACTATATATGGGATGGCTCCCCAGGTGGGGCAGTCTCTGGATGGTCATTCCTTCAGTCTCTGCTCCACACTTTGTCTCCATAACTCCTTCCATGGGCATTTTGTTTCCTCTTCTAAGAAGGATGGAAGTATCCACACTTTGGTCTTCCTTCTTCTTGAGTTTCATGTGGTTTGTGACTTGTGTCTTGGGTATTCTGAGCTTCTGGGCTAAAATCTATGTATCACTGAGTAGATGACATGTGTGTTCTTTTGTGACTGGGTTACTTCACTCAGGATGATATCCTCCAGATCCATCCATTTGCCTAAAAATTTCATGAAGTTACTGTTTTTAATACTTGAGTAGTAGAACTCCATTTTGTAAATGTACCACATTTTCTGTATCCATTCCTCTGTTGAGGGACATCTGGGTTCTTTCCAGTTTCTGGCTATTATGAATAAGGCTGCTATGAACAGAGTGGAGCATGTGTCCTTATTACAAGTTGGAGCATCTTCTGGGTATATGCCCAGGAGTGGTATTGCTGGGTTCTCAGTTAGTACTATGCCCAATTTTCTGAGGAACTGCCAAACTGATTTCCAGAGTGGTTGTACCAACTTGCAATCCCACCAGCAACGGAGGAGATCAAAATCTCAGGTGACAGCAAATGCTGGCAAGGATGTGGAGAAAGATGAACACTTGTCCATTGCTGGTGGGATTGCAAGCTGGTTCATTCTTAGATCTAATGCATATAATATGAAATGACTAAGACTAGCCACGTCATGTAAACATGTCACAGAAACTGAAACTTTTCTTAACTAAAACTTTTCTTGACAAGAGAGGAATAGCCTCTCCTGGGAGATGAATTATTAGCTCCTCCTGGCTGCTCAGCTTTCAGAAATGTTCCTACTTTCCAGCTTCTCTGATCTTTAAAAAAAAAAAAAAAATTGTGCTGACTGGTCTCATCATTACGTGCTGAGTTTTCTATCCTTGAAAAGAAGGTTAAGGCTTCACCAAGGTTAAACTAGGCAGTCTGAAGCTATTGATTTTTACCTGTGTGTCTATTGAAATACGAAATGGAAATCTGGACACTTTAGACCATGGTGTCTGTTTCCTACACCAAGGCTATGGTAACTAAATTGGCAGTTCTAAAGCTGCATACTAAGGCAGATTTCCATACTTCCCAGCAGACTTAAAATTAAAACATAGTTTGACTGTGCTTATCCCAGCCTTAGGAATGAAGCATTGAAACAAAGAAAATTGGAAAGTTACCTAACATAGTCTATCTACCTGGGAAATAGTTTCACTTCCCTTACTTCTAAGGGCATAAAAAAAATTCTATATTGAAGAAGGGGAAAGACAGAGATTTTTGACTTACATTACTAGGGTTTCATTAAGGTTCTGAGATTATTCAACTGAGAAAAAGATCAATACTAATTTCTAGCTCATTAAAGTAATTGTGGCATTTATGCATTAATTAATTGTGCTCTGCTCTTGACTGTGGGTGTAATACAGTTGCTGGCTTCAAGTGCTTGTTCCTCTTGAATTTTCCACAATTATGGCTATAACCTGAAATTGTAAATCAATCTTTACTCTTGAGTTCCTTTTTTATAGAATGTTTTATCACAACAGGAAAGAAAACTAACAGAGAAATTGTAACCAGGAAAGGGATTGCTGTTGTGATAAACTACCATGTGGCCTTTAAGCCTTTGTGACTGTTTTGTAAGAGGAATGAAAAAGTTTGGAACTTTGGGCTAAAACAGTCATTGAATGCTAGAAGCAGAGTTTGATTAACCAAGTAGAAGTTTAGAAAACAGAAATTCAGACAGTAGAACCCTAGGTCATATTTCAGAAGGTAAATGAGAATTCTATCTATCAATAAGTTATATACTGCCCATTTGTGAGACATTTTAATTAAGAATATGGCTTTATTCTCACTGTATCCCTGAATGAAGCTGGGGTTTAAAAGGATTGGCTAGTTTGTTTGACAGAGGAAATTTCAAGATAAAAAAAAGCATTCAGACTGCCACTAAGAAAGCACCTGTGGTTATTAATAATGAACTTATGAAATTCTTAGGTAAATGCATGGATCTGGCGGATATCATCCTGAGTGAGGTTATCCAGTCACAAAAGAACACACAGGCTATGCACTCACTGATAAGTGGATATTAGCCCAGAAACTTAGAATACCCAAGATACAATTTTCAAAACACATGAAACTCAAGAAGAACAAAGAACAAAGTGTGGATATGTCTCCCCTTCTTAGAATTGGGAACAAGAAAATATTTAATAAAAACAAAAAATCTAGCTACCACACCAGACTAAGAAAGAAGTTATGTGTGTGAAAAGTAGCCTGGCTGGAGGAGTAGGGCTACCCAAGTTTTTTGGAGTCCACCTGCTTACTTTTCAAACCCCATATTATAGATATTGATCTACCAGAAACAGTATTTTCTCCATTCAATTAGAGATTTAAACTTTTACTTTTACTTTTATTATACTTTGCTATGTTCTGATTCATTGCCTTTGAAAATAGGAATGATTATTATTTCTGCTTCTGTATGTTGGAAGTTTAAAGCTTGCTTTTAGTTTATAAGAGCTCACAGTTAAAAGGTTTTATATATTTAAAGTATCATAATATTTAAAGACTACGGCAACTCCTACTTTCAGGAGTCAACAGCTCTCCTGTTCACATGCTCTCCTAAGCCTAGGGCCAGATCTACAGCACTGCCCAGGCAAGATGTGGGCCTGCTTTATTGCAGCTGATGAGGTGGAGAGCCGTGCCGTGAGCAATCCCCATTATAAGAAGGCGCTGGCTTCCGCTGTGCCCAACTAGTAAACAAGCCTTGTGTGCAAGTGAGAGAGTGAATTCACGCCCAGTCACTGCCCATATCGGGGCGTAGTAATGAGGTGATGGGCAAGCAACAAATCAGGTGCTGACACGCCACGCTGAGGGCTATATAAGCAGCACCATTTTCCGGGTTCTGTATCTTCCCTCCTGAAGAAGCAATAAAGCTTGCTGCAGAAGAATCTGGTTGTCCGAGTGTGTTCTTGCTGGTGAGAACCATAGCTCGGGACAAGGAGTGGAGCCAGCTCTCCCACACCACCCTGCTTAGGGGTAACTGCCAGTTTCCTGCATCAACAGCATCAGGGCCAGCTTTTTCACCCTGTCCATGCAGGAAGGGAGAGAAGGAGAGAGAAGAGGAGCAGCTCTCCCACAAACATCAACATGGCTCCTTGAGGCATGATCGAATGGCCTTTGGTTACCACAGTACCTAATGAGGGTGTTCAAGATTTAGTGGCTAATGTTATCTCTGTTGGGTGTGGGAACCTCTTGCTTCCCTGGCATCTGGAACTTTCTAGTGGCTACCACCACTTCCCCATCTCCCCATGCTAAACACATCCATTGAATTTTCTGACCCTCTGTACCCCCCCAACTCCTTTCATACCTGATCCTGCCTCCCCTTTTTCCCTCCCACTCCTCTCTACCTTCCATGATTATTTTGATCCCCCTTCTAAGTAAAGATGACATTAGCCGAAATACCCAGTAAAACGGAGATAGAACCTGCAGAGACTGTATCCAGTGGATAGGCACAGCCCCTGGTTAAGGAATTCTTCCTGTCTAAAGGAAATGTAGGAACAAAGACTGGAACAAAGACTGAAAGAAAGGCCATCCAGAGACTGCCTCACCTAGGGATCCATCTGCAGACAATAAACCAAGACACCATTACTGATGCCCAGAAGTGCTTGTTGACAGGAGCCTAGTCTAGCTGTCCCCTGAGAAGCTCTGCCAGAGCCTGATCGATACAGATGTGGATGCTCACAGCCATCTATCTGACTGAGCACAGAAGTAAGGGGAAGGACTGAAGGAGCTAAAGGGGTTTGCAAGCTGGTAGGAAGAACAAGAATATAACCAACCAGACCGCCAGAGCTCCCAGGAACTAAACTACCAACCCATGGATCCAGCTGCATATGTAACAGAGGACTGCCTTATCTGGCATCAATGGGAAAGGAAGCCCTTGATGCCCCCACATAGGGAAATGCTAGCAGTGAGGCAGGAGTGGGTTGGTGGGTTGGGCAAGCACCATTATAGAAGCAGGGGGAGGGAGATGGCATGAGAAGGTTACAGAGGAAAAACTGAAGTGGGACAAGATTTGAAATGTAAATAAATAAAATAACAACAACAAAAAAAAAAAATCAAGTGAAACACTGCCTAATTTGTGAACATTATTCTTGCTGAAATAAGCTTTGATTCATTTAGCCCATCTCAGATAGTTCTTCAACAAGCCTCTATTCTACCTTCCAGCCTTGTAACTGAGGAAATTAACCAACAACTTCTACTTCTTCATCTACAAAAAGTAGTATTTATTGTTGTTATATCTTATAATAGTCTTTTAAGGAATGGATGGTATCAAGTTTGGCATCTGACAAAAACCCATTTTCACATCATTATTAATAGGCACAATACTTCATTAGTAGACTGCCTAGATATGACCAGAATCTACAAGTAGACTCCAGCATACAACTTGGAGAAACATGAATTTGATAATTTGCTCTTAAGTTCCATAAGCAATAAAGGATATATATTCACACAGATTATTAACTTTGAGTACATATTTATTATTTTGAACACAAACCTTTCCTTTTACACAATGTCACTTTTTCTCTTACATGAAAATCAAAATAGGCTATTGCTTCTAATCTTTTTGGAACACTTTCTTTTGGATTAAGAATTTTCCAATTCATCTTACAGTTTTAGAATAGTAGATGGCAACTGTAAAGAAACATTACAATGAAACCTAAAATATATTTCATCAACCAATTTAATCAGTCTAGCCCTTCAGAATTGTCTGTGGGTTTAATTATGGACTACTGATAGCACTGCCCACACTAAGAACTGCCTCACCACCACACCCCTGTGCAGCCTTATTTAGAATGAATCCAGGAAGCAACACAAAGTGAAAAGAGCTCTACTCTTGCACTGAACATAAGTTGCTTCCTCAGCATGTTCAGACTCCTGACATTTGGGCTGAGACTAGATCTGGATGGAGGTATACCAAAGATAATCAATTATCCTGATATTGAAAACTAAAGGGGAAACTCTGGGTTAGAATCTCATATGTTAGCACTTTTTAAAATGTGTCTGGCAATAATTTTTCTGGCAACTAATATATCTTTGGTAAATGTCTTTGAATCATGAGAAGGGCCTCATATAAATCGTGTTTGCCAAAAGAAGTGGAAGAGAGAACTTCTGTGGCTGCTAATGATGCTGTTTAAGCCCGCAGCTGCCACTGGGCTACTTACAAGTATTAGTCAGTGTGAGCTTGACATAGAAATGCTTTCTTGTTTCTGCCTAAGATCTGTAAACAGCACATAGGCAGGCTAGGAATCTTCTAAAACAGCAATTATGCAATGCTGAAAAAGCTGCACATGGCTGAGTGCTGCCACACTTTGGTAGGAAAGAACTCTCTCCCTCTTTGGAATCAGACATTCCTTGAGCTTCCTATTAAGTCGCTGAATTTTCCAGAACCTATTGAGGTGGTCTCCATCTCAGCAGCAGAGTTTCATCAAGAAACAAGAGAACTGGGACTCTTTGCACTCAAGCATCAGGACGATGTCCTCTGTCCTGGCTAATTTTATGTCAACTTGACACAAGCTAGAATCATCAGAGAGGTGGGAGCCAAAACACCTTCATAAAATTACATCAGGCTGCAAGCAAGCCTGTAGTGAATTATCTTAATTAGTGACTGATGGAAGAGGGCCCAGCACATTGTGGATGATTCCATTCCTTCTCTGGTAGTCCTGGATTCTATGAGAAAGTTGTCTGAACAAGCCAGTAAGCAGCACCCGTTCCATGTCCCTCCATGTCCTCTGCATCAGCTCCTGACTCCAGGTTGCTGCCCTGTTTGGCTCCTGCCCTGACTTCCTCCCCCAACTTGCTTTGTGGACATGGTATTTCATTACAGAAATAGAAACCCTAAGTCATCCCTCTGTGCAATAGAATCACAGAGTCACAATTGTTGACATGGGCACAACCTTGTCAAGGACCCAGGTGCCTCAGCACCGTGCAAGTGTCAACACCTGCCCCAAACTAGGCTCAGAGGTCTGGAGAAGTCTTCTTTGTGACCACAAGCAAATGCTGACAGTATGTGTAGAAAATGTCCACCATAACCATCTCCCCTCAGACAAATTACAGCCTGAAGACTGATCCCCTCCAGACACTGTCACTACTGACATTAACTAAGCCTGCCTCCTTGTTCAGCTCTAACAACCCTATCTCCTTGTTCACCTATAAGAACTCTTTTTGTTCAGTTTTATACAGTAACCTCATCTCCCTATTCAACTGTATATAACAAACAAGCTGAGCTCCTGTGTTGCCCCAGATTCCTCCATCAGAAAGCCCAGACCAATCAATCCTAGCTTTTTGGAATGTGTGTCTGTCGTTTCTTCATTTTCTTATCATTCCTTGTGATGGGAACCAAGCAGTGCAAGGACTTGGAAATCTTCTGTATCTACATCATCTACCATAGAGGACTCATTAGCCTAGCACCACTGCATTTATGTTTGAATAGCTGTGGCCACAGAAAAGTTACTGCTGGTGATGACTAAAAGTGGCTTCTGGGATGTCTGAGTTGGCACAAGGTGTGTATATGACTTCAGTAGAAGCTACAAAGTGATTTGTGGAAACCTCCTTCAAGGAGAACCTGGATGGAGAAGCTTGTGATAGATAGTGGTGACTGTTACTTTCAAACCTCACAGGAGGTCAGGTGCTAAACACTAAGTACTAGGGCCGCAACAGCAGGCTGGGTGACTGAACATATTGTTTTGCTTGTTTGTTTGTTTTTGGTTTTGTTTTTTCATTTCTAGGGAGTCAGCCCAGAATGCATAGCTAATGAGAAATAGCAGGCTTCTGTTTTATGGTGGCTATTTTTAAATCTATCTCTGGAGTGGCTTCTTCTGAGCCAGTGGATAACTGGATCATTAACATATCCTGAAATTTTAAAGTAAAATTTCATAAAGTTACTGAAAATGATCCAAGGCACCATTTCTCTCATCTGTGCACACCCTGGGAATCTTAGATCAAAAGTCTCCACTAGCCCCACCAGCCTTAACCTGCATACATAGGTGATGCCCTTGCAATAAGTGTCACTTCAAAGCCTTTGTGTGCGTATGGTTCTCACATCTTAGTACTTATTGACTCTGACCCTACTGGACATTACTGCAAAATCTAGTCTTTGCCTCACAGACCTTTTTAAATGCAACTAGTTTTTTCTAAAACCATTTCTTGTATAACCTTGAACTAAGGCAAAGCTGCTGTCTTGAGAGCTGGTCTCTACAATTTCATGTGGAGAGTCTTTTCTTAAGCATCACCCTGTAGCCTCCCCCAGCCTGAAGCAGGCTGGTACAGTCCTTGTTGCCACTGAGGTGGGGCCACCTGCAGTGCAGCTTTCCTACTTGGTTGGCTCCTTTTGAAGTGACAACTGCCCTGCTCTTCTGCTACCTGCTGAGAGGCTGAACCTGTCTTCCTGAGACATTCCTGAATAAGCAACCAGCCTGGTGACCAAGTGCTGACAGAATGGCTCCAGGCACCAAGAATGGACTGGCAGGGCAGATGGGCATTCCCCCTTATAAGTACACTCTCTTAGTAAACTCGAGGGCCTTAATCAGAAAAATTTGTCTTGGCTTCATTATCTTTTCTCGCAGTCTAAGTGTCTTTCAGCCCCAGCTTGTCTTCCATAATTACCTGGCTCATGTAAGGCGCTGGCCGGCTTACAACAGATTGGCACCCTGAACCAGGGACAAGTAAATGGTGGGAAAAACACTGAGAGTCACTGTCTTGTGTGAAGCTCCACAAGAAGGAAAGAAAAAGAAGATCATATCAGACACAGTGAGCAACAGGTATTTATGCCAGCACTGGTTTTAAACTTCATTTTTTAAAGTGTTGCTGGAGGTGCAATAGGATACGGGCTAAGCGCTGATTCCACTTAGGGTTTGACAGAGAAATATGTGTGGGACTAGAAACTCCAAATCAGGCGGTTGTCCGCAGCTTTTAAGAGCTGCTTCAGAGCCGGGCGTGGTGGCGCATGCCTTTGATCCCAGCACTCGGGAGGCAGAGGCAGGTGGATTTCTGAGTTCGAGGCCAGCCTGGTCTACAAAGTGAGTTCCAGGACAGCCGGGGCTACACAGAGAAACCCTGTCTCGAAAAAAAAAAAAAAAAAAGAGCTGCTTCAGGCAAGAGGAATAGGGTTTAAAATAATAAAACAGGCGGTTGTCCACAGTCGAGAACTGCATCAGGCTAGAGGACTAGGGTTTAAGATAATAAAATAAAATAAAATAAAATAAAATAAAATAAAATAAAGGAAAATGGATTTTGAAACTCTCCCGAGACAGAGAGAAATTGGGGGATGCCCTGTGTTATTCTCTCTGGCCCCTACAGCAGAAGTTCTCTACCCTCTTTGTGTTATCTAATGTCTGGTGCACCAATCCATTTACGTGTCAATTCATGTGTGTTTTGTTTCATTGTCTGAATGACTGAATGTTCTGTGTTTCATGTTGGAAAATAAAAATGGCTAAGAATTTATCTGCTGGCTCAGCAAAGCCTGAGAGTGGCCCACACTTTAGCCAAGAATCAACCACAGCAGGGGAGCCATTGCTGGAAAAAAACTGCTTTTAAAGAAAAGGAGCCTACAACCTCTTGGTTCTAAAGCAAATAAACTGATGGGTTTTTTTTTTTCCTAGAAAATTCTCTGTAATCGTGATTATTGTGTTTAGCAAGTGACAAAGTGCTTTTCATCTTATAATTATAGCTAGAAAAAGTAAAATTCTTTGATTGGTATAAATTTATAGGATACCTATAGCCACTTAATTTGGTTTTTTACTGGTCTTAAAGGTGTAATATGCTCTGCGTGTCTTCATCATAGAATAATAGCTTATAAGTTATTGGGTATGATTTAAAAGGTGTAACACTGGTAGCAAGACAGCTTTAAATTGGTAACTCAGGTTTGGAATCATTCAAACATGTGACATAAAGCAGGCCAAAAAACTAGGCTTCTGTACTGGCTAGTTTTGTGTCAACTTGACACAGCTGGAGTTATCACAGAGAAAGGAGCTTCAGTTGAGGAAATGCCTTCATGAGATCCAATTGTAAGGCATTTTTTCAATTAGTGATCAAGGCGGAAAGGCCCCTTGTGGGTAGGACCATCTCTGGGCTGGTAGTCTTGGGTTCTATAAGAGAGCAGGCTGAGCAAGCCAGGAGAAGCAAGCCAGTAAAGAACATCCCTCCATGTACTCTGCATCAGCTCCTGCTTCCTGGTCTGTTTGAGTTCCAGTCCTGACTTCCTTGGTGATAAACAGCAGTATGGAAGTGTAAGCCGAATAAACCCTTTCCTCCCCAACGTGCTTCTTGGTCATGATGTTCGTGCAGGAATAGATACCCTAACTAAGACAGCCTCTAAGGATACTTCTAGTTGAGATAATATTAAATGTGATTCTTATCCTAAAAGGTAGACTTAAAGATAAGATTTAAAACAATGTCTCTTTAATGAAGCATTAAAATTTGCACTGTCATGCATTCATATGTATAAATTAGCAACTAAACTTTGTAACATGATAGTAAAGTTTCTAATATTGATTCTGAATTTAGAACATTGTTTTACAATCATTCTTGCCTGTTCTTTAGTGATCTATTCATATACCTTGGGAGTTAATCCATGAGGTCTTATGCCTAATAATATTTGACAAATGGATGTAACTCATTATGCAGAATTTGGAAAATTAAAATATCTACATGTTTGTGTTGACACTTATTCAGGATTTCTTTTTGCTTCTCTACATATGGGAGAGGCCTCTAGAAATGTAATTGATCATTGTTTACAAGCCTTTAATGCTATGGGATTGCCTAAACTTATTAAGACAAATAATGGGCCATCATATATTAGCAACAATTTTACTTCATTTTGTAAGGAACTTGGTATCAAACATAAAATTGGAATTCCTTATAACCCCATGGGACAAGGAGTTATTGAACGTGCTCATCACACTCTGAAAAATTGGCTTTTAAAAACGAAACAGGGGCAGTTATACCCCCCAAAAGTCACCAAAAGCACATCTTGCTTTTATATTGTTCATTTTAAATTTTTTGTTAAAGGTCAGTCTGCAGCAGATCACCACTGGCATCCAGTTACATCCAGTTCTTATGCCATGGTTAAATGGTGGGACCCATTAACTAACACATGGAATGGTCCAGACCCTGTTTTAATCTGGGGAAGAGGTTCTGTCTGTGTTTTTTTCACAAAAAGAAGACAGAGCATGATGGCTGCCTGAAAGACTGTTTCATCAAGTGGACACAGATCCTGAATCTTCTAGTAAGTATGATTCTAACCTCATTGATTGCTAAAAATCTTTTTAGCCAAAAAAGTTAATTTGGAGCACAGGCTCCACTCTCAGAGAATTTTCAGCTTTTCTGTTTTAATTCTCAAAGCCAGCTCCCCCACACTGGGAGGTCAGAGTCTGAGCTTGATCTTTGCTAATTTGCAACTGAATAAAGTACCTGCACTTCCCACCAAAGAAGCTTTTATCCTGTTGTTTTTCAACTGTCTAGATTTTGTTTTTCAAGCAGGTAGATCTCTCCTTACAGCCTGTTTTCAGCAAGTGTACAGCCTCACCTCCAGCAAGCACAGGTGGCAGAAATTCATCAATATGAAGAAGCATATTAAGTATATATTGTGGCTTTGGTCTGATTTGGGAATAAGGTGTGCTATGAAGGTCGGTCAGCCAATGACAGGCAACCAGATTTCAGAACCATATCAATCTAAGACAGAGGTACATGCCAAGAGGCCATGGTTTCTTAATAATACACCAAAGAGCCATGTTTGTGTAAAATAACCACAAACAAGCTGCATGTATGCTCCTTGACAGATAAGAATGGCTCAGGAAAATCTGAGATTTCCTAAAACAGGTGCAGCCGCCAGCCACCATAACTCCAGGCAGGACTATGGAAAGAAAAATTTGTCTTGGCTTCATTATTTTTCTCGCAGTCTAGGTCTCTTTCAGGCTTACAACATCACCCAAGATCTGAGTTATTCTTGAGTCCTTTGTCAAGGTTAGGGGGTTTGTTGTGATTGTTTTGTTGGGTTTTAGAGTGAGACTCAATAATAAAGACAAAACTCTGACGGTCTGAGTTTCCTTTCTCTTCACCTCCTTAAAGGTTAAATTCACACATCCACATTGTAGACCCACTGCAGACAGCAGATATGGACACCTCAGCTCTATTTGCTTTGGAAAGTCTAAATGGAAAATAGAGTTTAGGCCTCTCTGAAGCTTCTCTGCCCCATTCTTTTTAGGCAAAAAGAAGGTAATAACTGATTTAACTAAATGAAGTTGAGACATGCGGTCTACCTCATGTAATTCTCCTAATCAAGGGCCACCACTTTATGACAGAAAAGAGAAAAAAAAAAGCATTATGTTACAATGAATATTGCAACAGGCAATGTAATAGAAGATACCCAAATATCTCTATTTAAACTCAAGATTCTATTATTAGTAGGGGTTTTTATTGCCAAGATCACCACATTAGTATTACACCCAGAAGGTTCCATTGTCCATGGAAGAAGTGACTAACACTTATTCGATCTTCAACATGATATCATATTCAGAAATAACTTTTCATAGCTGTGAGTAGCTTACAGGTAGGATGTTTGCTTAAGATGCACAAGTCCAAGATTCCATAACTAATGCTGGAAAAAAGTAATTGTTCAGAAAAATAAATCACTGGGCCAAAGAGATGGCTCAGTAAGTAAAGACATCTGGTGCCAAGCCAGATGACTTAAGTTTGATTCTGAGGTAGAATGAAAGAACCAAGTCCACAAGTTACCTTCTGACAGCCCATGGTACACACACACACACGTGCGCGTGTGTGTGTGTGCGCGCGCATAAAATATAATTTTTAATTAGAAAAATTAGTTATTTTGAAGATGAAAACAGCATATTGAAGTAACACACATTCTGACACAGATAACCTTCTGTAAGTGGCCACCTGGTAAACCAGGACTGTCTCTGTTGACAGAGAAAGATGCCTACCTTTTGCAGTGGTCTATCTCTTGCAGGTGGTAGATGTTAAATACACAAAGGTATATAGGAACCTAATATGATGGTGCATACTGGTAACTCAGCTCTCAAGAGACAGAGGACTGAGGATCAGAAGTCCAAGCACAGCCTGAGCTACATAAGAAGACCTTATCTCAAAAAACAAAGTTAGGCTGAGACAGGAGACAAATCTGGGCTCCTGGGCTATGTTCAGATCCACCTTTAAGTAACTGGTGATAGTGAAGCAGGAAAACTATACGGTTGATTTTTTTTTCTCCTCCTGTGGAGCCCATTTTCTTAGCTGAATTTCATCCTTCAATATTATAAGAACAATTTTTTTTAAGTTCCAGACAAAATATGTGGTTTAAAGACTGCCTAATTCAGTGTCAAAACTTCACAGACAGCACATTGAAATCCAGGCAGTTAATTGACATGCTTAGGGCCACACAGCTAATGTTCACCAAAATTTAAATTCTAATTTCAAAGGTTGTGTGATTTTAATTAAAGTGTTAATAAAGTGATTTTATCTCATTAATTGGTTATTGATCCATAAAAATCAGTAGTCCCTGTCTTTGAGCTAGGTAGCCAAATGGGTCTATCATAAGTTATTTTTTAAAAACCCACAATACATGTTTCCAAATTTGTCAAACAAGGTCAAACATCTGAGGAGATCCTTAGATCCCCTCTTCCCTTAGAACTGGTCTTTCTCTGTATCCCAGTTCATGTTTACAAAGTGAAAAGGAAAGCTGTATTTGGCACAATAGCACAATTCTATGTTCTATGCATGGTGGGTTAGTACAGTCACCTGGTTAGAGGAGTTAAATATTATGAACATAGATTTTACTGTAAAATGAGTTGGATCTTCCAAATAGATGGACACCCCAACCACCAATGTCTGTCAGTATGATTTTATCTGAAAATTAATAACCTTAAATGATCAAGTAAATGAAGCCATTAGAGTCACTAGTGCCTATTCCTATGTCTGGTGCTCTTATAAGAAGAGAAAACTTTAACATACCCTCCGAGAAAAAGCCATATGAAGACCAGTGCTTGATGTCACAAACCAAGGAGCTCCCAAAATGAGAACACTAGGGCTGAGAGAAATAATGTGAATATGCCACCTAGTGACACTTAGGCATGACCCGTCTGGTCCTCAACCTTGGGAGGAATCAAGAACACAACTCTCATGGGATAGATCAGGCCCTAGTGGTAGACTGAGTTCAATTCCTAGGACCACATGGTAAGAGGCATAAAACTGACTTTTGCAGGTTGTCCTCTGACCTCCACACATATTTTAACATGTGTATGGAAACACACATATACAAAATAAATTTTTTTCACCTTTTTTTGCACATTTTTATTAGATATTTTCTTTATATACATTTCAAATTCCAAATGCTATCCCGAAAGTTCCGTATACCCCTCCCCCACCCTGCTCCCCTACCCACCCATTCCCACTTCTTGGCCCTGGCATTCCCCTGTACTGGGGCATATAAACTTTTCAATACCAAGGGGCCCCTCTTCCCAGTGATGGCCAACTAGGCCATCTTCTGCTACATATGCAGCTAGAGACATGAGTTTTGGGGGTACTGGTTAGTTAATATTGTTGTTCTACCTATAGGGTTGCAGACCCCTTCAGCTCCTTGGGTGCTTTCTCTAGCTTCTCCATTGGGGGCCCTGTGTTCTGTCTTATAGATGACTGTGAGCATCCACTTCTGTATTTGCCAGGCACTGGCATAGCCTCATACAAGACAGCTATACCAGGGTACCTTCATCAAAATCTTGCTGGCATATGCAATAGTGTCTGGTTTTGGTGGCTGATTATGGGATGGATCCCTGGGTGGGGTAGTCTCTGGATAGTCCATCCTTTTGTCTTAGCTTCAAACTTTGTCTCTGTAACTCCTTTCATGGGTCAAAATAAATATTTTTAACTAAAAGAGTTCTTGAAGGACTCAAGACTCTTCTTAAATGTCTCAGATATTGATGGTCACATAAAGTTGGCTCTTTCCCTAAAACTCTATGACAGCCTCCATGCATTTAGCAGATGTGGACATCTGTGTTAATTAATTTTCTTTATATGTGGCTGTGAATAAAATACCTGACTAAGACCACTTAGTGAGGGATTAATTTTGTTAAGGGCTTACACGTGCTATACACCATAGCAGAGAAGCCATGGTGATGGGTGTGTAAGGTAGCAGGTCACATTGTGTCCAGTTCAGGAAGCAGAGAGCCATGAATGCAACTCATGTTCTCCTTTGATTTCATCCTGAGACCACCACCACCCACCACTGCCTACAATGCAAGTGGCTCTTCCCACTGCAATTAACCCAGCCTGGGAACTCCTTCACAGACACATAGTCTCCTAGGTGATTCTAGATCCTATCACCTTTCTCTCTTAACCATTATACTCTTCTTATGTCTGAATATCTCTGCTAAGTAATAATACTATTATTCATTCTGTAAGTAAACCAGAGACTGGCAAGAGCACCAGAGACCACTCAGCTGCCTGGGCTGAAAAGTTGACCTTTAAAAGTTTTCTTTAGAGAAGCAAAAGTCTGGGACTTGAGAGATGGTTTAATGCTAAAGAGAGCCTACTACTCGTGTGTGCGTGTGTGTGTGTGTGTGTGTGTGTGTGTGTGTGTGTGGGTGTGGGTGTGGGTGTGTGTGTCTGTGTATGTGTATGTGTGTGTGAGAGAGAGAGAGAGACAGAGAGACAGAGAGACAGAGAGAGACAGAGAGAGACAGAGAGAGACAGAGAGAGAGAGAGAGAGTAAAGTCAGAACCAAAAAGCAAAAGCAAAATTGCCTTTTTTAAGTCTCAGAAACTTCAACATTCAAATGAACTGTAGGAAAATCAGGGAACCCTCAGTGCTGATAATGAGTCCTGCCTGATGCCAGAACTTCCATATTATTCAGATGGCCCTATCTTCCTGAGACTGGCACCAGGACCAATGGCTATGTCCTGAGGATTCACCCCACTACTAACATCAGCTGGTTTCCAACACACGCTTTAAGCCCTAGGAACTCTCCTACCTCTTAGTGATTTCTACTGAAACTGCCAGACTCAGGGTTTTATCGCTCCCACTAAATCAAAAATACTCTGAGCTCAGCTAAGAGATGCCAATAAAACCACAATTCATACTAGGAAAAAATAATTAACCAATTATAGCTGTCCTAAGAGGAACTAGAACATCAACAGGTGGGCATGTTATACTTGAGGGACATGTGATTACAGCTAGTGAGGAGAAAATTATGGGAGTGGAAGTTGCATGGGGGAGTTATTCACTTCCCTCATGACTATAACCAGGAAAGAATGTGGCTTTTGGGTGATGTAGAATTTGCCTACACACAGACTTATCTGTAGATTTACATCCTATTTTAGGACAGCTCAACCTTGTGAGACACAGCTCCAAGTATCCCATCTCCTTCTTTACTGGGAGAGTGCTGATGGAGTTCAGATTGAGTGGTGGATTAGGAAGAATGGAGTTATGGGTCGAACTGCTTGAAGCAACCCTACCTCTGTCCAAGCCCCAGCCAAGAGTCAACATCATACTGAAGCACAAACCCTAGTTCCCCAGGACATGCTGCATTTGAAACCAGCTCATTACAGATGGAATCAGCCAAGGCAAAGTCATACTGGAGCAGGGTGAGCTCCTTATCAATATGATCATATCTCTGTGAGGGAAAATATAGACACAACCCACACTCAGGGAGAACAGCAGGTGACAGAAGACAGAACCATGCTCCTAAAATCATAGAAACCACATGCCCATCAAAGCAGCTGTGGTTAGGCAAGGCAGGGTGCAGACTGCCCTCATAGGCCTCAGCACAAAGAGTCTTAACACCAATTAGAGAATAATCAGAAGCATGGTACCTGTGCTGCTGATGGTGTTCTGATTTCCCCCTCGTGGTACCTGTAGTGACCTGAATGAGACTGTCCACATAGACTCTGACATATAAAAACTTGGTTCCCAATTGATGGTGCTGTTTGTTGAGATCTCAGTGGTATGGCCTTGTTAGTAGTAGTATGTCACTGAGAGAGAGCTTTGAGGTCTCAGAGCCTCACTTTGTTCCAAGTTTGCTCTCTGCCTCTTGCCTAGAGTTCAAGATATGAGCCAGACCCCCACCCCAGCATCCTGCTCCTTCTACCTCATGTGTCTGCTCTGCTATCCTGGATTCTTACCCTCCAGAACTCTTTCTGTGTATAAGTTGCTTTGGTGATGTGCTGTTTTACCACAGCAATAGGAAGGTAACTATTTACTACTTCCAAGTGGAAAAATATAGTGATGATAATATTGCCAGAGCCCTACAGACTGACTGCTGAAGCATCAGACTAGCCAAAGCTTCAGTTCTTTGATGGACCTGCCTCCTTAATGTGGCTCAAATTTCCTTAACCTCCAAAAATCCTCCAAGTTGGGTCACAGTAAGCTCTCTTCCAAGAAAACAAGAATATACTAATGAGTGCAAAGCCCACAGAACTTAATGCCACCTGCGCATGCTGGCTCTACTTACACATGTACCTTTCTACCTGAGGAGGTAGGTCCCCTCACACTCTTCAGATGGGTCCCAAAGGTGAGTGTAGGCACAGTCAGCAACCTTGCACTCTTAGTCCTCATCAAGTCCATTTGTCCCTGTGGGCTCAGGTTGTACGACACTTAGAAATCTTCCACATGAGACTCAGCACACCATGCCCTTAGTAGGAGCCACTCTGTAGCCTGATGGACTAAGTCTGTGTTACTTAAGTGTTTCATTTCATTTTTTTTCCAGAGACCGCTTTCTCTGCTATAGGTGAATCATCATGTCTTCAAAGCTGCGTCCTCTGATCCGCCAGGAAACTTCAAATGTGAATTATGCAATTGTTTAATAAAACTCAATCATCAGTCATTTGGTAAAAGATGTTACCATACTTTAACTACTTCCGCAAATGAATACTACTACAAGAAGAAATTGAAGCCAGGCATTGTGGCACAAACCTGTAACACTGGAACTTAAAAGGCTGAGATGGGAGGATTACAAATTGGAGTAAGCTGAGGTTATACAATAAGACTATACAGTAAAACCCTGTAATGAAAAGAAATGAGTACTGATCATTTGAATAATGTGAACTCTCCTGAATCTAGCTTGGAGAAAACTGACTTTAGTTCATACTGACTGTAAGGATATGAACTAAAAATTCTAGAAAAGGAAGAATCAAACCTATGTTGGATGATGATTGTGCAGAATTAGGATGTTTCTATTCAGATCAAATTAGCTTGAATGATCTGTAGCTCTCTTTGTATCGAGCTACCACTTGCCCATCTCTGACTCTAGCCTCACACCTTATGGACCCTTAGGTAAACCTTTCAGAATTCAATAACCCACCACTAGTTTCCATGAACCCAAAGGCTAAGAATGTCACCAGACAGCACCTGTGGCCTATACCAGAAATTCCCCAATCTGCTGTAGCCCATCTACCTGATGTTGCCACTGCTGATATTTTTGAAAGGGGCCTTGACTTATGACTTTGTTTTGTCTCATAAACATTTAAAACATCCATAGATCTGCAACCATGTTGGAACATGGTATTTGGGGTAACTAAAGTCCATGTTCCACAGCCATGACTATTTTACTTCTATTTCATGGTACTCCTGCTGAGTATAGTGATTATATATGTAATGGTATGGTATTTATTTGCATATTTTCAGATCTATAATAAATTGAAAAGTAGATTCATCAATCAATTATTGTCTTGCAGATTACTTTAGCAATATTTATTATTGATTCTTCTTCTGTTTAATATGTAACGTGAGGCTTTATTTACTTGAAATGTATGTAAAATTCGTTGACTATCAGTGCAGCAGGAATATGTCCAGTTTATTGTATATGCCAGTAAGAAATGTTTTAACTAAAGAAAAAAGATTAAATATTAAAACAATTATTTGAGTAGATAAACTCAAGATAAATGGAACTAGTGTGAAGGTGAACCAGCTCACACCACTAATTAAAAGCCGCAGTTAACTCTTCAAATCTGTTATCATCTGCAATATCTCATCTGTGAACTTGGCCAGTTATCCACCGCCTGCTGAATGACCCAGTGTGGCCCAGTACTACACTGATGGACTCTCCAACAGTGAAAGTGTCCAGGTCTCCATTAAGAATGCCAGTCTCTATGGGTGACACTGCGTTCATGTTACGTTGCTATTACATGAATCTAAGCTACTAAATAAATATAAACAGAAACAAAACACTGATTGCTATGGTGCACTGCAATCTCTCAAGCATGTGCAGAAATCCCTTTGTTTCATCAAGAGGAGAATCTGAGCAAAGGCTGAGCTTGCTACGAGTCTGTCCTGTCTGTTGGGGTAAGATGCTCTATAAGCATCTACAAGTTATGGTTCCTGAAAAGTGTCTCCTGTCTCCAAGGTCTAGAGGATAACAGAGCAAGTCAGTGTCTAGCATCCCTACATGGCAGCTAGTTCCAGACCCACACAGATGGCACCAGTGTTCCCCATGGGAGAGTCTTCCACACGAAGGCATTTATCTAAACTCTCTCAAAGCTAGAATAGATTTAAAATATATACAGAAAAATGCCTCACAGAAAAAATAAGTACTAACATTGCCCATAACAACCAAGACCAGCACTCAGCAGCGTGGTCAGTGCTGCTTCTGTCCCTTTCTTTGGCAGATCCTCTAAACCATTCAGCTGTCTTCTACATTAAGTAAATTTACAGATAGTTTCCCTTTCTAAAGCCTATTTATAAAATGTAATGTTAGCTACCATTCCGTGCCAAACATAAAAGGGCAAGGAGAAATAAAACACATAGATTACCTGCAATCTCTCAAGCATGTGCAGAAATCCCTTTGTTTCATCAAGAGGAGAATCTGAGCAAAGGCTGAGCTTGCTACGAGTCTGTCCTGTCTGTTGGGGTAAGAGGTGGTGTTTGCATTGTCAACAGTGTTTCCTACAGCAACAGCAAACACCTCACATGATCCCAAGGCAAGCACTGGCACAGAATGATCCTAGCTGGGATACATGACCGTTGTTATAAGTACAGCCCTCTCCTTCTAAGAAAGGAATGTTGAGGCTACAGCAGATAAATTAAACAGCAGATTAAATAACCCACTTTGATATTTTTCCACTCAATCCATCTTTTGTGGCATGTCATATAGTGTGGCATGGAATCAAAGAAGCATTTTATTCAATTTTGAAGTAATTACTTTCAGTGGTTGTATGGGGGAACTGTATGGTAATCTAGTTGAACACAAAAAAAATGGGGTCATAAGCCCATAAATAAGCAAATTGGTTGAATTTCCCTGCTTTCTTTAATTAAGAACTTCTTCTGCCTTTCAAGAATTCAGAGGCCTTATAGCTGTAGTAAGAACTATGAATATTCATGTGTTAATCCTGTGATTTACAAAAAAAAACCTACCATTTCTGGCCAAATTTAAAGCAAGCTTTATTACATATTAAATACTACAAAGAGATGGGCTTTGGTCAGGACCGTTTCCCTGAATTCCTCATCTGAGAATGGCCTCAAGCCACGTGTTGCAGGGGTATGTATGAGTTACAGGAGTGTATAAGGACAAACCTATAGCCAGAATACTTTCCCATGAGGCTTTGTTATTGCCCAAAAACTACAATTCCCAATATTCCAGGAAGTCTCCTGGTTCACGTGCAGGTGGGACTTACAGATTAATTTGGGGTTTTGCAAATGGTCTATCAACTTTCAATTACACTCCTAACAACTATATAAACAAATAGTTGAGCTATACAAAGCAGATTTTGTGCAGTATAGATAGCCCAGGAGGTGGGGGGGGGAACCCTCATAACAGAATAAATATGCCTACTTTGAAAGTCTCCATTATTTTGATTTTGGTTATCTGGACCCCTGGATCAAGGTCCCCAGCTGTTTGTTCTTGTTCACTTCAAAGTCTTTACCAAGTTATACCTGATATACAAGGATTTGCAAATATGTAATAAACATACTTTGATAAATTTCAATATGTACTTATACCAATGAAACCATTATTACAGTAAAAATAATAAATATGTCCAGCATATTGGGGTTGGGAGAATCATTGTGAGATCAGCTTACACAGGATATTCTGTTAACTTCTTTGAGATAGGATCTCGTGTTTCCTAGACTAGCTATATAGCCAAGGCTAGCCTTCAGCCCTGATCCTCCTGCATTTATCTCCCAAATACTAGAATTACCGGCAGGCACTTCCACTGCAGGCTTCTGAAATTTTTAATCACAAAATATATTATTGTTGTTTATAGATACTATGTTTGTACAGCAAATAACTAGAAGTTATTTGTCATACAAAAACACAGCAGTATGCCCTTTGGATAACATCCCCCACAGTTCTCCATGCCCATCCCCAGCATCCACCATCCTGTTTTCTACCCCTATGATCCTGACTGCTTCAAATCCCACACCTAAGTGGATTGTTTGTTTACCTGCCCTTTGCTGCCTGGTTTACTGCACTTATAGTATGATCTGGTGCCTTGATGCTGATCTAAATGGCAAAGTGTCCTTTTTTATGACTGAAGAGTTTTCTACTCTATAGAGAGAAGGATTATAAATATATACATATGTAACATATATGTAGATGTATAGATTATATAGAGACAAAGAAAGGGACAGAGAGGGGGGAAAGAGAAAGAGGGAGAGAGCGCTGGTCATGCACTTACACTTTGCTTTTGCTTCTTGACTATGCTGAACCACATATAACATAGGCATGACATTACTCCAAAAGTCAGCTCTTAGTAGCTTTACCCACGTGTGAGTTTGCTGGCATACTGTATCTCTAGTTATAATTTCTGAGGCATCTCTACAATATTTTCTGTAGGTACTTGGCCATTTCACATTCCTTCCCCCCAATAACAGTGTATACAGATTCCAGTTTCCTCACATCCTTACAGACATGTCAAAACTTTTAATGACAGTCATCCTGGGTGTGAGATGGTGGCTCAGTTTGCATTTTTTTTAATGATCAATGGTTTATCATTTTTTTACCTCACTGTGTGCCGCTTGTACATTGTCCTGAGAGAAAAGTCTATTCAAGTCCTTTTCCTATATTCTCATGCAGTTATTTGGGATTCTGCTGTTGTTTTGTGGTCTTCTACTTATTTTAATACTTAGAGCAGTGTTACATTCTGTATGGTTTTATTTTCAATTCAGCAAATATCTTATGATAAAAGAGAACATACAATAGGCAACGTTTCTTCAGACATTGCTTTGGAATGTAACCGTAGAGCACAATTCTCCCGGAGGAACCTTGCCTCTTGAAGCATCATTCCTTGGCCAGTTAAGCAGATGAGGGTGGTATGGGAGATAAGCCATGGATGGCCAGCTAGAAACCTGGGGCTGCTATGCTGCCTCTGGAGTTCTTTCTGCTCCCACTGAGTGCAGGGTAAAAGCCATCTTACCCTGCAAAGTGAAGGAGTAGATGAGAGGATCTCAGTGTCTTTTTTTTTTTTTTTATTCAATGATGCTACTGTAGGGGCTTGGGTGCAGATCACTGATTGAGCCCATGTCATATGTGTAAAGCCTGAGATTCAATCACAAAAATAGTAATATTAGCATAATAATAATAATAGCATATGGACTTCATTAGCATGTTTGAGTTGACTGAAGAAATCATCAAAAACACATTTCTCAGATATATTGTACAAGCAAAACTCAGTCAGAGATGATGAATGAATACATCTAAGACCACAGCACGTTCAATACCCCCCCCCAAAGCCACTAACACTGGTGGAAATTATGATTCTCTTTTAACCATTGCAGCTTCTTTTTAAGCTCCAGTTTTGGGGCTCATCAGAAGTATCCAGCCCTTCTCACAACCATCTGTGACTTCAGGCTTCCCATTTTATTTTGGCTGGCCTATTTTGCTCCCAATTTCCAAAATGAATCTTTGCATGATGCTGGATTCCTTTCTTCCCTTTTCTTACTCCACAATCCTGCTGCTACTGTATCAGTGAAGCATGTCTCTAGTAGTCACCGTGCCCACACTGCTGATGGAGTCACCTTTTCCAGGGAACGGCTGCTGCTCTCGGAGATCTAGTGGACCTCTGGAAAGATTTGTGCTGATCTTTCTCTGCCTCTTCCTTGACTCACATCTCAAGGGACCAAGAAGGGAGGGAAAACACCAGTCCAGTATTTCCTATCAGTTCAGAGGGGCAGGAACCGGGAGCTTTTCCACAGGGCTGAGCCTGGCCCTCCACTGAGCAGTGTCTGCATTCCAAGGCTGGAGCCTGTCACCACCCTTCCAATCCCTTTGAAGCTGGGCAAAAGGCCTGCCAACAAGCACCAAACTTGAGAGCTCCTCTGCCAGCCCTGGGAGGGGCTGTTTCCTGCCTGCTTTTCGAAGCCTCTCACAAGAGGGAATGGCAGTCACAGTAATTTTGCAATATTTAACTCTAGACACCAAAACATAAAAACTCTAGTAAAGTGGGCTTTCTATCAAACAGGCCAAAATCAATTTGGTCCTAAAAGTAATTTTATCAACCTATTGCCATGATTTACATATTTAAAAATATTTGCAAGCAGATTTTTTTCCTAAGTATAATTAAATATTCCTAGCATTTTAAATAATTGCTGGCCTTTTCACTTTGGCCGCTCTGGACCTGTTTCTTGTTTTCTGCCTGTGAAGCATTGCATATGAGAGGGGTTGCAAGATTCCTGGAGGAACTCTGAGGCAGTTTTCCTGATCATGCTCCAGACATTGACCTCTGTAAGATAAGCAGTGCTTCCCAGTCTTCCATCCAGACTAAAGGATTGCCTGAGAGAATTTTGTTTGTGTTTGTATTTTTTTTTAAAGAAACTTGAAGAACATTAGAACTAAAAGAGTCCAAGAAAAATTGTTCACATAGGTTGAGAATCCTTAATCCAGAAAGCTGAAACCCAAACTTCCTAAAGGCACAAATAATAGCATAGGTAGAAATGATAACTGTGACCTACCCTGACCTACCCTGACCTCGTGATGGGCCCTAGTCCAAACACAGATACACTAAAACTTAGTTTATAAAATTACCTCAGACTATGTATAGATGGTATATATCAGACAAATTAGCTTCTCATTTAAACTTAGGCCCCAACCCCCAAACTTTTAATTATTTTTATATTCTCATATATTATTTATAGTGGTTATATATAATATTATATATATCTATACATATCTATATATGAATATATATATATACATATATCATACTTCTAACCATAGATAGATAGATAGATAGATAGATAGATAGATAGATAGATAGATAGATAGATAGATAGCTCTTCCAGAGGACCTGGGTTCAAGTCCCAGTGCCCAGATAGTGGCTCACAAGTGCCTGTGGCTCCAGATCCCTATGGATCTGACTGGCTCCTTTTCTGGACTCCTCAAATACCAGTCATGCATGTTGTGTACAAGTGGGTAAAATATCTATACACACAAAAATAAATAAATATTTTCATATATATTTTCATACACAGACACACACAAACACACACGTATACATATGAAAACCCCAAAGAAATAGTAAACACTATGGTCCAAAACATTTTGAACAATGGATACTCCAGTTTTATCCTTTTTCAAGGGATGAGTTATAGCCCACCCTAAGCCATTTACTTCAGCAAACTGTTGTAATGGGAAGAGAATTCACATACTGATCTCTCGATCTCCAGAGTAGTAATTGCTGAGGAGTGGATATTCAGAAGGTGAGTTGGTCATAATGGTGAAGGATCAGGGTTTTCGTAAAGGGACCCCAGAAATTTCTTTTATCCTTTGCTGCATGTAAACACATTGAGAGACAGGGAAAAAAAGATTCTTAATTCAGGACTTCTAATTCTAGTCCCATGATGTAAGACTTGCAAAATAATATTTCCTGTGTAAGCCACCCAGTCCTTTACTGTTAAAGCAGTTGGATTCAGCTCACAGCCACAATCAGCTCCTTCTGAAATACAAAATTTAAAATCACCGCAGCATGCTGCATGTGGGCACAAGCACGATTTCAGCAACATTTTGTTACAGATATCTACATATATTTATATTGCATTTGTGTGTCTGTGTGTGTGTGCATGCATATGTTTGTATGTCTGTGTCTGTGTGTGTGCACGTGAATATGGATTCATGTTACATCCTTAATTATGCTTCAGGAGAAAAGTTTAAGTCATTTTTCTACCTCTAGCTGAAATAGTAGTCTAATGTAATAACAAACATTGATTTGACATTTACAGCCAGAAAACTGATTCTCAGCCAGGGAACTGGCATTTATGAACTGTGTGGTCCTAGGAAGTTATTTCACTGTCTGTGAAATGGCATGGCAATGGTACTTCCTGAATGTGATGAGGAGCAAACTATACTTCTTTCTGTATGGGCTTCCTGTCCTACAGCCCAGAGCACACAGTATGGACCTCAATGCACTGTCTGACATCCACAATGCCAAACCTTTACATCATTATCCATTAGCAGATGAGGAAACAGGGGCAGTCTGCTCCAGAAGGACACATTTAACCATCATGTAACACGGAATCTAAATATACAGTGCTTGTAATGTGATGTTTCACTGGCCTAGAAGGATGCACTTAACCATCACATAGCACTGAGTCTAAGTATACAGTGCCTGTAATGGATGTCTCATTTTAAGTATTTAATACTTTAGGATACATATGAACAAACCTGTGAAATGTAGCTATGCACAAAGGTAAGCAGGCAACAGAATAAGAAGTTTATGACAGATTGCAAATTGATCCTCTTTGTTTCCTTCATTAAGAGTTTGGCTTTAAAGAGTTGCAAGGTGAACTAATGCCACACAGCATAGCCAGAGAAGACCAGCATCAGCAAAGCCCAATGAAGATCAGCAGAGTGGCAAGGAGAGCTAATACCACATAGCAGTGCCTGCTGTCTGTTGGGTTCCCTTTCTAAACACCACACATTTTTTCAACCATCCTCTCTAGCAACACATCACATGCCCTTTTTCCAGGCAGCTTCCAGAAAACACCATTTGTCTGTTCTCAACAAAACATCCTCCCATATGCCTGCTTCAGCAAAAACATCTTATAAGACAGTTTCCAGAAAAATATCACATGATACAACTGAGTCTCCAAAGAAATCAGAAGTTTCTACCTTTGTGGTGAACATGCATACCATACATACAAAATAAAACATATAAATCCTAAAACATACCAATAAATAAAACATATAAATCTAAAAAAATTTAATTAAATAAATGTAAAGTAGGAATAAAATTTAAAATATGGGCCAGTGAAATGTTTCAGCAGGTAAAAATGCTTGCTGCTTATAATCTGAGTTTGATCTCTAGAACTCAAGACAGGAGAAGAGAACTGATCCCCACAAGTCTGACTTTCACACGTGTACCATGAACCTGCATTTATACATAAAATAATAATGAGAATAAATACATAAAAAAATCACACAAAAAAAGAGTTTGGCTTTATCAATTTCCAAACAATTGTCCCTTAACTGGAGGAGATATACCAAGTCCAGATCAGTAGATACCTGAAACCATGAACAGGGTCAAATCCACATATTCTGTGGCATTTTTGTTTCATATTTAGATATAGCTTTAATGAAATGTATTAATCATTCATAATAAAAGATTTATAATAACAATAAAATGACCAGTTACAACATTCTATAACAAAATTGCCCACACCATCACCACTTTTACACTTTGGAATTTTTATTAACAAACAGAGATTACTTGAGCAAAGGTATCATCATACTGCAAGAGCCAGCCTGGTACACGTGGGTGCTCCCTACAGAGAACCCCTAAGTGCTGAATGCACAGCAGTACATAAGAATGAGTGATGTTCCAAGTGGGATGGGGTGGATCAGAATGCAACAAAGTTAAATTTAAATTCATAGCAGTGTGCAACTTAAAATTTCCGAGCTGTCCATTTCTGGAATCTTCCATTAAATATGTTTGGACCACAATTGATCATAGAAAGCAAAAGCTCAGATGGGGGAGAAGGTTGGCTAGTTCATGAACATGATGCTTGGTGACAAAGGTGACTTGACAGAAACTGGCTGGAGCTCCTCATCTGGACAGGCAACAACAGTGTGACTGCTGGCGCTCTGCAGACACACACTGGGCCATGCTGTGTGACAGGACACTGCGGTAGCCATTACCATTATGTTCATTATTGCACTGTCTGTGATACACACCAGCCCTCTTCTTCCAACATTCATTGTTGCAATGCAATGCATCCAGTGCAATGTGTAAGTAATGGTATAGGCTCAGGACCCCCGAGTTCTCAGCACAAAGGAGATTTATTTGCCCTAGAGGGACAGAGGGCAGGGAATAAAGGAGATACAGGGCAAGGGTGACAGGAAGAAGGGAGAGGAGGATAGGTGTATTTGTCCAGGAGGGGAACAAAAGACAGCCTCTGGTTAGACAGACAGACATGGCACATAGGAAAATGGCAGTGTGTTAGGATGAGTTGTTAAATTTTAACTGGGCATGTTATTAGGTGAGCCAAAGGGGGCTTTGGATTGCTGGACTTTAATACTTTGATAGTTGGATGTTAGTAGTCAGCCTAAAAAGGAAGAAATGTCCATATAAGGGACTAGACCTTGGTGGCTAGCTTTAGAAATGTAATCTAAATGTATGTATGATACATGCATGCCCTCACTCACATATGTGAGCTCACACTCTCATACATATAGTGTTTAACAAGGCACAGGGACTAGGGAGAAGGGAAAGGCTTGCCAGAACCATGCTCGCCATGCTCAAGCTCTCCTGAGTCCCTTCATTATGCACTACACCAGCGAAGATAAACCTATGCATTTCCCCTGTTCCCTTTCATAAGCCCTTTTTTAGACTTTTTATAGTAACACCAAGTCTAACAATTATTTTCAATGGCTTTGCATCAGCTGTACACCTGCTGAATATGACAGCAATCCTAATCAAGAAAGGGTCAAGGGCCAGTTATGTTATGACTATGCCTAACACAATACTGCAAAAACCCTGACATATGACTGCTTCCTCCTACGGTCTGCCTTTCCTTCCCAATTCCAGTTGAGTCCAGAACATCAGGAGTTAAACCTTTTTTGAAAGCGCCACCTTGTGGCCTGCACACATTGATGCACCTGTGTATTGGACAAAGAATCGTGGACACAGGGAGGTTGGGCCCAAGACCTTTATACAAGAAATGAGTTTCATAGCTCTCTTAATCACCTAGAGAGAAGATTCGGTGAGCAAAACACTTGCCAGACACCAGGAAATCTGAGTTCGAATTCCCAAAACTCGTGTAAAGCCAAGCACAGCAGTGCACATCTGCAATCTCAGTACTCTTAAAGTAAGATGAGGGCAGAGACCAGCAGAATCCCCGAAGCTCATGGGCCAGCTACTCTAATATATTCAGTAGTTAAAGGCAAAAGAGAGACTTTGTTCCACATGGAAGGAGAAAAATCAAAACGCAAAACTATTCTATG
Organism: Mus caroli; assembly: GCF_978045245.1. Classification (NCBI taxonomy): domain Eukaryota; kingdom Metazoa; phylum Chordata; class Mammalia; order Rodentia; family Muridae; genus Mus; species Mus caroli. The sequence continues at coordinate 1,550,548 of NW_028227256.1, forward strand.
ACCTCTAGATACATGCTTTGATAAGTGCATGCCTTCACTCACATAAGTGAGCTTGCACTCCCATACATATATACACATGCTCATGAGCATACACACACACATGCATGCATGTGAGCACATACACACGAGCGTTATCAACCTCAGTAACACTAAAAATTAAATATTTAAATTTAACAAAATCTGTAAATGCTTTGCTAAAACGTAACAAAAGGAACTAAAATTGAAGCAAACTGATATGCAATTTATGATTCGGAGGGTCAAGGCCTTCCATCACCATGTTCCATTCAGAAAACACTCTAACTTCCCTAACAGCTGGGCCAGCCCCACCTTCCAGACTAAAAAACCAAGCTCAGGACTTTCGATCCCAGCAAGCCCTGGAAATCTCCACCCTGAAAACATCTGTGCACCCAAGAAACACTATAAAAACTCTGACTTATGCTCAGTTCTCTGCTCCTTCTCATCCTAGAAGCAGCAGCCACCCTTCTGGGTTTTTCCCTCCCCATAAATCTCTTGTGTGAGGTTTGTTATGGGTGCGGTTTTATGCTATTTCTTGGCTTCCAACTGCTATGATATCTTTTCCTTCAGAACCAAAACACTTATTAGGGGTAAATATTATTAAGCATGCTAGTCATATTTTAAATCTCTTTCACAAAATACCCAATACAAACAACTAAATAAATATTCCATAACTTCAGAGTTTTAGCCCCTAATTGTTGTCCCTGTTGTTTTAGCCCCACAGAATGGCAGAGAATATCATGGTGGTGGAATATCAAGTGTGTGGGACAGGCTACTCAACTCATGCTAGACAGACAGCATAAAAAGGGAAGTGGAATAAGAAAAAGGAAGAGATGTAGGAAAAGAGATAAGAAGGAATGGCTGGATATTCCATAAGGCTTACCCTTAGTAAACTATTTACGGAACAACTTGAACCATGAAGCTACCAGACCCCACCTTCTGAAATTTTTAAACTAGCTCTGAAAACTTGCACCTGCCTGAGACCAAGTCTTGTGATACTTGGGGAGATACTTCATATACAGACCATAATATCAATAAATCCACATTCTCTTCAGTTGGTGTACTCAGTATAATACAAATCAAAATTTCAGCAATGCTTTGGAAAGACGGACAAGCTAACTCTGAATGCTAACTAAAAAGAGAACCAGTAAGCATGGAGGAAATGGGCTAACTCAGGAGGCAGAGGCAGGCAGAGGCCAGCCGGGTCTACAGAGTCAGCTCCAGGCTAGCCAGGGCTATGCAGAGAAACCCTGCCTTGAAAAACAAAAGAAAGGAAGAAAGGAAGCAAGCAAGCAAGCAAGCAAGCAAGCAAGCAAGGAAGGAAGGAAGAGAAAGAAAGGGAAGGAGGAAAGGAAGGAGGGAGGGAGGAAGAAACAAAGAGGAAGAAAGCAAGGGAATGGAAGAAACTAAAAAAGAGCAAAACCAGGAAAGCCAGAGCAAATTTGAGCAAAGCAGAGTCGAGAAACTCATTCTCCCCACCTATTATAAAAAGATCTACTATAAAGCTAAAATTATACAGCTCACAAGATGCCGTCAAAGATATATAAAATTTAATAAGAGAAAGAATAAAGAGCACAGAAATATATCCACAGCATGAATTAGGTTTGGAAGAAGGAACCAAGGGAACTCAGTGCAAGTTTTATCTTTTCAACAAAGGCTTCTGGAACAGTGGGCATGAAGCACAGTAAAAGAACCTCAGCATACCTCTCAGACATCGCAAAGGTTCCATTGAGATTACCGACCTGGCACCAAAGCTGAAAAGATGCTAGAAGATGAGAGAAGCCCTGCCAGTCTGCCCACACGACCCCAAAAAAAGAAAACTCAGAATGTTAGAAGTTTGAAGACTTTTAACAAGACTTACAACCTTCACTCAGTAAATGGTGATGTTGTGACAGCTAAAAGTTAGGTCACGGGGTGAGAGAAATATATTTTTTCTATCCATATCTAATAAAGGACCTGAAACTATGATATCATACAGTTTGACTGATAATATCATCTTTCAAAGTCATACTGAAACAATTCCAAGACAGACTAACAAAGATGTCCAGGCTTTGAAAGGTGATCTATGGTGAGGTATTCACCCACAACGGAGAGGGATTATCACTTATATAAGGAACATAACATGAACAGAAATGTTTTACGGTACATCTGTCTCTTCTGCTGTGTTAGGACACAATTTCCGTCCCATCTGAAGGATGCAACATCTAGGTGTCACTATAGACTGGAAGTGGAAATTGGGGCTTCATCTGGCACAAAAACCTGTTGGCATTCTGTGGTTTCTGTTACATACAAAAAAACAAATACATAAATTAGAACAGTCAAAGCTTAGCCATCTGAACAAAGACAGAAGCAAAGTATTGGGAAAGATGACCAATGCCAGTATGCACTAGGAAAGGTAACTTATACCTGCCTGAATAGCTTAAATGAAAAGAGGATGTCCCACAGTGGAGAGCAGTGCAGATGAAGTCTCTTACATTGTTAGCCTGAATACAAATGAATCAGTTTAACAGTTTATTGTAGAGTGAAACATATAATTGCCTTTAACCCAGAAACCCCATATCTACTAAAGTAGATGGAAAACATATGTTCTCCTAAAATCTCTATGCATGTTCATAACAGCTATTTCATCATACTCCCAAACTGGAAGTATCATTAGTCTGCAGGCTAAGCAGTCTGAGGTATCTACAGATTTAAATACTTGCCAAAAATAAGAAAAAGAGGGGCAAATTTTGATTTATTCAAAAAGTTGGATAAACTGGAAATTCTTTTTACTAACCAGAGAGAGAGAGAGAGAGAGAGAGATATCCAAAAGACTTCCTATTGTTTGGTTCTATTCACAGACTGTTTTCTGTCTAACGTTGTAACAAAGTATAATAAAAAATCAACTTAAAAAGAGGGATGCCTATTGTGGCTCACAGTTTTTGTTCAACTGGGTGCGTGCCTTCAGAGCCTATGGGAAGACAGAAGAACATCATGGTGAAAGGTTCCCAGTAAAGCAGGCAGAACTCCAAGACAGGGAGATAGAGATAGAGGCTGAGATTCCAACATTCCTTTCAAAGGAAGACCTTCAATTTGGCGCCACCTATTAAAGGTCTTACATCTTCCAATAATATCACAGACTGAGGACCAAACCGTAATGAGTGCATTTGTGGGGAGCACTAATCCATCGCAAAGAACTCTGCTCATGCAGCCACTGAGCAAATATACACTAAATTCATGTGCATCCTTTTATACTCACAAACAGGCAAGCACACCGTTCATGTGCATCCTTTTATACTCACAAACAGGCAAACACACCGTTCATGTGCATCCTTTTATACTCACAAACAGGCAAACACACAGTTCTACATTTGGGGGCAAAGAAATGCACTGTTGCTGGGATTATAACTATCTGTTTTGCTAGCAATATAGAGCATATTTATTACAGCTAGAGTTATATCACAAGTCATGTAACTTGGCAATCCCACTTTCAAACACCTCCCTGGAGAACCCAGTGAGACATACAGATACTCCCCAATGAATGAAAAAAGCAAACGCCTGACTTTGCATCATTACCTACCAAGGAAAGATCAATAATTCACACATACACCACCATGAGCAAATCTCAGAAATGTTTCTCATACTGAAAACTAGCTTTAAAAGACTGTCTGCACGCAAGTGATGGAGCCTCACCAGAGGTTTTTACCACTTGGAGACTATAGTTCCGAAAGCAGCTCCTACAAGACAGACAGTGTTCTGACCAGAAACCTGAGGTCTTGTGGTGATGGAGAGGCAGGAGCAGAATTTAAACCTCCTAGACCCAGCCCCTGGGTGTCTACAAATGAAGCCATAGCAAAAGAGGGAGGAAAACAATCCAGTAGCAGTGGCAGTGGTTGCTCCTGCTGCAGAGAAGACATTGGCGGTTCTATTGGCTAAGCCCACCTCCAGAAAGGCTGACAAGGGATCCTGGTAGCTTTTCATAGTGAAGTGCAACTTTTGCTATACTGTACACCATGATAGTGAAACATCTGTTTCCCTTCAGAAGCCAGCAAAGGAAGTCTGCGTTCATGTTGTAAACAACTCAAAATGTCAAATACAGGATGAACAGCTGAACACCATACTCTCCAAAGGTAAGGGTATTAGTGTGCTATAGATTCATAACTAAGACACGGACAAAAGACCTTGACCAAATAATTATAAAAGCAACTAATACTGGATAAAGGAAAACCCTGATCCCGGGAACAAGGACCAAGATAAAGATTCCCCCTACTTTAGACTTTGGAAATACATGTCTGATACAGTAATGAAATAAGTGAGCAATCCATAAAACTCCAATCAGGAGCGTGGTGACCGCTGTCATTGAAGCTGACAAAGCTCAGAAGACTTTGGAGCTGTTTTACAGAGGATGCTATCAATGGTGTGAAAACACTGGCAAGGAAAGCCTTAGATGGCTGTAAACAGAGAATGCTTGGTGACTGTGGTAGAGCTTCAGAAGTCAGAGGCTGGCAGGGCTGACTGCAGAGGGAAGACTGCTCACAAGAAGTCATAGTTAGGGATGGTGATCTATGTGCAACTGAGCTAAGATCATGCATCGCACACTCTAGCAAAGATCTGCTCTGTATTTTGTCCATGTCCTGAGATTATAGTTAGTAAGGTAAATCATTTTTTCATTTAGCCCATCATTCAAGCTATGGTATGGTTATTTTATAACTGCTTTTGACTACGATTATGGGGAGGATTTTAAACAAAAAAAGTAAAACAGAAAAGAGGTTCTTTTAAATAAAATAAAATAAAATAAAATAAAATAAAAGTATTTTTGCCTAGAAAAGAAGTACATGTAAAGTCGTGGCCCAGTAAAATGTGGCTGCTAAGGAGGTTCATGACACTAGAAAGAAAACAAATATGTTACATCAACATGACAGGAAAGATGCCTCGAGGACATTTCACACATTGTATGACACCCATCTATTTGCACGTACAAGATGATACAGTTTCAACTTTACTTTGAGCACATAGCTCTGGGATATCCTGTCTGTATGGACTTCCCAAGAGAAAGAATTCCCTTGTGATCAGTCCTCAGGGACCCAGAGCCCACAGAAGCTGTGCTACAATAGGGTTCAGTCATTGCTTCAGCTAGAAACCTTGGCATTGTCTGCATCTGCTGATCGTACAGCAATGCAAAGTGCAAGGGTTACAGGGTCATTGAGGCTTCTGAACACAGTGTAAAGGAAAATCTGGGAGGCCTAACAATGTATGACAGGGTCAAAATCCCAGAAGCTACCCCTAAATGGATGGGAGTAGTGAAACTAAAGATAATCCACATTAGGGACTGTAGGAATGAGGAGTGTCTGCAAGGAAAACCACAGGCAGTGATTGTAGTGAGCCAGAGACAAAGGCCATAAGTCTGCAGATAGCCAGGATGTGGGTAAAGGCTTCCCCACCCTTTGATTTACATCACACCTACACATAGCTTAGATGCCAGAATAGGGCTACAGATGAATGTTTCCTGATGGATCTTACTCCTTCTTTTCTCCTTTCTATATCCAAATACCTCCCTTGAAGAATGGAAATATATACTGTGTGGAACTCTGTAAAGTAGCATACAACTTGCTTTCTTGTTTTATACAGATTCTTAGTGAAAAATTTGCCTTGAATCTCAGAGACACTTTGCATTCAAACTTTTTAACAATACAAAACTGTTGAGGAGATGCGCACCCTTAAAGATGGACAAAATGCATTACGCTTTATTTCAGATAAATGTGGGCCCTTAGGAGACCAGGATGGAATCCCTTATAGTTTAGGGAATATAGTAAGATACAAAATTAACTGGAGAAAATCAGTAAATTCTTTATATTCACCAGGAAAGAAGTAAGAGGGAAAATTCCTATTCACAGCTTCCAAAAAGTAAAATATCTAAGAATAAGGCCACCAGAGGAAGTAAAACATCTTTATAATAAAAACTCCAAGATAGTGAAAAAAAATCAATTGAAGAATACACTAGAAAATGGCTAAAATTTCCCGTATTCTTGACATGACAGAATTGACATTGTAAGTTGGTATATCATTTAAAGTAAGGGACTCTTGGGACATGTGGTTCTCCATCACATATCTTGGTGTCCTGCTCCTTTGCCAATTTTACAAACCTAAAGTCTCACTCCAGACATAGCTAACTGATAAATAGACCAGTCCTTGTATCTTTCAGTAGAGGGTCTCCAATTTTTTCTCTTGGGTCTGTTTCATTACTTCATTTTAAAATTTATCAAGAATTTTTTTTTTTTTGAAAAAAGAGATAGGCTCAGAGGACCCAAGTTTTTTTTGCTAGTACCCACATCAGGAAGCTCCAAGGAAGCTAATGTCTCTGTCCTCTCCAGGTACTGAACCCATGTCCACATGCCCCGAGAGACACATGCATACATGATTTAATATTTAAAATAATCAGAGTTTTTCTCTTATCACAAATACCTCTGTGCTGTTACAGCAATCCTAGCTGTATTAGTCGGGATTCTCTAAAGGAAGAGAACTGATACCATGAATATATAAAAGGAATTTATTAGAGTGGTTTATAGGCTGGTATATCAAGTCCAATAATGTCTATCTACCAAGTGAAAGCCCAAGAATTCAGTAGTTGTTTAGTCCATGAGACTGGATATTGCTGCTGGTCTTCATTAAATGCTGGATGTGGAAGAAGCAAATTCTAATGCCAGTCAAGGAATGGACCATGTCGGTGAGCAAAAGCTTTCTCCTTCAATGTCCTTTGTTCAGGCTGCCACCAGAAGGTGTGGCCCAGATCTTCCCACCTCAAAAGGCCTGGCCTAAAAGTGGATCTTCTCGCTTCAAATGACTTAAGAAAAGAATCCTTCACAAATGTATCAGCTGCTTAGGTTTTATTTAACTCTGCATGTAGTCAAGTTGACAATGAAGCATAGCCATGATGCTGGCTTTCTGTAAGGAGACTGGGTTGCTGTGCCCCCTTCACAGCTTTCCCCTGTGTAATAATCTATCTCAGTGTGGTAATTGGAGATTTGGTTCTGAATTGCGAGGTAGCAGTTTGAATTTCTCTTGCTGATCTTCATGCCAGCAGGCACCATTGCAGTGAAGGAGATCTTGGGCACATAATGCTGACACAGAAATTAGTCTTCTTGCACACATGGAAAAAGTCATAGAGGCCTTGATGTGGATTTCATTCAGAAGCAAAGCAAAAACAATGCTGAAAGACAAGGGTTAATGATGAGAGCATCATCACAGGCCAAAGCTGGAGCCAGCTTTCAACAACTCTTTTATGTTCCTCTTCCACAGACATCAAGAGTCTCATTTCCGGTAAAACCAAGGATCTACCTGGGAGCTTATATGATCAACAACCATGCACTCATTGAAACCTGCATCGTGTTCTAGGCACTGCCAGCAAGTGAAAAATTAAGCAGGCCTCAGAGATGAACTTAGCATTGCGGATGGGATACTGGCAACTGAACTCAAGCCCTCTGGAAGACCGGCAAGTGCTCTTAACCACTGAGCCATCTCTTCAGCCCCTTAACTGCTTTCTTGGTGCCACAGAAGTCTTTAAGCCCTGCTGTGGTAATTGAGTAACCGTAATACAACCTTCTGAGGGAAAAAATCAGTCATTGCTGTGTGTTACAAAACAAAAACTACATTTTTTAAATTAAAAAACAAAAAATACAACACCACTAAAAACCTTCAACATAATTGTTGGTGAGGACTGCTTTTCATAGTAATATGCAACCCGGATCCCATCCTCCTAAAAGGAGTCGAGTTCATATTCCATCTGTTGTAAAAGCTACTTGGGACTTTTATTCATAGAACACCAAACAGTAAACAGCCTTAGATCAACTGTATCCATCCTCATGGATGTGGCTGTGAGCCCTCTCTCTAAAGCTCCTGTTGAATCTGCAGAGGTGAGGATGCACGTGAGTGGGGCCTTTATGGAAGAGGTCTCAATCTCAAGGGATTGAATTAGTCTTAGGAAGTCGACCCTTCAAGTTTTGGCTCTGCAGCAGACACCTACTCTTTTGTCTACTTTCTAACAGTTCCAGAAAGCAACATGAGTCCTAGGGCCCAGCAAATAACGAGAGCCTGTTTCTGACTTCTAGAACCTCAAACCAAAATAAATCATTACTGTTTATAAAGTATTTAGTCTCAGGAATTCTACTATAGTCACAGAAAACAGACTAAGACAGTATCTTCACTGTGGGATTCCAGTTAGAAAACTCTCCCTCATAAATAGGAATTAAATCAAAATTTTATTCTTTTGTTTATTTTTCCAAAATGAAACTTGTTGCATTTATTATGGTTGTTAAAAGATTTAATCTTAAAAAAAAAGTTGTGAAGACGGATCTGTTATTTGCGAATATGTTTTAACTGTGACACCTTCATCATGTAATACAAGTGACCAGATTTACACCTTAAATAGCTCCAAAAAAAACCTATCACATCAGAGAATACAGTGGCTCTCGGCATATTTTAGCTGACTTGGTGGTGGCCATCTGATGCTGCACACTGGAACCTTGAACAGTGATGCTGCCTTTGTGATCCTCGGGACCACGAACACGTTTTCATCCCACCGTAAAAGGGCATATGCACCACAGTGGCTCTCATGGAGAGCTCCGCTTCAAGTCTATGAAGACAATCTTCACATCCTCTTCCTAAAGCGGAGACTGGTGAAAAGTAGAATCTAAACTAGAAAATAATGTACTAAATAGAATAGCAAGTACTGCAACTTACTATAATTTAAGTTATAATTTAATTTTAAAAGATAATTTAATTACAATTGCTTACTCTACTTTAAAAATTGACAGCACCGTAGTTCAGAAGGCATTTTTATGTTTTTACTGAACAAACAAGGAACTTTGAGGAAAAGATAGAATTATCACACTGTACCCTATAACTATGTTTAAAATGTTTAATGTTTTTACTTCTTTATTTGCGTGTATGTGCACACACACACACACACACACACACACACACACACACACATACCATGGCATACATGTGAAAGTTAGAGTGCAACCTGCAGGAAATCACTTCTCTTTACACTGTGAGTTCTGGGAATTGAACTCACATCATCAAACATGGTGGTAAACACCTTAATGGATTGATCATTCTCACTGGCCCGCTTATATTTGTTGTGATAAAATTTAAAACCTATTGAAATTATAAGGAAAAATTGTGAGGTCTGGAATACTAATATTTTTGTGCTTAATAAAAAAATCATTAAAAGGAAACAAAACTGGAAGTCTACTCTGCCCTTTGTTTGCCTTTGTTCCCCTTGACTTAATTCTTCCTTCTTAGTGTTAACACTGCCTCTCTGGAAAAGCAGAAGCCGTCACATAGGACACCCTTCATAGTCTCTACCCAAGGAACCAGCCGGGTCTTCTGTTCCTGTACTGATCGGTGGTTTGTTGCCATCCAGAGATGCCTGCAAAGGTTCCCAGTTACTCACCTTGGAATTCTACTCACAGCCTGTATCACTGCTTTCCCATACCTTGACTAGGGGTACAGTCATTCTAGTGGAGGGTTAGACATTTTCAACTTTACTAACATTACAAAACTGCTCAACATCAGGTAACATCACTAACTAATACCCCAGTCAGCAGCAGGAGACTCTTCTCAGTCCTCACAATCTGAGAGCACTTGTGGATCAGCCTTGAATTTTTTTGCCTATCCAGAACTAGATAGAAATTGCAGTTCCAGTGTGTATTTGCCTGATAAATGATGTGTGAGGCGGGTTCTGGTCACTCCAGCTTCATCTGCTGTTGCTTGCCTGTCTATAGTCTTCTTTCTTGTATGTATGTGTGTGGGGAGGGCAGTTCTAAATGATTTCTAGTTTATTATTATGCTACAGCTGTATTGATTATATGCTATCCAAAGTTCTTCAGATCTTCCAGACATTGTTGATGGTATATTTTATATCAAAGATTTTAAACTCCTAGTGAGTTTTGTTTCTTTCTTTTTTTTTTTTTTTTGTTTGTTTTGTTTTGTTTAGTACAGTGCTGAGCCTAAGGCTTCTCTGTGCATGCTCTGCCACCGAGATACATCCCCAGCCCCCAAATTTTAACACCTAAATAACCAGAATGTTATCCATTATGGTTTATGCTTTTGATCTTTCTTTTTAAAAATCACTCTTTGCCATGCTGTTAAAAAATTTGGTCTGTTTTTTAAAACTGTGCTCAAACTAAATTTACTCAAATTTTCTGAAAACCCTTCCGGGGTGTGTATGTGTGAGATAGTGTAAGATGGTTCCCACTTCCCTCTGCACTTACTTCTTTATCTGCACTCTTCCTCAACCCTTAAGATAGAGTAGCAGTTATCGGAACTAATAGAGGAAGAAAAGACAAACTCTAAAATATATCTGATGGGCCCAAGGCCATGTGCTTTGTCAGTGGCCGAGAATATCAAAGTGAACCTTCCTTTGTAAATTTCTTTTTTAAATACCTCCGAGCATATCAGACTTCATCAACATTTCAATCTGAGTCTTATCTTTTTCCCCTCACTTCAACTGTGCCCCATGCTGCTCCTCTCTTTGCCTTCCTGTCCAGTCTGGCTTCTGTGGCTGCCATTCCAACCCACAGCTGGCTGCTCATCACAGCTCCCTCCCCCAAACAGACATGGCATATGTCATCAGTCTGGCCAGGCATCACGGGGTAGTTCTGCTGCACTGGCTGAATCTCTTCTGAAGCCAGAGCTGGGGCCACTAGCTCAGGGGCTCCGGTCTATGCCTGAGAAATTGATGAGGCCCTGAAATATTTCATTTATACTTCTGCTATGGTCTTCAGGCTGAAGCAAGGGATGTTTATGCAGCCCCATCACCATACACAATAATAACAAAGAATTATTAAGAGAGGTTATCTGCAGCTGAGACTGAGAACCCTGGACTTAGAATATGTTGCCTTCACCCACAAGATCCAATCCTACAGAACCCCGGCACTGGAGTGGGGTGTTCAGCTGTATAGGATCTCAGCTCCCCAAATCTAGCTGTAATTTACCTTGGAACTGGGGAGGGGAGCTGTGATATATACACACATCAGAATATGAGAGTCACTTTTACCAAACCCCACCCCAAATCAGATAATAAATTCTGAAATCCTGTCCTGACAGACAGCCCACCTAGCAACTGGCCTGACCTTCCATTTCTATGGCAACATTTTCAAATTCAGGACTTCATTGTTTTGCACCTTAGCCAGCAATAACCTTCTAAGATGATCTCTCTTTGGTTCTGGTAAACCGCATAAGGAGTCCTAAAACATTGTAAGAAGGGAGAAATGAAAAACCTTGAGCATGCCCTTGCCAGAGGAACCCACAGGCTTCCATCACACTGCATACAGTTCCAAATGGTTTGCAGAGGCCTCAAGTGCTCTTCAGACACTTCCAGGCTAAAACTACCACCTTAGTCTTAGTGCAGAGTACTGGAGCCCAAACATGGAGCTGGTCTCTAACCTGTCTAAAAGGCTCAGCTCGTGTGGGCACTCAGACCCTCCAAGACCCTTCCCTGCCTCTCTCCCAGCAGTAGCACATACACTACCCAACCAAGTTTACAGTAGTTTCCTGTGTGCTTGTGCTCTGCCGCAACCAAGTTTTTCAGAGTCTCTCTCTCCTGTCAGATCCTTTCCTCCCCTGCCTGGTCTGGCTTCATCCTGTTCTACCTTTCAGAACATCTTGATTCACCAACTCTGGCATCAAGATGTCTGCCTGAGAAAGCTTTGCTGATAATCCTTCTCCATTCTCAGCTCACACTCTTCTTAATCCTTTAGTTCACAAAGTTTCCCTTGGTCAAGGCCCTTCCTAGAGTCTCTTATGGACAGTGTGTGTGTGTGTGTGTGTGTGTGTGTGTGTGTGTGTGTGTGTGTGAGTGTGTGTGTGTGTGAGTGTGTGTGTGTGTGTGTGTGTGTGTGTGTGTGTGTGTGTGTGTGTGATAAGTCTCCATGGATGAGAAAGGTTATCTTTCATCTTTGCAACCTCAGTGCCTGGCACAAACAGAAGTTCATTAAGAGTGCTAATAAATTTAAAGGAACAATAGACTAGCATTCTTTCCACTTCATCACATTGCTTTCCAATCTATGCTTTGGTTGCTTGGTATTTTTCCCTTGTAAATAAAAGTGTTCTGGTTTATCTTAATCAAGTGTATTTTCATGTTCCTGAAACACATTGTATTTATTTAAAGGTTGAAACTATAATCACAACATCAAGCAAATGTCTAGGTGTCCACTCCCTTCTGTTGAAATGTACCCCATGATTTGTATTTCAAAAACACTGTTCCTGAGGCCCAGACCCAACGTTCCCAAGTACCTTTCCTAGGAATGAGTGCCAAGCTGTTCTGGGTTGGTTGTGGGGAAGAAGACCGTAGAAATACTTTGCCATGTAAGAATGTCCAGTTGGTAAAACTCACCAAACAGAACAGAGGGGATCCAATCTTGGGTTAGGACAAATTAGGTTTAAAAAAAAATTGAGCCTCCTGGTGGAGATTATGAATGACCTGGGTCACCAATCCTCACCAAAGCCCAACAGGTATGCTGCTCAGCATCTTCAACCAGAGAAACACCAAGGGCAGTGCAATTGCTTCCACAAACAAATAGCTTTATTCTGGGCAGGGTTTTCTCACATCTTCTGTGCTTTTTCCATTACAATAACTCTCTCTGCCATCTAAAACAAACAAACAAGAAATGTCTTTTGCTTTTAAAATGTCACCTCTTTTTTACTTTGATTTAGTGCCCTTTGGCTACAAGCCTTCTGGCTCTGGGCCAAATGGTCAGCTCCTCCACAGAGCCTTGGCAAGAGGGCAATCTGTATCACAGTTCAGGAAGCCTGCTGGGACCTCTCCGTGTCAGCCACCTCCTATTCTGCTTTCCCTCTTTAACTAGGGGGACTCCATAAGATGCCTCTTCCAGTCCCCAGGGACAGCAGCTGGGTCTGCAACCTCAGTCTCAACCCCCACCTCCAAATCGGGTCGAGGCAGAGCCTTCTAGGGACTTGCTCAGAGGAAGCAGCCTACAGTCTGGGAAAACAACGTGAGGAGAAGAACAAAACAACCCTTTCTCTCCCAAAACTCTTAATACTAGAATCATCTCCTGAATGTCCTGGCATTCCAGCAAGTCTGTCACTGTCCCTAAGAAGGTTCCCAGAGGACACCATAAACACATCTTTGGGTCTTACAAAAAGGAAGGACTTCTTCAGTGTTGTTGAGGTGTCATGACTCCTTTAAGATGCATAGTTCATTTGCAGGTGTGGCCCAGGACTTCATCACAGTGAAACCAGTTAGCTCTTCCACTTACTGTACAGACTCAGTCGTGAACAAGTCTGCAAGTCCACTCCAGCATCTGTTTCCTCTCCTGTGAGGGAACAACACAACAGAAGCACAAACAAAGTCTGCCTTGCAGCAGCCTCCCACATTCTTTCCTTCACTTCCTGGAAGAAGTTTTGCTTAAATCACCAAAGAGCTAAACATCTTGAATTCTCTCTGCTAAATGAATAGAAGCTTTAGCATACAGCTTTTATACACCAAGACAAATTCTCTCGGAAGAGACAGGTCTGGATTGCTGTGTTCCTAGGTTCTGACTAGAAATATAAACTAATTATGTGGAATATTAAAGATTTAAAGAGATGACTTCCCCTTTTTAGTCTACAGAATTCTTTGCTACACATTCCCTTAAGACTTTGGTGTATGTGTGTGCCTTTAAGAGTGTGTGCCTAAGGTCACTTGATCTTTGACAAAGGAACTAAAACCATCCAGTGGAAAAAAGCATTTTCTACCAATGGTGCAGGCTCAACTGCGGTTAGCATGTAGAAGAATGCGAATTGATCCATTCTTATCTCCTTGTAAATCTCAAGTCTAAGTGGATCAAGGAAATCCACATAAAACCAGGGACACTGAAACTTATAGAGGAGAAAGTGGGGAAAAGCCTTGAAGATATGGGCACAGGGGAAAAATTCCTGAACAGAACACCAATGGCTTGTGCTGTAAGATCAAGAATTGATAAATGGGACCTCATAAAACCTTCAGTAAGGCAAAAGACACTGTCAATAAGACAAAATGGCCACCAACAGATTGGGGAAAGATCTTTACCAATCCTAAATCAATAGGGTGCTAATATCCAATATATATAAAGAACTCCAGAAGTTGGACTCCAGAAAAACAAATAACCCTATTTAAAAATGGGGTACAGAGCTAAACAAAGAATTCTCAACTGAGGAATACCGAATGACTGAGAAGCAACTAAAAAAAAATGTTCAACATCCTTAATCTTCAGGGAAATGCAAATCAAAACAACCCTGTAATTCCACCTCACACCAGTCATAATGGCTAAGATGAAAAATTCAGGTGACAGCAGATGCTGGTGAGAATGTGGAGAAAGAGGAACACTCCTCCATTGCTGGTGGGGTTGCAAGCTGGCACAACCACTCTGGAAATCAGTGTGGTGGTTCCTCAGAAAATTGGACATAGTGCTACCAGAAGATCCAGTAATACCACTCCTGGGTATATAACCAGAAAATGCTCCAACTTGTAATAAGGACACATGTTCCACTATGCTCATAGTAGCCTTATTTATAATAGCCAGAAACTGGAAAGAACCCAGATGTCCCTCAACAGAGGAATGGATACAGAAAATGTGGTACATTTACATGATGGAGTACTACTCAGCAATTAAAAACAATGAATTCCTGAAATTCTTAGGCAAATGGTTGGACCTAGAGGTCATCATCCTGAGTGAGGTAACACAATCACAAAAGAACTCAAATGATATGTACTCACTGATAAGTCGATATTAGCCCAGAAACTTAGAATACCCAAGATACAATTTGCAAAACACATGAAACTCAAGAAGAATACCAAAGTGTGGATGTTTCAATTCTTCTTAGAACGGGGAACAAAATACCCATGGAAGGAGTTGCAGAGACAAAGTTTGGAGCAGAGACTGAAGGAATGACCATTCAGAAACTGCACCACCTGGGGACCCATCCCATAAACAACCACCAAACCCAGACACTATTACAGATGACAACAAGATTTTGCTGACAGGAGCCTGATATAGTTGTCTCCTGTGAGGCTCTGCCAGTGCCTGGCAAATACAGAAGTGGATGTCATCCATTGGAGGGAGCATAGGGTCCCCAATGAAGGAGCTAGAGAAAGTACAGAAGGAGCTGAAGGGGTTTTCAGCCCTATAGGAGGACCAACAATATGAACTAACCAGTACTTCCCCACCACCACCAGAGCTCCATGGGACTAAACCACCAATCAAAGAAAACACATGGTGGGACTCAAGGCTCTAGCTGCATATGTAACAGAGGATGGCCTAGTTGTTCATCAGTGGAAGGAGAGGCCCTTGGTCTTGTGAAGATTCTATGCACCAGTATAGGGGAATACCAGGGCCAGGAAGTGGGAGTGGGTGGGTTGGGGAGCAGGGTGGGGGGGTGGGGGAAGGGATAGGGGATTTTCAGAGAGGAAACTAGGAAAGGGGATAGCATATGAAAGGTAAATAAAGAAAATATCTAATTTTTAAAAAGGAGTTTGGGGTGTGTGTGTGTGTGTATGTGTGTGTGTGTGTGTGTGTGTGTGTGTATGAGAGAGAGAGAGAGAGAGAGAGAGAGAGAGAGAGAGGTATTTTTTTCACACTGGCAAAAATATTTTTGATTTGGGTATCTGCCCAACTGTACACATAATCAACTGAAAGCAGTTAAAATACAGAATTGCACACACATGCATATACATGCATGCAGGCATACACATAAATACTGGTGTATAGGAGTACATGCATTAGAATTTGAATTATTATATTTCTCCTTGTAAAATGACCTTCCAAATGCTTGCTCATTCAGCATCCGGAGTGCGCTTTATCTTCCTGGGGAGGTAGGCTAATGCAGAAGAGCCCACTGCATACAGTTCAGATCTGGCCAGTGCAGCCTCAGTTCAGCGATCCTTCACATCCAAGGATGCCCTCGTGCGTCTCTCTTCCTCTGAGATCAACTATTCCTTTCCATTAAGCAGCTTCCTGTTTTGCTCCGTGGTGTCCTTTATCACACTGGACTCCTGACTTACTATTTTTGTACTTCTTTCTTCTACCAACAGAAGCATTGCACCTGAATGAGGATCTGCGGGGTTTTCTTTTCTTTTTTTTTTTTCTTTTAAATAAGTTTTCTCATAGAATCAATGACATAAGATTAATTGTTTGTTTTCAATACTGTTTTTTTTTTAATTCTCCTGGTCCTATTTTTGAAACAAATTTTATTTTTGGATGTCCTGGCTGGGATGATACTAAATTGGAAAGACTGGTGCAAATTTTATTGACCTCCATTTCCGTCTATAAAGGATGTCCCCCACTAATCTGTCATTTACAGGGCAGACAAAGGCCAGAGGCAAGGGAAACCAGGCCAGATGGTGTGGCAGGGAAGATACCACCAGGTGCTTTATGTTTTGTTGGTTGTTTAGTAATTGGCTACAAGGAGAACCACCCGCACGCGCGCACACACACACACACACACACACACACACACACACACACACACGGGCATCCTTATTCCAAGCTGAGCTAAAGTAAACATTTACCATGCAGTGAGTGATACTACAGATCCAGAGGACAGAGAATGTTTATTAACTAAGAGAATAAATGAATGAAATGATGGAGGGATAGATGAGTAGATGAATGAATGAATGAATGAATAGAAAATTGTTGATACCTTATTTAAAATGAAGAAAATATTAAAAGACAAATATATCACTTTGAAAACTATTTGAAATATAAAGTGAATACCTCCCTCCACACTACTCTTCAGAGATGAAAATTCTGTTCTATCTGTATCTTTCCCAATTTTGTCAAATTTTATCTTATTGTGTCATATTTTCTGCTTGTCATATTAATTTTCCCCAGAAATGTGTTATCTGTAATGGTCTGGTCTGCAGGCTTAGTTTCCAGTTGTGTTTCAGGGATGTCTCTCCAATCAATGGACAGATTCCCCTTGCTCCCTTTTAATTGTAGTGTCACCACCACATAAATTCTCCAGTTAGATTCCCAGTAAAAACTGTGTAATGGTAATATAGCACAGAGCTTACTTCACAAACATGAACTTCAGTTGGAACCCTAGCACCCCAAAGAAGAAGAGGAAGGAGGAGGAGAAGGCAGAGGAGGAGGAAGAAGAGGTAGAAGAGGAGGAAGAGAGTGCTTTTAGTGCTTCAAAGGGTGCAAATTTAAATCACAGCACTTACATGCATATGCACACAGACACATAAAATAAAGCTAATAATAGTTTTAAAAAGAAATTTCTGATTAGCTTTAATATCATAGTACAATGCTGTGATGTATTTCCTTCTAAGCAACTTAGAATCAGCCTGTACTGGTTGAGAAGTTAATAGCCTTTTTTACTTTTTCTATTGGAATGTCTTTTTTCTTCTTTATGGAAATTTTAAGGTAACTTTTGTCATTGTGTGGCAAATATTCCCTGCATTAAAACTCAAGTCCTTCTTGGACCTTTCAGGATTAAAGGGATACCTTTACCCCCTAGCGATCTGCACAGGTGACTCCAACTACATTTTTTAATAGGGTTATTTGTTTTTCTGGAGTCCAACTTCTTGAGTTCTTTATATATATTGGATATTAGCACCCTATTGATTTAGGATTGGTAAAGATCTTTCCCCAATCTGTTGGTGGCCATTTTGTCTTATTGACAGTGTCTTTTGCCTTACTGAAGGTTTTATGAGGTCCCATTTATCAATTCTTGATCTTACAGCACAAGCCATTGGTGTTCTGTTCAGGAATTTTTCCCCTGTGCCCATATCTTCGAGGCTTTTCCCCACTTTCTCCTCTATAAATTTCAGTGTCCCTGGTTTTATGTGGATTTCCTTGATCCACTTAGACTTGAGATTTGTACAAGGAGATAAGAATGGATCAATTCACATTCTTCAACATGCTAACCGCAGTTGAGCCTGCACCATTGGTTGAAAATGCTGTCTTTTTTCCACTGGATGGTTTTAGTTCCTTTGTCAAAGATCAAGTGACCATAGGCACACACTCTTAAAGGCACACGCATACACCAAAGTCTTAAGGGAATGTGTAGCAAAGAATTCTGTAGACTAAAAAGGGGAAGTCATCTCTTTAAATCTTTAATATTCCACATAATTAGTTTATATTTCTAGTCAGAACCTAGGAACACAGCAATCCAGACCTTTCTCTCCCGAGAGAATTTGTCTTGGTGTATAAAAGCTGTATGCTAAAGCTTCTATTCGTTTAGCAGAGAGAATTCAAGATGTTTAGCTCTTTGGTGATTTAAGCAAAACTTCTTCCAGGAAGTGAAGGAAAGAATGTGGGAGGCAGACACTGTAGAGAGAGCTGAAATCAGCAAGCCACTGCTCCATAATGCTCACAATTCGTGTTCAGCAAGCAGGTGTTCTCCTTCTCCATTTTCTCTCTGCACACAACAAAAAAACAATATTAAAAGTTTAAGCACACAGAGGTCTGACCACATCAAAGGCATCTAATAATAGCACATCCATAGAAGTATAGAGCTCTGCTCAGTGTAAACAAACACTTCTCTCTCCTGAGATACATCAGATGAACCTACTCATGTCAGATCTCTCCCAGAATTCCATTGTTGTCTCTCCAAACAAACGTTAAGGAAAACCACTGAATCTGGGATCAGGAGCTTTTCTCAAACCTGTTTCCTTTAAAAACACAGGGAAGCAGGATTTTTGGCTGCAGAAGGTCAAGGTCGGCAATCTGACAGAATTGGTCCTTCTGAGCTTCCGGTCTAAGAAACACATTCTGTTATCTGATAAAAGTTCTTGTGCTGCCCCAGGCACTTACAGTTTTCTCCACACCATTCAGGAAACACACCTGTTAAAATCCACAATCTATTTAGTGATATCAAAATGCCTATTTCCAAGATAATGCAGACGGTGTGAATGCTCTGAAGAGTAATTAATATTCCATCATTTTTGTTACCACAAAGAAGTGCACAGTGCTTATGCATAGTATGCATAGTAAGTAACCAATATTTATTTACTGAAGAATATGTTTAGCAATACATGGAGGTACGTGTATTAGAGATAGTTCAGCAGGTAAGAATATGCACTGCTCTTCGAAGGACCAAAGTTTGGTCCCCAGAACCCATTTTAGGTGTCTCACACTCATCTGTAACTCCAGCTCCAGGAAATTCAGTGCCCCTTTCTGACCTCTGCCAGCCCCTACACTCATGTGTTCATCCTCCAACATAGGCGCACACATGCACATAATCAAAAAGGAATAACTTTTTTTCAAAGAAGAAACGTGGGGAAAACACAGAATTAA
The DNA here is from genome assembly GCF_978045245.1 of Mus caroli. NCBI lineage: Eukaryota > Metazoa > Chordata > Mammalia > Rodentia > Muridae > Mus > Mus caroli. The sequence goes on from NW_028227256.1 coordinate 1,569,825, forward strand.
GACGACAAAGAAACTCAAAAAGGGCTCCATGAAGATGGTATTGCTTTGGGTTATCTGAATTTGTGTGGAAATATTTGCAAATATTGGCATCTCTCCCAAGTAAAATAGAAATGCATTTTCCCTAAGGAGATGAAGTTCCAGATCAGTAAGACAGGCTTGGGCCAGCTCTATGCACCAGTTCACTCACTGTTGGCTTCTGCTGTATTTTGGCTGTGTCTCTTCTGCCATCGAAATATCATTGAACCTTAGTTTTGTTTCTAAGTTGAAAACCTGGGGAAGAAAATACACCAAGAAGGGGAGGTGGGCAATTTGTCAAGCAGACAGTTTCTTCCTCCACCTTCTCAGCTGACACTGCCCACTTCCTGTCTAGAGGAGAAGGCTCAAGGAAAATGTCTGAAGCCTATTTCCTCTTGCTTTAATCTGCATCACAAAAAACCATAAAGATTTCTGATTCTGCATGAGAAAAAGAGAATTCCTGGATATGGATCCAATTCTAAATTAGGAAATAAGATGCATTAGATGACAGAGTAGTTTGTTTATATGAAATGCCACAGTATTTTTATCACATAACCTAAAATCTAGGTTGGCCCATTTCCATTTCGTGTTGGAGATTCTAGTTGCTTTTATCGTCCTTCCTTTCTCTCTCTCTCTCTCTCTCTCTCTCTCTCTCTCTCTCTCTCTCTCTCTCTCTCTCTCCCTCTCTCTCTCTCTTTCTTCCTCTCTCTCTTTCTTTCTATGTTCTTTTATTTCTTTTATTTTTTATTTTTTATATTTGTTTGAGAGAGTAGAGTGTTTCAAAAGATGCTTTAGCAGTTGAGAGTACTGGCTGCTCCTCTAGAGGACCCAGGTTTAGTTCCCAGTACGCATTTAATATCTCACAACCATTTGTAACTCCAGTTCCAATGGATCTATCATATTCTCTTCTAGTCTCAATGGACACTACATATGCATGGTATATATATGTACATCCAGGCAAACATTCATACACAGAAAAATAAGTAAATCTTTTTTAAAATAAGATTTGATTTAATAAGAGTCAGTTTGAGATCAGCTCTGTAAATAAAAGAAGAAGGCTCCAACATATGACACCACTATACACTGAAGGCTCCAGTGAGATGAGAAACAATTAGTCACTATACCTCCTTTAAGGAATAACAAAAGGGAAAGTCCATAAAAATCAAAAGAGCAAAAACCAAAAGACCTAAGCAGAACCTCATTTTGTCTGAGATTGTGTTAATTAAAGATTAGTTAAAATGACTTTCACAAAAGTAAAATGTAAATGGGCTGAAATCCTTGTGGACCAATGAACTAATACAGGACTATCTGCTAGTGGACACCAAGTTGTCAACATGACAGTCACAAGCACCTTGTTGAGAGACAACGGTTCCTGGACCACATGAGCTTGCTGTGGCTCTGATACAATGGACAAGACTGTCTACAGGCAAAATGCCACATGCAGTCCAACAGGAAGCTCTGTTCTCTGCTTCATCCATTCCCTGAGACACAGTGCCTACCAGATGTATTGAGAGTCTGCATCTTCAAAAAGAAAGCAGGCGCTGCTTAAGTGCATGACTGAGATGGGTAATGTTTAACCTTGGTGGCTGTGAAAACAATATGCCTGTGCTGTTCTGGAACTCTATGTTGTCTGTGGTAATGACTCACTACAGGCCAGCCATCAAATAAACAGAATTGTATGAGCCAGGATTCTGTTAGCAAAATTTCTGATACTATCTTCATTTAGAAGTTTGTCTTACCATAACATTCCTCCTGGAGAAACATCTATGTTCTCTTCACTTGAGAGCTAGTTTCAGACAAGCCAAGGTTTATATTCTTTGGCTTTTATGACTTTAAAGGACCAAATAATTTAGATTGTCTGGTGTCCCTAAAAAGTAACCAGGTCAACGTCTCTCTCTCTCTCTCCAATCAATGACTCTGGGTTCTGGGAGAAAAGGCAGATTCCTACTCAGTCACCTGGAAAGACTGAGTGTAGGTGTTCTGACCAAGAGCTCAGATATTCTGCAGGAGAAGCCAGGGAAAGACTCCAACCTTGCCTTCTTTCTCATCTGTCTATGAGAGGCCAAGTACAGATCCTCATTAGATTCAATCAAGTCTGCAAAGTGTAAAAACTGACAAAAATAAATGTTTGTACCACTAATCTTTGGACCTCCTAACCTTAACAATGATTGCATTAGATAAAAATAATCTGAACACACTAAATAAAATGCAGACAATGACTGAGTGAATCCAATACTCAACTGCATGCTGTCTACAGGTAACTCACTTTAACATATTAGGGGATGCATACATAGCTGAATAAGAGAGTACCTCGCTAGTATGTATGAAGCTCTGGGATAGGTCCCCAATACACATAGATACATACACACTTCATGCATACATGAATACATGTGTGTAATATCAAATATATTAAGAATAACAACATGAAAATGTGTATGTTATATTACTACCAATTAACTGAAATCTGCGAGAGCCGTTCCTGAAGAGAATTAGCCCTATAATTTCAGGTACTAAGAAATTTGGGGCAGAAAAATCTCAAGGCCATCAACCTAGACGACAACATGAGTACAAGGCTGTACTGAGCAATTTAGGAAGACTAAAGAGGCTATGGAGGTTGCTCAGTGATACCAGAGTGTAGCTCTGGAAGAGCTACATAGTGTGAGAGCAGGTCCTAGATTCAATTCTCAGCACAAAGAAAAGAATGAAGAAAATAATAAATAGAAAAATAATTTAAAAATAAAGAAAGTGGATAACTGTGCCATGTAACATCAGAAAGTAAGTTTCAGAAGACAAAGTTCAGAAAAAGACATTTTATAAACAAGTACAACTTCAGCTCAATTAATATACATTATAAATTTAGATGTAAATGTTTAAAACAAATTTAACAAATTAAATCCCTCTCTCCCTCCATCCTCCCCTGACCTTCCTGTTTTTGTCATCCCCCCATGCCCTCCCCACACAATCGTCCCAGGGAGATTCATGTGTTCCTCAATCCCCCACCATCACACACCCACCCACGTTATTTAGCTTCTCTGGGTCTATGGATTGTACCATGGTTGTGCTTTACTTTACAGTTAATATTCACTAATAAGTGAATATATATCATCTTTGTCTTTCTATGTCTCCGTTGATTACAAGCTCTACTACAGAGCTATAGCAATAAAAACTGCATGGTATTGTAGTTTTAAAAAGACAAGTGGATCAATCAAATCAAATCAAAGACCCAGACATAAATCTACACACCTATGGACCCCTAGTTTTTGACAAAGAAGCCAAAATTTTACAATGAAAAGCAGAAAGCATCTTTAACAAATGGTACTGGTCTAACTGGATGTTTTCACATAGAAATACACAAATAGATCCCAATCTATAACTGTACACAAAACTCAAGTCCAAGTGGATCAAAGACCTCAAAATCAGATACACTGAACCTGATAGAAGAGAAAGTGGGGAATAGCCTTGAACACATTGACACAGGAGACAAATTCCTGAATAGAACACCAATTAGTGGCCACTCTTATGAAAATCTATAATGAAAAGAATTAAGCTAAACTGGAAAAAATGTAAAATGTATAGTTTGAGAGGAGAAGAAACACCAGGAAATGCTCAGAGATAAAAAGTTTAAAGAAATGCCTGAAGCTAAATGGAATAAAGGGAGTGGTAACCTCAGGGCAAGACCACACCCAGCTAAGCTTCCAAAATGTGAAAAGGAATCAAAGAAAAACTCAGGGCTAGGTGCAGTGGTACATACTTTTAATCACAGGAGGCAGAGGCTGGCAGATCTCTTAGGTTGAGGCCAGCCTGGTCAACAAATCGAGTTCCTGGACAGGCAAGTATAGGCAGTGGAGAAAACCACAGAAAACAAAAAACTGGTGAAAATGGCCAAATTCCCTCCCCAGCAAACAGTAGAATTTAGGAACTTTGGCCTCATGGTTCTGGCCGTTACAACTCAGAGATTGCCTTGAGTCTCAGAAGAGACTTTGAATTTTTTACTTTTTAACAGTATTAAGGCTGTTATAGACTGTGGGGACTTTTGAAGTTGGTCTGAATACATTTTTTTGCTTTATAATATGGCCATAAGATTATGGGAGGAGAAAGTAGAAAATGAAAGGTTTGAATGAGAATAACGACCTTAGGCTCATAAATTTGAATGCTTGGTCATCAGAGATTAGACTTATTAAGAGGTATAGCCTTGTTGAAGTAGATGTGACTTTATTGAAGGAAGTGTGTCACTGAGGATGAACTTTTAAGTTCCAGAAGACCAAGCCATGCCCAGTGGCTCTCTCTCTTCTTGCTGCCTTCAGATCCAGATAGAGAACTCTCAACTTCCCCAGCACCATGTCGGCCTGCCTGCACCATGGTCCCTATAATGTTGATAAAGGACTAAACCTCTGAAACTGTAAGCAAGCCCCAATTAAATTCTTACTTTTATTAGAGTTGTCCTGGTCATGATGTCTCTTTACAGCAATAGAACACTGACTAAGACAGTTCCTCGAATGCAGAACCTAGCCACTGAGATTATATATATATAAACAAATATAGCTGTGTGCACAGACTAACTTTGAAAGAAGGACAAGAAAGGCTCAAAATTAGGGGAAACACAGGTAATGAACACAATTTAGGAAGAGCATATAAAGTTAATTGTTTTCTAGTTCTAATTTTGTCATGGAGTTTTCATTTTTGATAGTAGATAAGCACATAAAAATAGATGTGATAGTGAAAGTATAAATTTTAATATGAGTTGAAGTTCTTTGAGTTGTATTCTCTTTGGATTTGATTAATTGTGGTTTATGACATTTTTATTTGAGCAGGCATCTTCTCAAAGACAATATGCATGTGATATATAAACACATGAAAAGATACACAGTATCATTAGGGTAATGCACAATCCATGACTGGTCAAAACACAGAGTTGTGGAGTCTAGCCACAATGGAAAAGTTTACAAAACAACTCCTATACTTCAGGCTGGGGAATATTGCAGAAGGTGGCCAGAAAGATTAGAAGAGCCAGAATCAGGGAGTTGGCTGTAAGATTGTGTCTCCTTGTAATGTCAGAAGCTGCATTCATGAGGACTTGCCTACAATATCTCCTTAACATGAGCTGAACTAGTATCACACCAATAGACATTCCAAAGTGGATGGGTAAACGCTCAGGAGACCTTAACCCTACACAAAGAACCTCAGGCTGACAGTGAGGAAAGTCATCTTCCAGGAAAAGCACACTGATTTCTTACCCAATACCAAATAGTCAGCCAAGGAAACATAAATAAAAGAAACAAATATGTGTAATAACAATTAATGATAAGAAGCCATAAGTTCGAAAGAGATCAAATGAGAATACTTGGAAGGAAGAAAGGGAAGGGGAAAATGATTTAAAAAGCACAATTGGTGGATGTACTGGCTAGTTTTGTGTCAACTTAACACATCTGGAGTTACCACAGAGAAAGGAGCTTCAGTTGAGGAAATGCCTCCATGAGATCCAGCTGTAAGGCATTTTCTCAATTAGTGATCAAGGGGGAAAGGCCCCTTGTGGATGGGACCATCTCTGGGCTGGGAGTCTTGGGTTCTATAAGAGAGCAGGCTGAGCAAGCCAGGGGAAGCAAGTCAGTAAAGAACATCCCTCCATGGCCTCTGCATCAGCTCCTGCTTCCTGACCTGCTTGAGTTCCAGTCCTGACTTCCTTTGCTGATGAACAGCAGTATGGAAGTGTAAGCCGAATAAACCCTTTCCTCCCCAACTTGCTTCTTGGTCATGATGTTTGTGCAGGAATAGAAACCCTGACTAAGACAGTGGAAATGGTTATTTTTTTAGTTAAATGATCATGTAAAATGTATGAAGCTTTTTAGAAATTAAAGATAGAATTACCATATGATCTGGCAATCTCACTGGATACTTACCCAACAGATGTGAAACTGATAAGGACTCTAATGACTAGAGAGATGACTATATATATATATATATATATATATATTAAAGATAGATGGTAGGTAGGTAGGTAGACAGATGAGATAGATAGATAGATAGATAGATAGATAGATAGATAGATAGATAGATAGATAGGTGATAGGTAGATGACAGATAGATAGATGATAGATAGATAATACATACATACATACATACATACATACATACATACATACTAAAGGATAGATAGATGATAGATACTCTATCCAGCTTTGAAAAACAATAGCTGTGTCATTCATATGATGACTTAAGGAGAGATGATGATAAAATAATATAAAGTCTTAATTAAACAGAAAGAATGAAAGTTTTACATTTGGAATTTACCACAAATCATGCAGTAGATAATAATGTAATATATACCTCAATGATGTCAAGAGAGTAATTTACAAATGGTCTCACTGTGAAAGTTAGGCATTTAGTGTAAAGTGTTTGTCAATTAGCTTGATTTAACTACTTCTTTGTACTCATGTATTCTACCATCCCTTAATACCCATAAGCATATACAAGTATAATTTAGAATAAGATAAGACTGAAAGCCTATTTGAATGGCTAGAATGAGTAAAATTAAATCACCAAATCATATCAAGTGCTGGTTAAGGCTGAAGAAGATCAGACATACACTGACAGCAGAAATTTTAAGTAATAGAACTACTTCAGAAAATGTTTTTCTGTTGTGGATTTGGTTTAATGCTTGCATTATGGGTTCCCAAAATTGCAGGAGAATCTTGCATGTGAGACATTGATGGCCCCTGTCCCCAGCTGGCTCTGATTGGTAAATAAAGTTGCCAGAGACCAATGACTTGGCAGAGAGACAGGCAGAAGGGGACCAAGAAAGAAGCAGAATCACTATGCCACAAAAGGAATAAGATCTAGGCTTGAGAGCTACAGGAAGAGAGGCATATCAATCCTGTAAGATCTGGGGAAGAGCAGCCCCGGAGGTATAGTTGGGTCTGGAGTAGCAAAGATGGAATATAGGTTTTAGTAAGTAACAATTCAGGTACATTGGAGGGAAGGCAACATGGAAGTTTGGGAGTGGCTTAGCCACTGAGCTGATTAAGGCATATTAAATATAAAACTCTCTCTGTCTCTCTCTGTCTCTCTGTCTCTGTCTCTGTTTCTCTCTCTCTCTCTCACTCTGTGTGTGTGTGTGTGTGTGTGTGTGTGTGTGTGTGTATGTGTGTGTATGTGTGTGTGCGTGTCTTTTATTCGAGAATCTACAACACTAGGACAGTATCGAGGAACTCACACCACTGCCGGGGAGATTAGAGCATATGATCAATTACATCTGCAGTTTTATTATTTTCCGGGGGAAAGGGTGAGGTTGTTTTTTTTTGTTTTAGAATTCTCTGTCTGTCTGTTTGTCTGTTTTTGAGACAGGATTTCCCTGTGTTGCCTCGCTATCCTGGAACCACTCTGTAGACCAGGCTCCCCTTAAACTCAGACACACTTGCCTCTGTTTACCAAGTGCTGGAACTAAAGAAGGGGGCTACCATCCCCTTCCTGCAATCAAAACTTTTTCTTAAAAACTAAAGTATACACTATCTTCTACCCAGCCTTTTCACTTCTAAATACTTACACTAGAGAAAAGAAAATTAGTGCCTATCCAAACATTTTACATGACTACTTATTTTATATTATATCTACAATTATTAGTAACAGAAAACTAAAATCAGTCCAAATTCTCAACAAAAGATGGATAAATCACTTCTGCTTTATCTGATCAATGAGATACAAATACAAATCAACAACAAGAAAGGACTGAATTTCTGATACCAACAACTACATCTCAAATGTGTACATCTCAAACAGTCCAGAGCAAATCAAGTGACTCCATTTATACAAAATATAAAAGTCATAGACTCATGCACAGCAAGAGCAGATCTCTGGCTGCTTGGGGACGAGGGTCAGGAGTGAGAAGGAAGAGCTGACAAGAAGCACAGAGAAACATTTGGGCTGTGTGGAGCATCTTGCTATCAGAATTGCATCATAGCATTGTACATGTTCCAAACTTACCAGATATGGACTTTAAATGAAGACCATTAACTTTATTCCCATTGTTCCTTACTATGTCTATTTTAAAAATCTATAAGATGTAACTTTTAAAAATAGTTTCTAAAATATTCTTCAGATAATTCCTGTGTCTCTTATAAAGTTGATTCCTCCTATACATTGCTTGGACTATTGCCATAAACTAGTATCTGTTTATTTGATTTTCAGATTTATTTAGAATTACTTATAAGAAAACTTTAGCTTGAGTTTTGATATAGGATCTCATCTGGGTCAGGCTGACTTTGATCATATTGTGTAACCAACACTGGCCTTAAACACTTGCCTCAGTCACCTGAGTACTGTAATTAGAGGTGTGAGCCACCACACCTAGCACAATTAGGATTGATAATGCAGTAAAACACTCGTGCGACATCATTCAATTGCTCTTTTCCCTTTAGGATTTAATAAACCCTACTGAGAATTTTTAAAGACTGAAATATTACACTATCTTAATTAGAAAAACAGAGCCAGAAAAGTCTCTAACAAACAAGAAAAAGACTTTACACAGTTGAAAATTAACACCAAGCCTGCTTGAATTGCCCCTTATCAAAGTCAGTTGGCCAAATTCATGGAAGATTTAAAGCACGCTCATACATTCTTGGACTTTTCAGTGATATTTCAAAAACAATCTTGTGCACTGATGCATAAAGTTCCCCCACCACAGCCCCTGTCCCCAGTCCAACCAGATGGATCCTCAATCTTGACCCTTGGGCACCTCCTTATGTGCCAAGTGGCCTATTTTTTCAGGACCTATTATGTGAAAAGCACAGTTCGTGTGATTTACCTACAAAGATGGGTAACTCAGGATACCAACTCTATAAGCAGTAAGTATTACAGTATTCAATCAATAGCTTGGAGGAGAAATATAAGAGACAGAGATAATTAACTGTGGCCAGGAAGGGCTTAACAGTGTACACTGTGATATAGTTCTTATCTCGTGTGAGACCTTAGATTCAAGCTCAGCACCAGAAAGGAGAATGGTGGAGGGAGGAAGGAAGGAAGACCAGGAGCTGTTTGTTCTGGGTAACAGCATGAAGAGAGGTCCTCAGATCCTAGGGACAGCGAGAGGGAAAGCTGAGACATGAGAGAATACAGTAAATAGGCTACCTGAAACAGCACCTTGTTTCTACCTCTGCTGTGTCTGTTACACTCCACACTGCACATTGCATCTGTTTGTGTCTAAGCTCCTGCAGCCAAGGCCTACACTCTAGCTCCTAAGATGCTTCTGAGCAGATGAAAACTATTAAAATCTTTCACCTAATGTGGTGGATGAAATAGTGATCTTTGGGCAATAACTAACTCAATATGAATAGACCACACCATCCATGAGTGTGCTGTCTTCTTTTTCCTGACAATGAGTAATAAAGGAAGTCAAAGCTAAGAACAGAAATGCAAATGATACTTCACAGTGCATTCACAATGTCTACAGTCCTAAGAACCGAAGATTAACAAAGAAAAGGCAACCAGTTAAAACAGTGTTGAGACCCAAAGTAGAAGGGTTACTCTGTTTCATTTGATGACATTCCAGGACTTTTTACTGCTCAGACCTGGAGTGCTTTGTAATTCACAGTAATTGACACTACTAGATCTTCACAGAAAACTAGATTTTGAAATTATGGTTTACTAAATACCATTTTAGGCAATAGCTCCTTTGACAGCTGACTCTTCTCCCAAGAAGCCTTTGTTTACAGGATGCACAACAGGATTCCTCCTCACAAGTCCTCAGATTTCAGCCCAAGAGCATCTTGGTCAAAAGAGCTGACACTTTGTACATCTTACAATCCAGGTTTTCTTAAGCCTTATCTGGTATCACAAAGGAATACTAAAACCAACAACAATAATAAAAATACTTGCAGGTGAAAAGACTTATAGTATCATCCAATAGAACCAAGGGAAGGAGAGGCCAGTCCAGTTATGTAGCTCACCCACTTCTGCTGGCACCTCTGTTCTAGAACTTCCTGACAACAGACCCATTTATGGGCATTTTGCTCTCCCAACTATGACCTTCCATACAGTAGTAGAGCACATGTCTTATAAAAAACAGGACTGTCTCCACAGCCCTCTCCTATCTATAGAGAACTTATAAAGCATCAGCCTTAAATATCGGCTACTTTGATGGTTTGTCTTGCTAGATGAAGCATTCACTGCATATCTGGTGGCATATATTTTAATATTGGCATAACTCAATTATTCTCTCTCCAGAGGAAAATACCAGCATAGCATCCTTCTCTAATGTTTTCTCCCATATCAATACTATTTCCCAGCTCTAGAGAAAATTCCAAATGTAGTTGTTTTGGCTACTTCATAAAGAAGGCACCTTTTCCTCATCATACAAATCATTAAAACTTATTTTTTCTGCTCAGTGTTTACTTCTGTCATGTATTATTCGTGTTAGAATATCTGTAGCAACTTTCCGCTTGTCAGAAGTTTTTCTAGGCTTGTATAATTTCTTTTGGTTCCTCCAGACTTCTACCTAGTACAGTTTTTTACAAGACATATTACACTGATACTGAGCTGGTGGCAATGGAAGCTTATTGACTAACCTGGGAACTCTGGTTCACCATCCCAAGAGCACTGTATTTTGTTATATCCTTTAGGGGCTGCCCAGGGTTGGAGCCTCTGCACCACTGTATGTGTGTGTTTCCTACTTCTGTGCTCTGAACGAGAAAGGGCTCCCCGTACCCATGCATCTGAGGACTGGTCTTCCGCTGGTAGAGCCCTTTAAGGAAGTAGACCTCCCTAGAAGGAGTACATCACCAGGGGTGGACTTTGAGAATGTATGTCTCTTCCCACTGCCAGTTTGGGTTTTTTGATTCCTATATATGGTTCTGCTACCTGCCTGCTGCCTCCTGCCTGCCTGCCTGCCTGCCTGCCTGCCTGCCTGCCTGCCTTACTGATGCCTGCTGCCTGCTGCATGCTGCATGCTGCTTGCTGCCTGCTGCCTGCTGCCTACTGCCATGCCACCTCTGCCATTGTGGACTCTCCCTCTTGAGCCAAAAGTGAAAATAAACTCTTCCTTCTATAAGTTACTTTTGATCATGGTATTTAATCACAGCAACAGAAAAGTAATTAATATACCTATCATTCCCAATTAACCTTCTATAACTCAATTTCTTACGTGGTCTCCATTCTTTTAACAGAAACACCCTTTATATTTCCATGTATAGAACTGACATGATCAAATCTAGCTTCTCAAACAGCCTTATCTTTGACCCAGCATGTGACATTCCAAATGTTCCACTCACTACCTGCATTTCCTCCTCTTGTATGCTAAGATGTCAGGAGAAAATATGGATTTCCTCCCTCCTCCTCAGCAATAGAAGCACATAAACTCCATTAGTTATATCCTGTCAGAAGGAAGCTACTCTTTGACAGTGAGTATCAGGTTTGCTTCAGTCATCTCACATACAAGCAGAATTACATAGTCTCTTTGTGAGTGTGCTATTTCATTTTTAGAGGCACCACTGTATGTGTGTGTTTCCTACTTCTGTGCTCTGAACGAGAAAGGGCCCCCCTGTACCTATGCATCTGAGGACTGGTCTTCCACTGGTAGAGCCCTTTCAGGAAGTAGACCTTTCTAGAAGGAGTACATCACCAGGGGTGGGCTTTGAGAATGTATGCCTCTTCCCACTGCCAGTTTGGGTTTTTTGATTCCTATATGTTGTCCTGCTGCCTGCTGCCTGCTGCCAGCTGCCTGCTGCCTGCTGCCTGCTGCCTGCTGCCTGCTGCCTGCTGCCTGCTGCCTGCTGCCTGCTGCCTGCTGCCTGCTGCCTGCTGCCTGCTGCCTGCTGCCTGCTGCCTGCTGCCTGCTGCCTGCTGCCTGCTGCCTGCTGCCTGCTGCCTGCTGCCTGCTGCCTGCTGCCTGCTGCCTGCCTGGTGCCTCAAGGCTCACACATGTTACAGCTTGTGGCAGTGTTCTTCCTTTTAAAGATTAGTTAATTGTGTGCATGTGTGTGTGTAATTGCGTGTTTGTGTCTCTGTGTATGTCTGTGTGTGTATCTACGTGTCTGTGGGGTGTCTTTGTGTATCTGTGTGTGGTCATCCAACAATACTTGTGGGATATTGATTCTAGGAACCCCTGACAGAGTTACCCAAGTCTACGAATGCTCCTATAACATGTCATAGAACTTACATACAAGCTAGTATAACTTACCCTATATGCTTTAAGTCATCCCTCTATTTCTTATATTCCCTAAGACAGCAGAACTGCCGTATATAAACAGTCATTGTGCTGCACTGTTTAGGGAATGGTGACTGGGAAAAAGTCTGGATACACTCAGGACTTTTGCAAATTTTTTTAAAGATCTTAAACTAGTATATGGAAAACTAGTTGTATTTGATTTCAACTTTTAAGCTCTTCTGTGTAACAGAAATAAGATAAAACTTTTAGTGACAATCAGTTAAAGGAAGACATATCCTTGTCTCCACGGTCCCCCTACCCACCAGACTTGACAGAGCCCTTCTCTCTCCTATTTAAGCACAGATCTTCTTAAAGTCTAAATGAACTTTTTAAAGTCTATAATAGACAAATATCCAGAATACCACAGATTACTAGACTTAGAAAAAAAATGGCCTAGAATGTAGTTCAGTGACAGAGTGCTTGTATGACAAATGCAAGGACTCTTTGATTGCTAGTATTGCAAAATCAAGAAAACAAAAAAACAAAACCAGGAAGATGGGCAGGCAGACAGACATAGAGTCAAAGACACATAAACAAAACAGCGTTCATAACTATCATGGTTTTTGCATGATTATATTACAATTTGAAACACATGACTTTAGTTAGCTGGGAAAAAACAAAGAGATGCCGGCACAGAAGCCTTTGTATCATTAGAAAGGGTGCAGACTGAATGCTGCCGGTGTGGCTGTATTTGTTTGTTGACAATAAATAATCTAAGGACTGGGGATGGGCCTCAGTTGTAGAGCATTTGCCCAGCATGCATAAGGGTTCCGTAAAGAATAAAAGCAGTGATCAGAGAAAACTCAAAATGCAAATAGCTAGCACTTCCTCCAGCCTAAAAGGAGATGAAGACAGCTCAGGGCTGGAGATGCACAAACAGAACAAGCTGTGATCTAGTCAGCTTCAGAAGATGAAACTAGAAATGACAAGAGCATGTTTATGATTTCAATAGAAACTAGAAGTCCCATGTGAACTCCAGAAGATGCCTCGGGTGACCAAAAGCACCACACCAAAGAAGAGTGAAAGCTAGTCCCCAGCCCCTGACTCCTTGAAGCAGACCTCTCCCGGAGATGAATTGAAGAGGGGTTCACAGAGGATACAGAGGGAGGAAAGCCCAAGAAGGCACCACAAAGAAGTCTCTACATCCCATAATGCCTAGTGACTTCCTGAGCCCCAGGCAGAGGGACAAGGTCAACCCTCAAGCCCACAGTCTAGGCAGAATGTGATCTGGCACAAGAAGCAGCCAAGTTATAAAGATGCCGTCCATAACACCTGTGCTGGGCACTGCACTGCATGAGCTACGCACTACAGTTTGGGTTACATCTGAGTAGAGAGCCCTGCTCAGGTACTAAATGGTGGAGCCGGCATCAGATTCCTTCCCTAATCTATTACAAAAGCTCTCTTCATTTGATTTACCACTCTACTGCCATTACTGTGCGTCATCCAGAAACGATGACGGCAGAGATACACAACGACCTTTCCTGTCAGTGGAGCGGATTTCCCATCTCACAACCCACACTACACAGCACTACAGAATTGGACGTTGTTTATCTCTGAGCTGAACTTAACTCATAACTCCCATTTCCATGGATGGCATCTTTATAACTCAGCTGCCTCTTGTGCCAAATCATATTTCTGCCTACTGAAGGCTGTGAGCTTGAGGATTGCCCTCGCCCCTCTGCCTGGGACTCAGGAAGTCACTGAGCACAATGAGGGGTGGGGACTTCTCTGTTGTGCCTCTGGGCTTTTCTCCCTGCACATCCTCTGTGAAGCCCACCTCTATCTCCCGGAGAGGTCTGCTCTTTTTCATCCTAGCTTAAGGAGTTGAAAGCTGGAGAATTAGCTGTTTTCACACTTTTCTGGGGTGTGGTGCTTTTGGTCACCCGAGGCATCTTCTGGAGTTCACATGGGACTTCTAGTTTCTATTTAAATCATAAACATGCTCTTGTCATTTCTAGTTTTATCTTCTAAAACTGACTAGATCACAGCTTGTTCAAATCATGTATCTCCAGCCCTGAGATGTCTTCTTTTTAAAACATGTATTTATTATATGTAAAGTACACTGTAGCTGTCTTTCATTGTTGGATGGTTGTGAGCCATCATGTGGTTGCTGGGATTTGAACTCACGATCCTTAGAAGAGCAGTCGGTGCTCTTAATCACTGAGCCATCTCTCCAGACCGCCCTGAGCTGTCTTAATCTCCCTTTGGACTGGGCTTTAACAAAGTTATGAGCACACTAATTATGTGTGCTTTTTTGGGGGAGGGGGCTGTTTTTGTATGGTACAGTAGTTTTTTTTAATATTTTTATTAGGTATTTTCCTCATTTACATTTCCAATGCTATCCCAAAAGTCGCCCATACCCGCCCCCCACTCCCCTACCCACGCATTCCCACTTTTTGGCCCTGGCGTTCCCCTGTACTGGGGCATATAAAGTTTGCATGACCAATGGGCCTCTCTTTCCAGTGATGGCCAACTAGGTCATTTTCTGCTACATATGCAGTTAGAGACAAGAACTCCGGGGTACTGGTTATTTCATATTGTTGTTCCACCTATAGGGTTGCAGTTCGCTTTAGCTCCTTGGGTATTTTCTCTAGCTCCTCCATTGGGGGCCCTGCGATCCATCCAATAGCTGATTGAGAGCATCCACTTCTGTGTTTGCTAGGCCCCGACATAGTCTCACAAGAGACAGCTATATCAGGATCCTTTCAGCAAAATCTTGCTAGTGTATGCAATGGTGTCAGCTTTTGGAGGATAATTATGGGATGGATCCCTGGATATGGCGGTCTCTAGATGGCCCATCCTTTTGTCTCAACTCCAAACTGTTTCTCTGTAACTCCTTCCATGGGTGTTTTGTTCCCAAATATAAGAAGGGGCAAAGTGTCCACACTTTGGTCTTCCTTCTTCTTGAGTTTCATGTGTTTCACAAATTGTATCTTATATCTTGGGTATTCAAAGTATCTGGGATAATAGTCACTTGTCAGTGAGAACTTATCATTTGAGTTCTTTTGTGATTGGGTTACCTCACTCAGGATGATGCCCTCCAGGTCCAACTATTTGTCTAAGAATTGCATAAATTTGTTCTTTTTAATAGCTGAGTAGTACTCCATTGTGTATCCATTCCTCTGTTGAGGGGCATCTGGGTTCTTTCCAGCTTCTGGCTATTATAAATAAGGCTGCTATGACCATAATGGAGCATGTGTCTTTCTTACCAGTTGGAACATCTTCTGGATATATGCCCAGAAGAGGTATTGCGGGATCCTCCAGTAGTACTATGTCCAATTTTCTGAGGAACTGCCAGACTGATTTCCAGAGTGGTTGTACAAGTTTGCAATCCCACCAACAATGGAGGAGTGTTCCTCTTTCTCCACATCCCCGCCAGCATCTGCTGTCACCTGAATTTTTGATCTTAGCCATTCTGACTGGTGTGAGGTGGAATCTCAGGGTTGTTTTGATTTGCATTTCCCTGATATTAAGGATGCTGAACATTTTTTCAGGTGCTTCTCTGCCATTCGGTATTCCTCAGGTGAGAATTCTTTGTGAAGCTCTGAGCCCCATTTTTAATGGGGTTATTTGATTTTCTGGAGTCCACCTTCTTGAGTTCTTTGTATATATTGGATATTAGTCCCCTATCTGATTTAGGATAGGTAAAGATCCTTTCCCAATCTGTTGGTGGCCATTTTGTCTTATTGACAGTGTCTTTTGCCTTACAGAAGCTTTGCAATTTTATGAGGTCCCATTTTTGAATTCTCGATCTTACAGCACAAGCCATTGCAGTCCTATTCAGAAATTTTTCCCCTGTGCCCATATCTTCAAGGCTTCTCCCCACTTTCTCCTCTATAAGTTTCAGTGTCTCTGGTTTTATGTGGAGTTCCTTGATATACTTAGATTTGACCTTAGTACAAGGAGATAGGAATGGATCGATTCACATTCTTCTACATGATAACCACCAGTTGTGCCAGCATCATTTGTTGAAAATGCTGTCTTTCTTCCACTGGATGGTTTTGCTCCCTTGTCAAAGATCAAGTGACGATAGATGGGTTCATTTCTGGGTCTTCAATTCAATTCCATTGGTCTACTTGTCTGTCTCTATACAAATACCATGCAGTTTTTATCACAATTGCTCTGTAGTACAGCTTTAGGTCAGGCATGGTGATTCCACCAGAGGTTCTTTTATCCTTGAGAAGAGTTTTTGCTATCCTAGGTTTTTTGTTATTCCAGATGAATTTGCAGATTGCTCTTTCTAATTCGTTGAAGAATTGATTTGGAATTTTGATGGGGATTGCATTTAATCTGTAGATTGCTTTTGGCAAGATAGCCATTTTTACAATGTTGATCCTGCCAATCCATGAGCATGGGAGATCTTTCCATCTTCTGAGATCTTCTTTAATTTCTTTCTTCAGAGACTTGAAGTTCTTATCATACAGATCTTTCACTTCCTTAGTTAGAGTCACGCCAAGGTATTTTATATTATTTGTGACTATTGAGAAGGGTGTTGTTTCCCTAAATTCTTTCTCAGCCTGTTTATTCTTTGTGTAGAGAAAGGCCATTGATTTGTTTGAGTTAATTTTATATCCAGCTACTTCACCGAAGCTGTTTATCAGGTGTAGGAGTTCTCTGGTGGACTTTTTAGGGTCACTTATATATACTATCATATCATCTGCAAATAGTGATATTTTGACTTTTTCCTTTCCAATTTGTATCCCCTTGATCTCCTTTTGTTGTCTAATTGCTCTGGCTAGGACTTCAAGTACAATGTTGAATAGGTAGGGAGAAAGTAGGCAGGCTTGTCTAGTCCCTGATTTTAGTGGGATTTCTTCCAGCTTCTCTCCATTTACTTAGAGGTTGGCTATTGGTTTGCTGTAGATTGCTTTAGGTTATGTTTAGGTATGGGCCTTGAATTCCTGATCTTTCCAAGACTTTTATCATGAATGGGTGTTGGATTTTGTCAAATGTTTTCTCCACGTCTCAGGAGATGATCATGTGGTTTCGGTCTTTGAGTTTGTTTATATAATGGATTACGTTGATGGATTTCCATATATTAAACCATCCCTGCATCCCTGGAATGAAACCTACTTGGTCAGGATGGATGGTTGTTTTGATTTGTTCTTGGATTCGGTTAGCGAGAAGTTTATTAAAGATTTTTGCATCGATATTCATAAGGGAAATTGGTCTGAAGTTCTCTATCTTTGTTGGGTCTTTCTGTGGTTTAGGTATCAGAGTAATTGTGGCTTCATAGAATGAATTGGGTAGAGTACCTTCTACTTCTATATTGTGGAATAGTTTGTGAAGAACTGGAATTAGATCTTCTTTGAAGGTCTGATAGAACTCTGCAAAAACCCATCTGATCCTGGGCTTTTTTTGGTTGGGAGACTATTAATGACTGCTTCTACTTCTTTAGGGGATATGGGACTGTTTAGATTGTTAACTTGATCCTGATTTAACTTTGGTACCTGGTATCTGTCTAGAAATTTGTCCATTTTGTCCAGGTTTTTCAGTTTTGTTGAGTATAGCCTTTTGTAGAAGGATCTGATGGTTTCTTTTGGATTTCTTCAGGATCTGTTGTTATGTCTCCCTTTTCATTTCTGATTTTGTTAATTAGGATGCTGTCCCTGTGCCCTCTAGTGAGTCTGGCTAAGGGTTTATCTATCGTGTTGATTTTCTCAAAGAACCAGCTCCTCATTTAGTTGATTCTTTGAATAGTTCTTGTTTCCACTTGGTTGATTTCGCCCCTGAGTTTGATTATGTCCTGCTGTCTACTCCTCTTGGGTGAATTTCCTTCCTTTTTTTCTAGAGCTTTTATGTGTGTTGTCAATCTGCTAGTGTGTGTTCTCTCTAGTTTCTTTTTGGAGGCACTCAGAACTATGAGTTTCCCTCTTAGAAATGCTTTCATTGTGTCCCATAAGTTTGGGTATATTGTGGCTTCATTTTCATTAAACTCTAAAAAGTCTTTCATTTCTTTCTTTATTAGTTCCCTGATGAAGGTATCCTTGAGAAGAGTGTTGTTCATTTTCCACCTGAATGTTGGTTTTCCATTATTTATGTTGTTATTGAAGACCAGCCTTAGTCCATCATGGTCTGATATGATGCATGGGACAATTTCAATATTTTTGTATCTGTTGAGGCCTGTTTTGTGAACAATTATATGGTCAGTTTTGGAGAAGATACCATGAGGTGCTGAGAAGGAGGTATATCCTTTTCTTTTAGGATAAAATGTTCTGTAGAGATCTGTTAAGTCCATTTGTTTCATAACTTCTGTTAGTTTCACTGTGTCCCGGTTTAGTTTCTCTTTCCACGATATGTCCATCGATGAAAGTGGGGTGTTGAAGTCTCCTTCTATTATTGTGTGAGGTGCAATGTGTGCTTTGAGCTTTACTAAAGTTTTTTTTTTTTAATGAATGTAGATACCCTTGCATTTGGAGCCTAGATATTCAGAATTGAGAGTTCCTCTTGGAGGATTTTACCTTTGATGAGTATGAAGTGTCCCTCCTTGTCATTTTTGATAATTTTGGGTTGGAATTCGATTTTATTCGATATTAGAATGGCTACTCCAGCTTGTTTCTTCAGACCATTTGCTTGGAAAATTGTTTTCCAGCCTTTCACTCTGAGGTAGTGTCTGTCTTTTTCCCCTATGATGGGTTTCCTGTAAGCAGCAAAATGTTTGGTCCTGTTTGTGTAGCCAGTCTGTTAGTCTATGTCTTTTTATTGGGGAATTGAGTCCATTGATATTAAGAGATATTAAGGAAAAGTAATTGTTGCTTCCTATTATTTTTGTTGTTAGCGTTGGCATTCTGTTCTTGTGTCTGTCTTCTTTTTGGTTTGTTGAAGAATTACTTTCTTGCTTTTTCTAGAGTGTGATTTCTGTCCTTGTATTGGTTTTGTTTTTTGTTTTTTTTTTTTCTGTTATTATCTTTTGAAGGGCTGGACTCATGGAAAGATAATGTGTGAATTTGGTTTTGTCATGGAATACTTTGGTTTCTCTATCTATGGTAATTGAGAGTTTGGCTGGTTATAGTAGCCTGGGCTGGCATTTGTGTTCTCTTAGTGTCTGTATAACATCTGTCCAGGCTCTTCTGGATTTTATTGTCTCTGGTGAAAAGTCTGGTGTAATTCTGATAGGCCTGCCTTTATATGTTACTTGACCTTTTTCCCTTACTGCTTTTAATATTCTATATTTATTTGGTGCATTTGTTATTCTGATTATTATGTGTCAGGAAGACTTTCTTTCTGGTCCAGTCTATTTGGAGTTCTGTAGGTTTCTTGTATGTTCATGGGCATCTCTTTCTTTAGGTTTGGGAAGTTTTGTTCTATGATTTTTTTTTTGAATTTTATTTTATTTTTTTTATTTTTTTTAATTTTTAATATTTTTATTACATATTTTCCTCAATTACATTTCCAATGCTATCCCAAAAGTCCCCCATAACGCCCCCCACTTCCCTACCCACCCATTCCCATTCTTTTGGCCCTGGCATTCCCCTATATTGGGGCATATAAAGTTTGCAAGTCCAATGGGCCTCTCTTTCCATTGATGGCCGACTAGGCCATCTTTCCATACATATGCCGCTAGAGACAAGAGCTCCGGGGTTCTGGTTAGTACATCATGTTGTTCCAACATAGGGTTGCAGATCCCTTTAGCTCCTTGGTTACTTTCTCTAGCTTCTCCATTGGGAGCCCTGTGATACATCCAATAGCTGACTGTGAACATCCACTCCTGTGTTTGCTAGGCCCCGGCACCATCTCACAAGAGACAGCTATATTTGGGTCCTTTCAGCAAAATATTGCTAGTGTATGCAATGGTGTCAGCGTTTAGAAGCTGATTATGGGATGGATCCCTGGATACAGCAGTCTCTAAATGGTCCATCCTTTCATCACAGCTACGAACTTTGTCTCTGTAACTCCTTCCCTGGGTGTTTTGTTCCCAATTCTAAGAAGGTGCACAGTGTCCACACTTTGGTCTTCATTCTTCTTGAGTTTCATGCGTTTAGCAAATTGTATCTTATATCTTGGGTATCCTAAGTTTTGGGCTAATATCCACTTATCAGTGAATACATATTGTGTGAGTTCTTTTGTGATTGTGTTACTTCACTCAAGATGATGCCCTCCAGGTCCATCCATTTGGCTAGGAATTTCATAAATTCATTCTTTTTAATAGCTGAGTAGTACTCCATTGTGTAAATGTACCATAATTTCTGTATCCATTCCTCTGTTGAGGGACATCTGGGTTCTTTCCAGCTTCTGGCTATTATAAATAGGGCTGCTATGAACATAGTGGAGCATGTGTCCTTTTTACCGGTTGGGACATCTTCTGGATATATGCCCAGGAGAGGTATTGCTGGATCCTCCGGTAGTACTATGTCCAATTTTCTGAGGAACCGCCAGACTGATTTCCAGAGTGGTTGTACAAGCTTGCAATCCCACCAACAATGGAGGAGTGTTCCTCTTTCTCCACATCCTCGCCAGCATCTGCTGTCACCTGAATTTTTGATCTTAGCCATTCTGACTGGTGTGAGGTGGAATCTCAGGGTTGTTTTGATTTGCATTTCCCTGATGATTAAGGATGTTGAACATTTTTTCAGGTGTTTCTCTGTCATTCGGTATTCCTCAGGTGAGAATTCTTTGTTCAGTTCTGAGCCCCATTTTTTAATGGGGTTATTTGACTTTCTGGAGTCCACCTTCTTGAGTTCTTTATATATATTGGATATTAGTCCCTTATCTGATTTAGGATAGGTGAAGATCCTTTCCCAATCTGTTGGTGGTTTTTTTGTCTTATTGATGGTGTCTTTAGCCTTGCAGAAGCTTTGTAGTTTCATGAGGTCCCACTTGTCAATGCTCGATCTTACAGCACAAGCCATTACTGTTCTATTCAGGAATTTTTCCCCTGTGCCCATATCTTCAAGGCTTTTCCCCACTTTCTCCTCTATAAGTTTCAGTGTCTCTGGTTTTATGTGAAGTTCCTTGATCCACTTAGACTTGACCTTAGTACAAGGAGATAGGAATGGATCGATTCGCATTCTTCTACATGTTAACAACCAGTTGTGCCAGCACCATTTGTTGAAAATGCTGTCTTTCTTCCACTGGATGTTTTTAGCTCCCTTGTCGAAGATCAAGTGACCGTAGGTGTGTGGGTTCATTTCTGGGTCTTCAATTCTATTCCATTGGTCTATTTGTCTGTCACTATACCAGTACCATGCAGTTTTTATCACAATTGCTCTGTAGTAGAGCTTTAGGTCCGGCATGGTGATTCCACCAGAGGTTCTTTTATCATTGAGAAGAGTTTTTGCTATCCTAGGTTTTTTGTTATTCCAGATGAATTTGCAGATTGCACTTTCTAATTCGTTGAAGAATTGATTTGGAATTTTGATGGGGATTGCATTGAATCTGTAGATTGCTTTTGGCAAGATAGCCATTTTTACAATGTTGATCCTGCCAATCTATGAGCATGGGAGATCTTTCCATCTTCTGAGATCTTCTAGAATTTCTTTCTTCAGAGACTTGAAGTTTTTATTATACAGATCTTTCACTTCCTTAGTTAGAGTCACGCCAAGATATTTTATATTATTTGTGACTATTGAGAAGGGTGTTGTTTCCCTAATTTCTTTCTCAGCCTGTTTATTCTTTGTGTAGAGAAAGGCCATTGATTTGTTTGAGTTAATTTTATATCCAGCTACTTCACCGAAGCTGTTTATCAGGCTTAGGAGTTCTCTGGTGGAATTTTTAGGGTCACTTATATATACTATCATATCATCTGCAAAGAGTGATATTTTGACTTCATCTTTTCCAATTTGTATCCCTTTGATATCCTTTTGTTGTCGAATTGCTCTGGCTAGGACTTCAAGTACAATGTTGAATAGGTATGGAGAAAGTGGACAGCCTTGTCTAGTCCCTGATTTTAGAGGGATTGCTTCAAGCTTCTGACCATTTACTTTGATGTTGGCTACTGGTTTGCTGTAGATTGCTTTTATCATGTTTAGGTATGGGCCTTGAATTCCTGATCTTTCCAAGACTTTTATCATGAATGGGTGTTGGATCTTGTCAAATGCTTTTTCCGCATCTAACGAGATGACCATGTGGTTTTTGTCTTTGAGTTTGTTTATATACTGGATTACGTTGATGGATTTCCGTATATTGAACCATCCCTGCATCCCTGGGATGAAACCTACTTGGTCAGGATGGATGATTGTTTGAATGTGTTCTTGGATTCGGTTAGCAAGAACTTTATTGAGGATTTTTGCATCAATATTCATAAGGGATATTGGTCTGAAGTTTTCTATCTTTGTTGGGTCTTTTTGTGGTTTAGGTATCAGAGTAATTGTGGCTTCATAGAATGAGTTGGGTAGAGTACCTTCTGTTTCTATTTTGTGGAATAGTTTGTGAAGAACTGGGATTAGATCTTCTTTGAAGGTCTGATAGAACTCTGCACTAAACCCATCTGGTCCTGGGCTTTTTTTAGTTGGGAGACTATTAATGACTGCTTCTATTTCTTTGGGGGATATAGGGCTGTTTAGATCATCAACCTGATCTTGATTCAACTTTGGTACCTGGTATCTGTCTAGGAACTTCTCCATTTCATCCAGGTTCTCCAGTTTTGTTGAGTATAGCCTTTGGTAGAAGGATCTGATGGTGTTTTGGATGTCTTCAGGATCTGTTGTTATGTCTCCTTTTTCATTTCTGATTTTGTTAATTAGGATGCTTTCCCTGTGCCCTCTAGTGAGTCTGGCTAAGGGTTTATCTATCTTGTTGATTTTCTCAAAGAACCAGCTCCTTGATTGGTTGATTCTTTGAATAGTTTTTCTTGTTTCCACTTGGTTGATTTCACCCCTGAGTTTGATTATTTCCTGCCGTCTACTCCTCTTGGGTGAATTTGCTTCCTTTTGTTCTAGTGCTTTTAGGTGTGTTGTCAAGCTGCTAATGTGTGCTCTCTCTAGTTTCCTTTTGGAGGCACTCAGAGCTATGAGTTTTCCTCTTAGAAATGCTTTCATTGCGTCCCATAAGTTTGGGTATGTTGTGGCTTCATTTTCATTGAACTCTAAAAAGTCCTTAATTTCTTTCTTTATTCCTTCCTTGACCAAGGTATCATTGAGAAGAGTGTTGTTCAGTTTCCACGTGAAGGTTGGCTTTCTATTATTTATTTTGTTATTGAAGATCAGCCTTAGTCCATGGTGATCTGATAGGATGCATGGGACAATTTCAACATTTTTGTATCTGTTGAGGCCTGCTTTGTGACCAATTATGTGGTCAATTTTGGAGAAGGTACCATGAGGTGCTGAGAAGAAGGTATATCCTTTTGTTTTAGGATAGAATGTTCTGTAGATATCTGCCAGATCCATTTGATTCATAATTTCTGTTAGTTTCACTGTGTCCCTGTTTAGTTTCTGTTTCCATGATCTGTCCATTGGTGAAAGTGGTGTGTTGAAGTCTCCCACTATTATTGTATGAGGTTCAATGTGTGCTTTGAGATTTACTAAAGTTTCTTTAATGAATGTGGCTGCCTTTGTATTTGGAGCATAGATATTCAGGATTGATAGTTCCTCTTGGAGGATTTTACCTTTGATGAGTATGAAGTGTCCCTCCCTGTCTTTTTTAATGACTTTGGGTTTGAAGTCAATCTTATCAGATATTAGAATGGCTACTCCAGCTTGTTTCTTCATGCCATTTGCTTGGAAAATTGTTTTCCAGCCTTTCATTCTGAGGTAGTGTCTATCCTTTTCTCTGAGATGAGTTTCCTGTAAGCAGCAAAATGTTGGGTCTTGTTTGTGTAGCCAGTTTGTTAGTCTATGTCTTTTTATCGGGGAGTTGAGTCCATTAATATTAAGAGATATTAAGGAAAAGTAATTGTTGTTTCCTGTTATTATTGTTGTTAAAGTTGGCATTTTGTTCTTGTGGCTGTCTTCTTTTAGGTTTGTTGAGGGATTACCTTCTTGTTGTTTCTAGGGCGTGGTTCCTGTCCTTGTATTGGTTTTTTTCTGTTATTATCCTTTGAAGGGCTGGATTCGTGGAGAGATAATGTGTGAATTTGGTTTTGTCGTGGAATACTTTGGTTTCTCCATCTATGTTAATTGAGAGTTTGGCTGGGTATAGTAGCCTGGGCTGGAATTTGTGTTCTTTTAGTGTCTGTATAACATCCGTCCAGGATCTTCTGGCTTTCATAGTCTCTGGTGAAAAATCTGGTGTAATTCTGATAGGCTTGCCTTTATATGTTACTTGGCCTTTTTCTCTTACTGCTTTTAGTATTCTATCTTTATTTAGAGCATTTGTTGTTCTGATTATAATGTGTCGGGAGGTATTTCTTTTCTGGTCCAGTCTATTTGGAGTTCTGTAGGCTTCTTGTATGTTCATGGGCATCTCTTTCTTTAGATTGGGAAGTTTTCTTCTATAATTTTGTTGAAGATGTTTGCTGGTCCTTTGAGTTGAAAATCTTCATTCTCATCCACTCCTATTATCCGTAGGTTTGGTTTTCTCATTGCGTCCTGTATTTCTTGGATGTTTTGAGTTAGGATCTTTTTGCATTTTACATTTTCCTTGATTGTTGTGCCGATGTTCTCTATGGAATCTTCTGCACCTGAGATTCTCTCTTCCATCTCTTGTATTCTGTTGCTGATGCTCATATCTATGGTTCCAGATTTCTTTCTTAGGGTTTCTATCTCCAGCGTTGCCTCATTTTGGGTTTTCTTTATTGTGTCTACTTCCCTTTTTAGGTCTAGTATGGTTTTGTTCATTTCCATCATCTCTTTGGATGTGTTTTCCTGTTTTTCTGTAAGGACTTCTACCTGTTTGATTAGGTTATCCTGTTTTTCTTTAAGGATTTGTAACTCTTTAGCTGTGTTCTCCTGCAATTCTTTAAGGGATTTTTGTGCTTCCTCTTTATTGTCTTCTGCCTGTTTAGCAGTGTTCTCCTGCATTTCTTTAAGTGTGTTATTAAAGTCCTTCTTGAAGTCCTCTATCATCATCAGGAGATATGCTTTTAAATCCGTGTCTAGCTTTTCCGGTGTGTTGGGGTGCCCTGGACTGGGCGAAGTGGGGGTGCTGGGTTCTGATGATGGTGAGTGGTCTTGGTTTCTGTTAGTAAGATTATTACGCTTACCTTTCGCCATCTGGTAATCTCTGGGGTTAGTTGTTATCGTTGTCACTGTTTAAAGATTGGAGCAGAAGCTGTGTTCCACTCACCAGCAGTCGCAAAATCCTGCGGCGGGGGTCGTGGGTAGCTGGCGGGTGTCAGGCAACCCTGTGCCCCAGCTGCCCTGGTGCTTTTCTGACCGGAAGAGGGTTGTGGCCCTATGTAGGCCGGATTTCTCTCTCCCCAACCAGAGCAGTCTCAGGTCCCACGTGATTGGACTGGATCAGAAGCTGTGTTCCACTCACCAGCAGTCCCAAAATCCTGCGGCGGGGGTCGTGGGTAGCTGGCGGGTGTCAGGCAACCCTGCGCTCCCGCTACCCAGGCGCTGATCTGGCCGGATGAAGCCTGTGGCCCTACTCAGGCCGGTTTCTGCTTCCCTAACTAATGCAGTCTCAGGTCCCGAGCACTTGGATTGGAGCAGAAGCTGTGCTCCACTCACCAGAAGTCTTAAGATCCTGTGGCGGGTGTTGTGGGTAGCGGGCGAGTGTCAGCCGACCCTGTGCCCCAGCTGCCCTGGTGCTTTTCTGACCGGAAGAGGGTTGTGGCCCTATGTAGGCCGGATTTCTCTCTCCCCAACCAGAGCAGTCTCAGGTCCCGCGTGATTGGACTGGAGCAGAAGCTGTGTTCCACTCACCAGCAGTCCCAAAATCCTGCGGCGGGGGTCGTGGGTAGCTGGCGGGTGTCAGGCAACCCTGCTCTCCTGCTACCCCGGCGCTGATCTGGCCGGATGAGGCCTGTGGCCCTACTCAGGCCGGTTTCTGCTTCCCTAACTAATGCAGTCTCAGGTCCCGAGCACTTGGATTGGAGCAGAAGCTGTGCTCCACTCACCAGAAGTCTTAAGATCCTGTGGCGGGTGTTGTGGGTAGCTGGCGAGTGTCAGCAGACCCTGCGCCCCAGCTGCCCCGGTGCTTTTCTGCTGTTCTATGATTTTTTTGAAGATATTTGCTGATCCTTTGAGTTGAAAATCTTCATTCTCATCTACTCCTATTATCCGTAGGTTTGGTCTTCTCATTGGTCCTTGATTTCCTGGATGTTTTGAGTTAGGATCTTTTTGCATTTTGTATTTTCTTTGATTGTTGTGCCGATGTTCTCTATGGAATCTTCTGCACCTGAGATTCTCTCTTCCATCTCTTGTATTCTGTTGCTGATGCTCACATTTATGGTTCCAGATTTCTTTCCTAGGGTTTCTATCTCCAGCGTTGCCTCACTTTGGGCTTTCTTTATTGTGTCTACTTCCTCTTTTAGGTCTTGGATGGTTTTATTCAATTCCATCACCTGTATGGTCGTGTTTTCCTGCAATTCTTTAAGGGATTTTTGTGCTTCCTCTTTAAGGTCTTCTACCTGTTTAGCAGTGTTCTCCTGTATTTCTTTAAGTGAGTTATTAAAGTCCTTCTTGATGTCCTCTACCATCATCATGAGATATGCTTTTAAATCCGGGTCTAGCTTTTCGGTTGTGTTGGGGTGCCCAGGACTAGGTGGAGTGGGAGTGCTGCATTCTGATGATGGTGAGTGGTCTTGGTTTCTGTTAGTAAGATTCTTACATTTGCCTTTTGCCATCTGGTAATCTCTGGAGTTAGTTGTTATAGTTGTCTCTGGTTAGAGCTTGTTCCTCAGGTGATTCTGTTAGCCTCTATCAGCAGACTGGGGAGACTAGCTCTATCCTTAGTTTCAGTGGTCAGAGTACTCTCTGTAGGCAAGCTCTCCTCTTGCAGGGGAAAGTGCCCAGATATCTGGTGTTCGAACCTGCCTCCTGGCAGAAGTTGTGTTCCACTCACCAGAAGTCCTAAGATCCTGTGGAGAGTCCTCTGGGGACCTTAGGGGTGTCCACAGACTCCACGCCCAAGGTGCCCCAGTGCTGGTGCTGGTGCCGACTGGAATGGACTTGTGCCCCTGGTCAGGCCGGGTTTTCTCCTTCCCTAATTAATGCTGTCTCAGGTCCCGAGCTATTGGATTAGAGCAGCAGTTGTGTTCCACTCACCAGAGGAAGATCCCGTGGAGAGTCCTGTGTGGACCTTGGGGGTGTCTGCAGACTCCCTGCCCAAGGTGCGTTGGTGCTGGCGCCAACTGGAAGGGTTATGTGTGCTTTAAATTTCCCCCATTACTGGTTTTATTCTTTGTGGAACACTAAAGCAAGCTGAGCAAATGCTCTACAACTGAGGCCCATCCCCATTCCTTATTGAAATGATTTATTGCTAATAAACACACTGAAATCTTTCAATATGAATCAAGAACTATTAGCTTTATTTATTACAGATGAAAAAAACAGAAAAATGTTCACTGTTCACAGTACACTGGGTATAAGCCCCTTTTTGAGTTGTTGGTCAGAGTTGTCCAAGAGATTCCTGAAACATTATAGGCAATTTCTATAGCCCTTGGTTGCCCCTCACAGGTGGAAGGTAAGTCTCTATTTCTGAAGGCACCAGAAACTTCAGAAACAAGGCCCAGAGACTCGAAGCTGGATCTAACCTGAAAGCCTCTTCCCTAAGAACAAGCCTTCATGATGCCCGAAAGTGGCCTGCAAGCCTCCAAAGGAGGGAAGCAACCAGTACTTCTACCCAGATATGATGCCTAGGAACCACAAGTGACTGGTATGGCATGGAAACCCTAAGAGTACAATAGTAGCATGAATACCTTGGCAGTAAGCAACCTCTCTCTAACTGGACTTAAAGTCCAGTCAACCAGAGGGAAACCAGGCCTGCTACTAGATGCTAGTCAATGTCTCAGGGTTAATGAGGTCATGAATCTTGGGGGGGAAATCTACAACTACCACTTTATTAAGGAAACATAAACCTTAACTACATTTTAAATATTTACCCTTATACCCACAGACAAGTGTAGTTCTCCCCCACACATCAAGGAAATGTCTGTTTTCAATAGAAGAGACTTTAACAGAAAACCACAACTGATCAAACCAAAGAGTTGTGGAACTCAGTCCTCACTGATGCATCTACAATGCAACTCCTGCACCTAAAGCCCAAGGATCACTGCAGAGGAGAAATGGTGTTGAAAGACTCTAAGAGCCAGAGAAATAGGAACTTTGCTCTGAGATTACATGTCCTAGAAATGTGAGAGAAGCTACACCCATGTTGGCAGACTCACCAAAATGGCTGCCTAAACGTTACCTGAAGAAGGACACCACCAAAAGACAAGTTAACATAGAAGAGGGAAAGCTCACAAGGCCTCAGCCCTAGTCAAAAACTACAGGCAACTAAGGAATGCTGGGAGAGGAAGAAATTCTTTTGTTCAGTGATGAGTACACCAATGGGTTATCCAATATCAAATGTCAGCCCTGAAAACATATACATGCAAGTAACATTATGTGGATTGAGCAGGTTGTGTTTCTATATTTTGGAATATATAATGTTCACATATATAAGTAACAATAATTAAAGAAAAGGAGGCCATGAATTTGAAAGAGAGCAGGGTATGGCTACATGGGAGGGTATAGAGGAATAAAAAAGAACAGGAAAACAACATAAGAATATTATAACCACAAAAACAAATTTTAAAAAATTCAAATGAAACCTTTGAAAAGCATTTCTCTTCTCGAAATTTGTATGTTTCAATTGGACACCTGCTTAGCTTTTGCATCTTTGTTTTGCTCTGATTTTTCTCCATATATCTCCTCACTATTCTGATCTATTTCTCTGACTTACAGAAATGTAGATCTGGAAGGAAAGTTAGAAAATCCATGGTTAGAACACACTGTTCCAAAGGATGAAATCATTTTAATGTAAAGCAGACAGTGGCTGAGGTAGGGCTAGAACCCAAGCGCTTTAAGTGTGTTTCAGATTCCCATTTACTCTAGGAGACAGATCTCCTATCCCTAGAAGTCAGCCTCTGTTCTCCTTCCTGAGTCTCAAATTTCACAGAAAATCCATTCCTCTACCCAGTGCTGTGACCACTTGACCGGTGACAAAACTCCACAAAGTGCTTTGAGAATCTTTCTGGGTTCCAGCAATCTTTGTCCTGGGCTTGACACTTTTGCCAAGTAAGCCCAAGACCCATCTCAATCATCTTGATTTCTGTATGAAATTTCTTTAAAAATGGACCTACTGCCCAGTAAACAAAGCCAATAAAAAATAAATGAAAAGAGGAAAATATAGCTCTAGAAATATTCCCGAACCTACAGATCCAGGCATGTCAAAACCTAGTCTTCCTTCAAAACATTTTAGTTGGGTAAATCAATAAAAAAAAATACATTTCAACTAGGCTTTCTATTTCATGGCTTCAAACATGTCACTAAAACTATAAAGGTATGCAGCATTTAATATAGTAGAATATGCAACTTTAATTACTGGATAGAGGGAAAGTAATATTTGATTGATGAACTCAAAAGAAGAGCAATGAGCATGGCTGGCAGTAGAACTAGCAGAAATGATTGGCCCAGTCATTAAAAGTCTCAATCATTTTGCTAGAAATATAAAGCATTCAAACTAGGACATAGTTACATGACCTACAAGGACATGTCACTTTGAGCAGCAGGTGACACAGTCCAGTGGTAGTTTTAAAGAAAATCTGACATAGGACAGGGAGTCTGTGATAATTTGAATTAGGAATGGACCCCCATAGACTCACAGGTTAAAATGTGTGGTCCATAAGGAGTGGCACTATTATGGGGCTTGGTCTTGTTGGAGGAAGTGTGTCACTTTGGGAGTGGGCTTTGTGGTCCTCTGTGCTCAAGCTCTACCCAATGTGATACACAGTCTCCTTCTGCTGCCTGCAGACCAAGATGTAGAACTCCTGGGGGCTTGCTTGCAATTTTAAAAGGTTGCTCCATTATCATGATGGGAAGCAGACAAGCACTGGGCCTGCATCTGAGAATGTTACATACTAATCTACAGACAACAGGAAAAGAGAGAAAGAGACAGAGAGAGACAGAGACAGACAGAAACAGACAGGTATGGAGACACAGAGACAGACAGAGGCAGAGAGAAACAGACAGGCACAGAGATAGACAGACAGAGACAGAGAAACAGATACAGAGACAGACACAGAGACACAGAATCAGAGACAGAAACAGAGAAAGAGACACAGAGACACAGAGACAGACACAGACAGAAACCGAAACACACAGAGAGACAGACAGGCAGACAGACAGGGCTTGGTATGGGCCTTTGAAATCTCAAAGCCCATCTCCAGCCACAAACTTCCTCTACCAGGGGCACATTTCCTAATCCTTCACAAACAATTCCTCCAGCTGGGGACCAAGCAATCAAACCTGAGCCTATAGAGGTCATTCTCATTCAAATCAGCATAAATATTGAAGTAGTAGTATGATGGCAGATATAAAACTGTATACGTGCAAAGAAAAGGAAAAGGAAACTGCAGAAATGGAGAAGGAAGCCAGGCAGTGGTGGAGCACACCTTTAATCCCAGCACTTGGGAGGCAGAGGCAGGCCGATTTATGAGTTCGAGGTCAGCTTGGTCTTCAGAGTGAGTTCCAAGACAGCCAGGGCTACACAGAGAAACCCTGTCTCAAAAAAACAAAAAAAGAAAAAAAAAAACAGACAGAAAAAGAAAAGGGAAAGGAAAAAAAGAAAAGAAAAGGAAAAGGAAGAGAAGATGGAAAGAATGATCTTTCATGTTTTACTTATGATTATTAGAACTACCATCCTAGGGCTGAAGGTATAACTTCTAAGTAGAGTCTTTGTATAGCATGTGTGAAGCCCTGGATTGAATCCAGAGTGACACACACACACACACACACACACACACACCATCACCAGCCACTCTCTAAACTATTCCAGGCATAACAAAATTAGCATTTTAAATATATTTCATGTTCCCTTGACCATCAGTCTGGCCATCAAAAATATCATGGCCCATTTTCATCCAGTACCAAGGAGTAACCAATGTGATAGAGTGTACTTTCTTACATCTTTATCTCTACCTAACAGAGGAAAAAAATTCTGTTTCAAACAGGATGTGTGCAGGATAAATTTTGATTTTAAACTGCAATAACAAAAACTTTAAAGTAAATCGGACACCATAAAATAATCTTACAATGCCTTGGAAAGAACCCAAGACCATGGGTTCTTAAATAGCTTCTCCCTGCTGAATGGGGCTGCCACCCTCTGCATGAACAATAAGTATTCCCCTGATATCTCTAAGAAATACCTACTGACATGGATGTTGGTCTGATAAGAGAAAGTGGCAATATGTTCAGATCGTAGCCTCATTTTTAACCTGTTACAGGAAAGTTGTTAGTAAGTGTTGCCCATTTTTATTACAACACAGTGCTGCTCTGTATCGTGTGTGTGTGTGTGTGTGCGTGTGTGTGTGTGTGTGTGTGTGTGTATGTGTGTGTGAGTGTGTGTGTCCTATATGTCTTATATAGTGCAGAATCTACTTGGCTTCGGCACACATTCTGTTTCTTACACCTGTGAGAATACTGGGGCAGTTGTGATAGTGTACACTGTTAGTATCAATGGACTTTCCATGCCCACACCTTCTGTGTCTAAACACCTAATGATTCTGTCTTGATTACAATACTAACACTCCACTCTAACTTTAATAGTCTATAGTCTAACTTCAACTCTCTGACATTAACACCAGTTCTTCCCTTTCAAATGCTTTTAATTCATTGTATTTTATACATTTAGATTAAAATTGAAGGCAAGGTATAGAGGTGTATGGCTATAACCCCAACTACTCAGGAGGCTAAATCAGAAAAATCACAAAGTCAAGATCTGCCCAGAGTACATGCTACATGAGTGTAAGACCATCCTGGGAAACTATTAAAAAAATGTTTCTGGGGTCAATGACCAGTAATACAAGAAGACACAAGAAATGCTTGACTTTTAACCATAGGTCCTGATTGGCAAGAAACACATTTTTGCCTCTCCATAGACCTTCTAGTTCCCTCTTCTGAATCATCCAAGAACTTCAGACCTCATGCAAGCCAGGATCTTTAAAACAACTTCTCCCAACTAGATCCAAGACTGTCTCTCAAATAACTGTGATAACATATTTCTGTCACCCATAATTGCCATTAACCATGGTCTTCATTTTATCCAAAGTGAAAGCTGGCCTGTTCCAAGCCCTGTCTAGCATGCTGCCTTGTAAGCCTCTGCATCCTCAAAACCACACTTCTCTCATACTGTTTCTTACTGCATAGGCAGTAAGAAACAGCCTACATAGCTAACATTGCAGTTAAATGAATGACCATTCTTCTCTGAGCCCAGCTGCCCCAAAGACACATTCCATTGATCTGGGGGTAGTGATAATAATGTGGGGATGAGATAGAAGGATCACCTTGAATTCAAGGCCAGCCTGGACTACACAGTGACATCTTTTCTGGGGAAAAGATGGACTGTGCCAACTGGGGACTCATAAATCATATTAAGTGATGGGACACTCATTCCCATGGGAGGAACTTTCCATCCATGGTAACTCATTCAACATTTCTGTTTCAAACCACCAAACCCATTCTACCTCCATCTCACATATGCGTTTAGTTGTTTCTAAAGTGAATGTAGAGGAGGAAGATCCCAGACATAGAAAATATTTACCTTCTTATTGTATTGTAATACCTCCTTAGAAAGTGACTTGTCAGTGAGAACAGGAAAACAAAATTGTATGTTTCTGTTTTCCAATAATACAGGAGCTCAGCCCATGCAATATGACAAGAAGAAATAAGCATAAAACCTTAAAATATGAAAATATTAATTAAAATTCTCCTGGTTCATAGAAAATTGTGGTGGTTTGAATATGAATGGCCCCCATAGGCACATAGATTTGAACACTTGGTCAACAGGAATTGGCACTATTGGGAAGTGTGGTCTTGTTGGAGGAAGTATATCATTTTGAGGTAGACTTTGAGCTAGTCCAAGCTAAGCCCAGAGTCTCTGTCTCTTCCTGCTGCCTTTCTATCTAGATGTAGAACTCTCAGGTACCTCTCCATTACCATATCTTCCTGTAAGCCACCATGCTTCCTGCCATGACAATAATGGACTAGACCTCTGAAATAAGCAAGCCACAATTAAATGTTTTCTTTTATAAGAGTTGCCATGGTTATTGCATCTCCTTGTAGCAATACAACATGGACCAAGACAATAACATAATTGTCTACAAAGAAAATCTCTAATAGTTTACCAAAAAATACTAGAATAAGTGCGCTATCAAAGTCAAATGCATTTCCAAACAATTCGAAATTTAAACATAATTTGTAATTGCATAAGAACTCTCATTTGGAATTTAAGTCTAATAAAATATATAAAATATTTATATAGTGAAATATACAATACATTGGTAAGAGAAATCAAAGAAATCCTAAACAAAGATATAATTCATTGTTATGTCTTTTCAAATTGAGGTATATATTTCACTCAATGTTTAGTTCCATTGGGCCTGAACTCAGAGGACAGTCCCACAGTCCCCCAGAGGACTCTCCACCCCCCAGGTACCCTAGCATGCCCAGGATTTAGGATCACTAGTGAGTGGAACATAACATCTGTTCCAACAGAACCAGGAGTACCTGGGGCTAGCTGGAGCACAGACACAAAAACCCTGTCCAACCAGTGGCTCAGTGCTGGTCGACCTTGGTGGATATTAGCCCAGAAGGTCAGAATACCCAAGATACAATTGCAAAACACATGAAACTCAAGAAGGAAGACCAGAGTGTGGATACTTCAATCCTTTTAGAAGGGAGAACAAAATACCCATGGAAGAAGTTACAGAGACAAAGTTCGGAGCAGAGACTGAAGGAATAACCATCCAGAGAGTGCCCCACCTGTGGACCCATCCCATAAACAACCACCAAACCCAGACACTATTACAGATGCCAACAAGATTTTGCTGACAGAAGCCTGATATAGCTGTCTCCTGAGAGGCTCTGCAAGTGCCTGACAAATACAGATGTGGATGCTCACAGTCATCCATTAGATAGAGCACAGGGTCCCCAATAAAGGAGCTAGAGAAAGTATCCAAGGACCTGAAGGGGTTTGCAGCACCCTAGAAGGAATAACAATATGAACTAACCAATAACCCCAGAGCTCCCTGGATCTGTATATATGTATACCATGTATGTGTCTGGTGCCTGCAGAGACCAGAAAAGGAAACTGGTTACCCCAGAGTTGGAGTTACAGATGGCTCTAAGTTGTTATGTATGACGATGAACTGAGCCCAGATCCTCTGCAAAAGCAGCACGCGTTCTTACTACTGAGCAATCTTGCTAACGTCACTATAATTTTTTATTAAGAGGGGACAAGGATGGATAATTTATACTATCTAAATTTAACATTATTATTTAGTCAACAAATTATTATAATTCTACAATATTCTGGGTAGCATGCTCCCTATGTAATTTATTCTTAAACTGAATATAAAATCCAGAAATAAAGCCACAGATGTATTAACAGTTGATGTTTTAATAATCATGCCAATATATGTAAGTAGAAACAATGGATCCTGTTATCAATGCTGGCAATGGAGTAGCCATCCACAAAAGCAGTGATGCTTGACCCACATGAAAAAATTAAATAATAGTAGGCTAAATGTAAAGCTTAAAACTATAAAACTTTTAGAAGAAAATTTAAAATATGAACTTTGGTAATGCAGAGATTTCTTAGCTAAAGAAAAATTATTTTTAAGTTATAGACATTATCAAAATTTAAAATTTTGCTTTCTTCAGTGAATATCTTAAGAAATAAAAAAGCAAATCAACAGGCTACAAGCAAAGATTCATGACACTAATATTTGACAAAATACTCATTATTTTAAAATATACAAAACATCCAATTGAATATTTTTTAAAACCTCACCTGAAAAGCAGTAAGAGATTGAATACACCTATTTTTTAAAGGTACGTGGGTGCAAATGAGCTCATGACAATGCTCCAAGTTTTTAGTTATTAAAGAAATAAAAATTTCCATCACAGTAAAAAACTACTTGCTCTGTACCCACTAAAAATCAAACGTGTAAAGACAGCCTAAGAGCTGTTGATGAGAGCAGGTAAGTGGAGTATGTGTAACTCACTCCTGCTGGGACTGTGCTTAGCACAGATACTCTAGAGACTAGTTTGGCAGTTTCTCAAGATGTTAGATGTATATTTACATGTGATTCATTCAATTCTACACTATTACTTACCTAGATAGAAGAACTTTTACATAGCCATTTTTTTTTTCTCGGATATCTTTAACTGGTTTCTTCAGACTACTTAACTCTGCAGGCCCTGATGTCTATCACCTGATGGATGAATAAACAAATTGTAGTACAACTATACTCTAGATTTTTGCTTAGCAATGAAGCAGAAATAACTAATACATTCATTGATGTTGCTGAGCCTCAAATACACTATGTTGAGCAAAATATGTTCCAGATAAAAGAACATATTTGATGTTATTCCATAAACAAACAAAAAAAAAGGTAGAAAAAAACCCAGAAGCCTAAACTACAAACTGTAAAGCCAGCTCAATAGCTTCATGAATTAAGACAGTCCTAACTAATAAGAGACATGAGAATTATCTTGGGTTGACAGACATGTTGATAGGTGATGGCAAGGTACATGCATATGCCTATCAAAACTCATCCGACTGGGAGCTGGTGAAATGGCTGAGAGTGCTTGCTACTCCTGCAGCAGACAAGAGTTCAGTGGCAACTACAAGGAATCTGATGCCTTTTCTGACATTTAAGAATAACTGCACATGTGTCCACATACACTCAGGAAGAGACATGGACATATAAACAAGAATAAAAAAACATAAATAAATAATATAGCATCATATGCATATGCATGCCCAATTATGTATAGGCATAAAGTAGTATGTAGGGAGTTCTCCTTAAAAGTTCAATTTGATGATGTGGCTTGCTGTACTGTACCTTCACCCAAAATCAGTCTAGGCCATATCAGCTATATTGCCAGATGTATTGGGAATATGTTTCAATAAAAACCACTAATGTCTGCTGGTCACCAAGGGGAAGTGAAACTCACCTTATTGTTGTGAGTTGCTAATGGTTGTTGGGTGCATTGTTCAGAGAACAGTGTGTACATAGTGCCTTCAGGTAAAGATCTCAGGTTACGATGTTTGTGTTGAAAGATGGGTGTGTGAGTAGCCCAAGCCAAGTGGAGTCCTGGGTTGTTAAGTTATTCCCTATGCTCAATTACCTCTGTGGTAGGAACAAAATTAGACAACTGCATTAATGAAAAATACATAAAGTAAAGCTATCTACTAATAAGGAAACTTAAATACAAAAAATGCCTGAATTAAAGAACAAAAAGGGGGGAGTAGGGCCACAGGCCTCTTCCGCCGGACCAGCACCGGGGTAGCTAGAGCGCAGGGTCGGCTGACACCCGCCAGCTACCCACCACCCCCGCCACAGGATTTTGAGACTGCTGGTGAGTGGAACACAGCTTCTGCTACAGTCCAAACACGCGGGACCTGAGACTGCTTTGGTTGGGGAGGCAGAAATCCGGCCTGAGTAGGGCCACAAGCCTCTTCTGATCAGAAAAGCACCGGAGTAGCTAGAGCGCAGGGTCGGCTGACACCCAACAGCTACCCACGACCCCCGCCACAGGATTTTGAGACTTCTGGTGAGTGGAACAGAGCTTCTGCTCCAATCTTTAAACAGTGACAACGACAACAACTAACCCCAGAGATTACCAGATGGCTAAAGGTAAACGTAATAATCTTACTAACAGAAACCAAGACCACTCACAATCATCAGAACCCAGCACTCCCACTTCGCCCAGTCCAGGGCATCCCAACACACCGGAAAAGCTAGACACGGATCTAAAAGCATATCTCATGATGATGGTAGAGGACTTCAAGAAGGACTTTAATAACACACTTAAAGAAATACAAAGGAACACTGGTAAACAGGTAGAAGACATTAAAGAGGAAGCACAAAAATCCCTTAAAGAATTGCAGGAGAACACTGCTAAAGAGTTACAAATCATTAAAGAAAAACAGGATAACATAATCAAACAGGTAGAAGTCCTTAATGAAAAACAGGAAAACACATCCAAACAGATGATGGAAATGAACAAAACAATACTAGACCTAAAAAGGGAAGTAGACACAATAAAGAAAACCCAAAATGAGGCAACACTGAAGATAGAAACCCTAAGAAAGAAATCTGGAACCATAGATATGAGCATCAGCAACAGAATACAAGAGATGGAAGAGAGAATCTCAGGTGCAGAAGATTCCATAGAGAACATCGGCACAACAATCAAGGAAAATGTAAAATGCAAAAAGATCCTAACTCAAAACATCCAAGAAATACAGGACACAATGAGAAGACCAAACCTACGGATAATAGGAGTGGATGAGAATGAAGATTTTCAACTCAAAGGACCAGCAAACATCTTCAACAAAATTATAGAAGAAAACTTCCCAATCTAAAGAAAGAGATGCCCATGAACATACAAGAAGCCTACAGAACTCCAAATAGACTGGACCAGAAAAGAAATACCTCCCGACACATTATAATCAGAACAACAAATGCTCTAAATAAAGATAGAATACTAAAAGCAGTAAGAGAAAAAGGCCAAGTAACATATAAAGGCAAGCCTATCAGAATTACACCAGATTTTTCACCAGAGACTATGAAAGCCAGAAGATCCTGGACAGATGTTATACAGACACTAAAAGAACACAAATTCCAGCCCAGGCTACTATACCCAGCCAAACTCTCAATTAACATAGATGGAGAAACCAAAGTATTCCACGACAAAACCAAATTCACACATTATCTCTCCACGAATCCAGCCCTTCAAAGGATAATGACAGAAAAAAAAAAAACAATACAAGGACAGGAACCACGCCCTAGAAACAACAAGAAGGTAATCCCTCAACAAACCTAAAAGAAGACAGCCACAAGAACAGAATGCCAACTTTAACAACAAAAATAACAGGAAACAACAATTACTTTTCCTTAATATCTCTTAATATCAATGGACTCAACTCCCCGATAAAAAGGCATAGACTAACAAACTGGCTACACAAACAAGACCCAATATTTTGCTGCTTACAGAAAACTCATCTCAGAGAAAAAGATAGACACTACCTCAGAATGAAAGGCTGGAAAACAATTTTCCAAGCAAATGGTATGAAGAAACAAGCTGGAGTAGCCATTCTAATATCTGATAAGATTGACTTCCAACCCAAAGTCATTAAAAAAGACAGGGAGGGACACTTCATATTCATCAAAGGTAAAATCCTCCAAGAGGAACTATCAATCCTGAATATCTATGCTCCAAATACAAAGGCAGCCACATTCATTAAAGAAACTTTAGTAAATCTCAAAGCACACATTGCACCTCATACAATAATAGTGGGAGACTTCAACACACCACTTTCACCAATGGACAGATCATGGAAACAGAAACTAAACAGGGACACAGTGAAACTAACAGAAATTATGAATCAAATGGATCTGGCAGATCTCTACAGAACATTCTATCCTAAAACAAAAGGATATACCTTCTTCTCAGCACCTCATGGTACCTTCTCCAAAATTGACCACATAATTGGTCACAAAACAGGCCTCAACAGATACAAAAATATTGAAATTGTCCCATGCATCCTATCAGATCACCATGGACAAAGGCTGATCTTCAATAACAAAATAAATAATAGAAAGCCAACCTTCACGTGGAAACTGAACAACACTCTTCTCAATGATACCTTGGACAAGGAAGGAATAAAGAAAGAAATTAAGGACTTTTTAGAGTTCAATGAAAATGAAGGCACAACATACCCAACCTTATGGGACGCAATGAAAGCATTTCTAAGAAGAAAACTAATAGCTCTGAGTGCTTCCAAAAGGAAACTAGAGAGAGCACACATTAGCAGCTTGACAACATACCTAAAAGCACTAGAACAAAAGGAAGCAAATTCACCCAAGAGGAGTAGACGGCAGGAAATAATCAAATTCAGGGGCGAAATCAACCAAGTGGAAACAAGAAGAACTATTCAAAGAATCAACCAATCAAGGAGCTGGTTCTTTGAGAAAATCAACAAGATAGATAAACCCTTAGCCAGACTCACTAGAGGGCACAGGGAAAGCATCCTAATTAACAAAATCAGAAATGAAAAAGGAGACATAACAACAGATCCTGAAGACATCCAAAACACCATCAGATCCTTCTACCAAAGGCTATACTCAACAAAACTGGAGAACCTGGATGAAATGGAGAATTTCCTAGACAGATACCAGGTACCAAAGTTGAATCAAGATCAGGTTAATGATCTAAACAACCCTATATCCCCCAAAGAAATAGAAGCAGTCATTAATAGTCTCCCAACTAAAAAAAGCCCAGGACCAGATGGGTTTAGTGCAGAGTTCTATCAGACCTTCAAAGAAGATCTAATCCCAGTTCTCACAAACTATTCCACAAAATAGAAACAGAAGGTACTCTACCCAACTCATTCTATGAAGCCACAATTACTCTGATACTTAAACCACAAAAAGACCCAACAAAGATAGAAAACTTCAGACCAATATCCCTTATGAATATTGATGCAAAAATCCTCAATAAAGTTCTTGCTAACCGAATCCAAGAACACATCAAAACAATCATCCATCCTGACCAAGTAGGTTTCATCCCAGGGATGCAGGGATGGTTCAATATACAGAAATCCATCAACGTAATCCAGTATATAAACAAACTCAAAGACAAAAACCACATGGTCATCTCGTTAGATGAGGAAAAAGCATTTGACAAGATCCAACACCCATTCATGATAAAAGTCTTGGAAAGATCAGGAATTCAAGGCCCATACCTAACCATGATAAAAGCAATCTACAGCAAACCAGTAGCCAACATCAAAGTAAATGGTGAGAAGCTTGAAGCAATCCCTCTAAAATCAAAGACTAGACAAGGCTGTCCACTTTCTCCATACCTATTCAACATTGTACTTGAAGTCCTAGCCAGAGCAATTCGACAACAAAAGGAGATCAAAGGGATACAAATTGAAAAAGATGAAGTCAAAATATCACTTTTTGCAGATGATATGATACTATATATATGAGGGACCCTAAAAATTCCACCAGAGAACTCCTAAACCTGATAAACAGCTTCAGTGAAGTAGCTGGATATAAAATTAACTCAAACAAATCAATGGCCTTTCTCTACACAAAGAATAAACAGGCTGAGAAAGAAATTAGGGAAACAACACCCTTCTCAATAGTCACAAATAATATAAAATATCTTGGCGTGACACTAACTAAGGAAATGAACGATCTGTATAATAAAAACTTCAAGTCTCTGAAGAAAGAAATTATAGAAGTTTTCAGAAGATGGAAAGATCTCCCATGCTCATGGATTGGCAGGATCAACATTGTAAAAATGGCTATCTTGCCAAAAGCAATCTACAGATTCAATGCAATCCCCATCAAAATTCCAACTCAATTCTTCAACGAATTAGAAAGTGCAATCCGCAAATTCATCTGGAATAACAAATACCTAGGATAGCAAAAACTCTTCTCAAGGATAAAAGAACCTCTGGTGGAATCACCATGCCGGACCTAAAGCTTTACTACAGAGCAATTGTGATAAAAACAGCATGGTACTGGTATAGTGACAGACAAATAGACCAATGGAATAGAATTGAAGACCCAGAAATGAATCCACACACCTACGGTCACTTGATCTTCGACAAGGGAGCTAAAAACATCCAGTGGAAGAAAGACAGCATTTTCAACAAATGGTGCTGGCACAACTGGTTGTTAACATGTAGAAGAATGCGAATCGATCCATTCCTATCTCCTTGTACTAAGGTCAAGTCTAAGTAGATCAAGGAACTTCACATAAAACCAGAGACACTGAAACTTATAGAGGAGAAAGTGGGGAAAAGCCTTGAAGATATGGGCACAGGGGAAAAATTCTTGAATAGAACAGCAATGGCTTGTGCTGTAAGATCGAGAATTGACAAGTGGGACCTCATGAAACTGCAAAGCTTCTGCAAGGCAAAAGACACCATCAATAAGACAAAAAAACCACCAACAGATTGGGAAAGGATCTTCACCTATCCTAAATCAGATAAGGGACTAATATCCAATATATATAAAGAACTCAAGAAGGTGGACTCCAGAAAATCAAATAACCCCATTAAAAAATGGGGCTCAGAACTGAACAAAGAATTCTCACCTGAGGAATACCGAATGGCAGAGAAGCACCTGAAAAAATGTTCAACATCCTTAATCATCAGGGAAATGCAAATCAAAACAACCCTGAGATTCCACCTCACACCAGTCAGAATGGTTAAGATCAAAAATTCAGGTGACAGCAGATGCTGGCGAGGATGTGGAGAAAGAGGAACACTTCTCCATTGTTGGTGGGATTGCAAGCTTGTACAACCACTCTGGAAATCAGTCTGGTGGTTCCTCAGAAAATTGGACATAGTACTACCGGAGGATCCAGCAATACCTCTCCTGGGCATATATCCAGAAGATGTCCCAACCGGTAAAAAGGACACAATGCTCCACTATGTTCATAGCAGCCCTATTTATAATAGCCAGAAGCTGGAAAGAACCCAGATGTCCCTCAACAGAGGAATGGATACAGAAATTATGGTACATTTACACAATGGAGTACTACTCAGCTATTAAAAAGAATGAATTTATGAAATTCCTAGCCAAATGGATGGACCTGGAGGGCATCAACTTGAGTGAGGTAACACAATCACAAAAGAACTCACACAATATGTATTCACTGATAAGTGGATATTAGCCCAAAACTTAGGATACCCAAGATATAAGATACAATTTGCTAAACGCATGAAACTCAAGAAGAATGAAGACCAAAGTGTGGACACTGTGCCCCTTCTTAGAATTGGGAACAAAACACCCAGGGAAGGAGTTACAGAGACAAAGTTCGTAGCTGTGATGAAAGGATGGACCATTTAGAGACTGCCGTATCCAGGGATCCATCCCATAATCAGCTTCTAAACGCTGACACCATTGCATACACTAGCAAGATTCTGCTGAAAGGACCCAAATATAGCTGTCTCTTGTGAGATGATGCCGGGGCCTAGCAAACACAGGAGTGGATGCTCACAGTCAGCTATTGGATGTATCACAGGGCTCCCAATGGAGAAGCTAGAGAAAGTACCCAAGGAGCTAAAGGGATCTGCAACCCTATTGTTGGAACAACATGATGTACTAACCAGAACCCGGGAGCTCTTGTCTCTAGCTGCATATGTATCGAAAGATGGCCTAGTCGGCCATCAATGGAAAGAGAGGCCCATTGGACTTGCAAACTTTATATGCCCCAATATAGGGGAATGCCAGGGCCAAAAGAATGGGAATGGGTGGGTAGGGAAGTGGGGGGCGCTATGGGGGACTTTTGGGATAGCATTGGAAATGTAATTGAGGAAAATATGTAATAAAAATATTTTTTAAAAAAAGGCCAAATTATAAACAGTTTAGGTTTTGTGAGCCACATGGTTTTTGCTACAACCACTCAGAAAAATTATATCCACAGACAACACATCAGTGAATGGACACAACTGTGCTCCAATAAAGTTTTATTTACAAATTCAATAATAAACGATTTAGTTTGCAAAAAAAAAAAAAAAAAAAGAACAAAAAGGGGGAGAAAATTAACTGTGATAGTCAGTACCATAGACAGAACTATGAAAAAATCAACTAAAAGAAGAAAAAAAATATATGTGAGCTGATGCTTTCTGTCCACGGACATTTGATCCTGTTGATTTGTAATAAGACAAAGCATCATAGACGAATCTATGGAGAGGGCCTGCTGACCTCATAGCAGCTGAGAAGCAAAGAAACAGACAGTAACCCAATATCCCTTTCCAATGTCTTGAGGTTTAGAAGGTGTGGTTCTTTGGTTCAGTTAACCTGGGTTGTTTGTTTGTTTGTTTGTTTGTTTGATTTTTTAATCTCTTGGGATACTGTAAAAGTTGTATTTCTGTAGAATGTAAAACACAACTCATATTTTATAAGATATGAAAATAGGAGGGATGTGTTGGGAGTGTAAGAAAGAGTGAGACATATTGGATACATGTGTTAAATTGTCCAAAAAGTAAATAAATCAAAGTCTTTAATTTTTA
Source organism: Mus caroli (assembly GCF_978045245.1). NCBI lineage: Eukaryota > Metazoa > Chordata > Mammalia > Rodentia > Muridae > Mus > Mus caroli. The sequence continues at coordinate 1,613,164 of NW_028227256.1, forward strand.
AAACTTTTCTTACATAAAATTAGACTGTGGAATCTGAAGTTCAACTCCTAGTACTGATTCAAGCCGCTTCTCTACTGTGAGGCCCTAGGAGACTGGTTATTTCTCTGGCCCTCTTTTTATGTGAAAGACAAAAATCATCATCATCACATCATCATCATCATAATGACCACCACTACCACAGCCTAGCAAGCACCAAATTCTAAGATAGTGAGAAGACCGACCCAGGAAACAATGCTGCATAAGTTCTCTAGGTCTTCTTTTTATTTCCTTCCTCGGATGTTAGAACAGGGACTCCAGCAACATAGAAATGTCAAGATGCATAACTAGAATGGCAAACGATGTCTGATTTTTCCCACCCATGGGCAATGACAGGGGTAGTCTAGCAAGGCAGACAACTTCTATGCTGGTTAGTTGTGTGTCAACTCGACACAGCTGGAGAAATCACAGAGAAAAGAGCTTCAGTTGAGGAAATGCCTCCATGAGATCCAACTGTATGGCATTTCCTCAATTAGTGATCAAGGGGGAAAGGCCCCTTGTGGGTGGGACCATCTCTGGGCTGGTAGTCTTGGTTTTATAAGAGAGCAGGCTGAGCAAGCCAGGGGAAGAAAGCCAGTAAAGAGCATCCCTCCATGGCTTCTGCATCAGCTCCTGCTTCCTGACCTGCTTGAGTTCCAGTCCTGACTTCTTTCAGTGATGAAGAGCAATATGGAAAACATAAGCTGGATAAATCCTTTCCTCCCCAACTTGCTTCTTGGTCATGATGTTGGTGCAGGAATAGAAACTCTGACTAAGACAACTTCAAACAGTCAACCATAACAGAATACAAACCTGGCCTAACCCCAACTTCACAAAGAAGGTATTCATGCTCTTCCATGTGAAGACTGTAACCCTTCCATAGGGTCAAAATGGCCAAGTGAGAAGATATAGCTGTCCTCTCCAGCATGACTAGGCTTCACTCAGTGCCGGTGGAGTCAGCATGGGAAGGTTGTCATCCTGACTCTTTGGAAGTAATGATGGGGCTAGTGTCTGAAGAAGTCTCGCAGACAGTTAAGACTTTAACAGTTGCCCAGAAAGAATAAGGCCGTCTTCATCATCACTGGGATATCAGGGAGACCATAGTGAATGCCAGACACCAACCTTCACCAAGTATCAGGGAAAGCCAACTGTGGAGCTGGCCTTACACACACACACACACACACACACACACACACGCACAAAAGCACCCTTTTTTATCAAAGCCACATCAAAAATAAAGCAAACTGAAACAGAAACCTAAATAAACCCTGTGAAAATGTGTAAATTTGATATGCTGTTGAGAGATCCATGCTGTCAGCCTTCACATGCTCCCAAGGCACATACTATAAAGGAGGGGATGGACCTGTAAAATGGGTTATTAAATATTGCTGAGCATTGACCCAGGAGTGGTATAGCTGAGTCCTCAGGTAGTTCAGAACTGTCTGTCTCTGCAGCTCCTCCTCCAGAGTACCTCATACATTCTTCCAGCTTCTAAGAGCTCTGCATACATATGATGCACATATAGACATGCAGACAAAATATAAAAGTATAACTATAAAGAAAAAATCTTAAGAAAGTAAAAGCAACAAAGAATTCAAGAGTGTGTAGCATGGTGAAGTCTGGGACATAAGGTAGAGTTTCATTGGCTCCAGGGTATTGGCTTCCCTGAGGTCACCAGGACACTATGCAAAGTGGCCAGACGTTGGCCATCTGGCTGCTGGGCCAGGAGAAGAAAACCCAGCCTTCTAGGTGATGGTACTTCAGCACAGAGGCTGTGGGCTACACCCAGTCCAGATATGGGACAGAACAACATTTCCCACTGTAGCAAAGTAGAACTAGCCTTATGGCTCATCAGTCATGTCATATTTAGTCAGTAAGTGAGCTGCATAGCAGCACCAGGCAGAACTAATAGAACAAAGAAGGCTGGTAAGAGAAAGTAACATGTGTGCCCCTTCTTTTCCCTTCCTGGGCCCCTCCAACACTCAACACCTTACCCACAACCATGGTGAAGGGGGGTGGGTGATATCTGCTATCAGGGAACCATGTCTGTCCATCCTCAGTAAATAGGAAACAGAATCCCCACATAAGCCTCAAAGGAGTAAACAGAAAGGATAAGACTTAAAATAGGATTGAGATTTCTCTCTAAGCTGATTCTTGAAATTCTTCGTTTTCAAAATAGTTGTGTTTTTAACATGTAAACATAACTAAAAAGTAATAAAATCTCCCCAAGATCTCTGGCCTGGGAGGTTTAAGAAAGTGTAGCTAAAGCCTACTTGGAGTAAAATAATAACCTTTCACTTCTATTACTTATTCAGTAAATCAGTTCCTGTTGCTTAGTTGGGGACAGAGCCTGCTGAGTGAGACGGTGCCACACCCTGCCGTGCCTTCCCAGTCCAGCAGCTCCGACCTATGGAAATATCCAGTCCAAGAAACACAGATACACAGACCTCCTAATACCACTGCCCAAACACTATGAGAACCATGTTCATCCATCCGGCAACTCTGCCTAGAGTTACTGTCTGCTTTCTAAAGACAGATGTTCTAAGTAGCTGAGAACTTGACCCAAGCCAGCCAGCCAAGAAACCTCCCTACAATGTGAACCCAGAACCATGTGCCTCCAGAGCCCATGACCAGCCCAAAGATGCTACTTGCCTAATTTTCCCAAGGGAGGCACTTGGTAGCTCTCCCTGAGGCATCCAAAGAGCTCCTGTCTCCCTATTTTCGGTGTTCCTTTGCCTGTTTTCATAGATGACATTTCCAAACCTTTCCCAGAAGGTTTCCTCCCACAGCTCATAGTCACACTAATCTTTCTGTTTTCAAACCTGTAATATTCTAGGACCCTGATGGGAGTGGGAGGTGGGGGAACACAAACGAAGCACTTCTCCTTCCTGGAGCCCCGGTTGCCAGAACACAGCTTCCAGTCTCAGGGAGAAATAGGAGTGGATCAGCTAGAAAGGACACTGACCCCACGGGTCAGCCAGAGGAGGGGGCCCTGTGATCCGAAGGAAGTGGACACAGGGAGTGCCCGGAAGAGATTGTTCATGCTTTCAAGCTGGGCCAACCCTTGTGAGTAACAGAGGGCGTGTAGGCCTGGCTATAAATACCTGCATCTTAGGCCCCCACCCCTGGCAGAGCTCTGGAGTTCATCAGCCTTAGATCCACAGTTCCATAGCCACCCCCATGCTGCAGCAAGAGAGGAAGGTGCCTTCTCTTTTCCCACTCCTAGAGTGATGGCCTCTGAACCTGGATCCCACTTAGGAACAGGTAGTCTTCTGAGCCAAGAGACCCTGCTGCTTCAGCATGCATGCTTCTTTATTTAGCTCCTTCTCAAACCTCAGGAAAATTCTGAGAAAGCTAGCTGTACTGGCTATTTTTGTGTCAACTTGACACAGCTGGAGTTATCACAGAGAAAGGAGCTTCAGTTGAGGAAATGCCTCCATGAGATCCAACTGTAAGGCATTTTCTCAATTAGTGATCAAGGGGGAAAGGCCCCTTGTGGGTGGGACCATCCCTGGGCTGGTAGTCTTGGGTTCTATAAGAGAGTAGGCTGAGCAAGCCAGGGGAAGCAAGCCAGTAAAGAACATCCCTCCATGGCCTCTGCATCAGCTCCTGCTCCCTGACCTGTTTGAGTTCCAGTCCTGACTTCCTTTGGTGATGAACAGCAGCATGGAAGTGTAAGCCGAATAAACCCTTTCCTCCCCAACTTGCTTCTTGGTCATGATGTTTGTGCAGGAATAGAAACCCTGACTAAGACAAATTGGTACCAGCAGAGTGGGGTATTCCTGTGACAACCTGACCATGTTTTGGGAGGACTGTGGAAGGACTTTGGAACTTTGGGCTTGAAGATCCATTTGTTGTTAAGAGCTCTGTCAGATGTTGTGTAGGAGCTTGGAAGATAATGCTGAGAACAGTGCAGAAGATGGAGGCCTGGTTTGTGAAATTTCAGAGGGAAAATTAAAGACTCTCTTCAGGGCTATTGCTGTTTTTATTGTGAAGATTTTGTAGTTCTGGTTAGCTGGGGCTGAAGAATCAGCTGTGATTAACAAGATACCAGAACTACTAAAGCAAAAACTTTGCATTACTGGGACTATTGATGCTGGTTAGCTGGAGCTAAGAAATTAGCGGTGATTAAGAAGAGACCAGCATCGTTGAGGTGACATCTTCTGGGAAGTGTTTTCTGAAAGCACAAAGAGGCTGTGTTCCAGAGATAGGCAAGGTTGTACTCCTTCTGCAGTGGGACTTGGTAATGTGTAAGGGTCACCCAGATGGTACTGGTTTTGAAGGCATGAAGGGGTTACACAGCAGCTCAGGCTCGGCACTGTTAGAGGCCATGGAAGGCCATTGGTGAAGGTGCAGCCCCAGTTGTAATTGAAGGCCCAGGACTGAAGGGGTCACGCAGTGTTTTGGAGATGCCAGTACCACGAGATGACCACCAAGAGCAGCAGCAGCAGTGGAGTACAGGCATCTGGAGCCCAGTGGACGACGTGTGTGCTACAAAGGGCATGGCTAGAGAAGTGACCCAAGCCCTTGGAGGAGCCCAGAAGATCGTGAGTTGGATCCCAGACGTTGGACGGTTGGAGATTGATTTTTGCTTTGATTGTGACTGTGCCCTGATATTTTCCCTCTTGAAGGAAGAAACTGTTTTAGTGGAGCCCACAGTTAAGAGACTTTTAATTGTAAAAAGACTTTGGATTTTATATTTTAAAGAGATTGAAATTTTAAGAATATGTAAAGACTGTGGGACTTTTAAAGTTATTTAGATCTTGGGGATGAATAAGAATGTAAGGGTTGAGGCTTACTAGTGATGTGTTTGTGTGTCAAGTTGACAAGGGGTCAATTGTACTGGCTATTTTTGTGTCAACTTGACACAGCTGGAGTTATCACAGAGAAAGGAGCTTCAGTTGAGGAAATGCCTCCATGAGATCCAACTGTAAGGCATTTTCTCAATTAGTGATCAAGGGGGAAAGGCCCCTTGTGGGTGGGACCATCCCTGGGCTGGTAGTCTTGGGTTCTATAAGAGAGTAGGCTGAGCAAGCCAGGGGAAGCAAGCCAGTAAAGAACATCCCTCCATGGCCTCTGCATCAGCTCCTGCTCCCTGACCTGTTTGAGTTCCAGTCCTGACTTCCTTTGGTGATGAACAGCAGCATGGAAGTGTAAGCCGAATAAACCCTTTCCTCCCCAACTTGCTTCTTGGTCATGATGTTTGTGCAGGAATAGAAACCCTGACTAAGACACTAGCCATCCTCAGGACTTTCAGTATAGCACAGGTCAGATAGGGAACCTTTGGACACTGGGTGTTGCCCGAGTATTTACGTAGAATAAAGTTTTTAGGTATGGGGGCAGGGCAAAGTCTGCGCCGGAGTCTTTAACATGCTAAATAGAACATTAAGGTTAGTAACTGGAACTTTGTCTCAAGGTATCTTTAGTGAGTTAACTATGTGGGAAGACTTTATTATGTTTCTAAAACCTTTTTCCTAGTCTTCAGGTACAATTAGTTCTAGCAGGAAATCCCCTGAAACAACGCATTGCTACTAGGACTCATCTGCAAGTCGGCCATCCACAGCTTGGTTGATAAGAGACTCTTCTGGATTATCCTGGAGACTCTCCTGAATTCTAGCTCTTTTATTCTAACCTGAAATGAATCCAGGCCCAGAAGTCCACAGTGATGTGTGATGTTTCCCTTGATCCTAAGAATTACTGCCTTTTCCCACTTTAAACACTCTGAGTAGATTTTCTTCTCATAGTACTTGTGTGTGTCTGTGCACTACATGTGTGCATGCCTTGTGCCCATGGAGGCCAGAAGAAAAAACATCAGATCCCCTGGAAGTGAAATTATGAACAGCATTTGGGTGCTGGAACCAAGTCAACCCAAGTCTTCTTCATGAACAAGTATTCTTAGCCATTGAGCAATCTCTCCAGACCCTTTTTCTTACTTATTTAATTTTATTTAATAAATCATCAGCTACAATTCAGACTGCTCATATACTCTTGGGTATGGGGATACTGGAACATCAGTGTAGACCTGTCTGTAGCCACGCTGTTAAAGAAAACTCACTATCCTTCCCCGAGAAGCCATACAGTGTCTATAATATGAATCCCTCTCACTCCTTGCTGAAATGTTGACTGGTAGTCTTATGCACACAACCACTAGTTGTGTTCACTAGTGCAGTAGTCCTGTAATACACAAAGTTTTGCTCTGGTCTTCTCGGACCTTTGTCTCTTAAATCTTTGCTCCTTCTCTTGCATGATAATCCTTGAGCCTCGGGAAGGGTTGTGATATAAATTTCCCATTTGTGGCAGAGAACTCCTTAGTCATTTATTCTCTACTCTTTGACCAGTAGTGAGTGTCTACATTAGCCACTGTCCCTCTCCAGACCACCTCCCTCTCCCACCAAAAAAAAAAAAAAAAAATCTCGGATGAGGTCTGAGAACTACATCCATCCATGGGTACAACATATGCGTTTAGAGGATAGTTTAATGCTATGTCCTTTTAACAAAATAACTGTAGTAGGTTATCTATTGTGATCTGTGAGCTCTCCAACCATGGGTTCTTGGCCATATTTACAGCACCAGACATATATTTCCTCCTTTGGTGCAATCCTTAAGCTCAATCACAACACAGCTGGTCACCTCCCCATAACATTTGTAGCACTATCACACCTATGCCCTTATCTTGCAACATTGGTCATTATTGCAGTTCACAGGTTTCATAGCTAGATAAGACTGTTGATGGCTCCTCTGCAGTACAACATTCTGCATAGCATCTTTGGTACTATGATAGCCAGCAGGGAGAGTTAGCCAGCCTCCTGGTGAGTTCCAACTTGCTTTCCATATGTCCTGTGACCAAATTGTGTGGTGTCTTCAGCAATACAATTTTATCAAGTTCTTGTTTGCAACCAGGAGCTTTTCTTTATTTGTTTGTTTATTTGTGGGGGTGATACTCCTAGCCAACAATTCAAGGGAAGGTATCCCACAGTTGCTACAGAGTTTCTGGGATGAGTACCATCTCCCATGTAGGGTAATTGTAATTAAACTCTTACATGAATATATATTTAGGAAGTTTTTTAAATTGTAGATTCCTATTTAGTTTTTCAAACCTCCAGAAGCATTAAAAAAAAAAAACTTTCATTAATTCCATTGTGCAGCCTCATTTGAGAATCACTTGCTCATAGAAGGTAGTGAAAGTCTGTATCTGAGTCTACTAAATTGTGTTACGGGCAGGGCCTGCCTCTAATCTAGTGAGAGAGACAAGCAAACAAGAAAGAGATTCTTAGGATGTTAAACAATGATGCAGTTGATGGTGAGGTCAGAGCAAACATTCCATGGGGTGGGGAATGAGCGTTCACTCCTAACCGTAATACTTCATAGTCTCCTTCCAGTTCAGTAAGATTTTACAGAAAGGCTCAGTGTGGAGGCAGTGCCTGCCTAAAATCCTGGCACTCAAAGACATGTTGGAGGTATTAACCTGGACTGCATAGTAACTTCAGTCCTAAGCTGTGCAGTGAGACCTGGGGATTGGGGTGGATAATGGCAAGAGTGAAAGAAAGAGAGGGGCTGACTTTGGAGAAAAGAAAGATGACCACAGAAGAGTACAACAAACTGCCCAAAGATAAAGCCAGAAAGACATGACCCATAACTAAGAAATCACCCAACACTGTCTAGTTGAAAGGCTTTTCTGAAGTGACTCTTCAGTGTATGCTCCCAGACTTGACTAGTTCTAGGTCAAGAGCAGTTCCTAAGAAGTCAGTGTCAGTCATAGATCTCAGGGCTTACACCCCTCTAGCTATTGGTCTAGGAACTTGTTGCAAGAGTGTGATTTACTCAGTCAGAATGGACACTTCATCAAGCTCTCTGAATTCCTTTTCCTATTTGAAACACATTGGTCTATACCAGAATCCAAAACAGAGTTTCTAACAGTTTCCAGAGAGTGCAAATGCTGATTGCTGGACTGTGGTATCTCATGCAGGCAGTCCCAGAACAATGAGTAATCGAATATGCCCAGCCTGCTTATCTCCTGGTCCTCTGTTATCTACCTTTTTCTTTCAAAGAAGAAACCAATTCAAGGGGTTTTGTTGGGTAGTGCTAGCAGTTTTTGCTTCATTTTATTTTATTGAGGTAGAGTCCTACTGGTAGCCCAGACTGACCTGGAACCTGGAAATTCTTCTCTCAAATGCCCCTAGTGCTAAGATTACTGACCTGTGCATCCCACCTGGAGGGGAAGGGGGATAGTGCACAATAAATGAATTAGCTAAAGTTGCTCATGGAGCTGAGTACTCAGAATTAGGACTTACCTCCCAGGACCCTTGATTCAGAGGTCCAGATATAGTCACCTAGGACCTAGATTCTCTCAGTCTCTGTCCTCTCTCCCACTGACACTTTCTAACGTCTAATTCCCTGGTGCCCTACCATTCTCCTCTGGGAAACAACATGGCTTCAGCAGTACAGCCTATACCACAGTTGTGCCCAGGGATCTTCCAGTCATACACCCTCTTAGGACCTGAATTCAGTCACATCTCATCCCTCAACTTGATAACAACTCAGTGTGCAGGTCTCATTGAGAAAAATGATGTTTTTCAATCTCATGGCTGGATGCCAGACAGAAGTCCTCAGCAAAGGAACACAGGTTAGGGAGACACCAACAAATGCAACATCACATCCCATCTGGACAACAAAGAGAGCTTGGTCTAAGTTCTTTTGTTGCTTGGTTGGTTGGTTGGTTGGTTGGTTGGTTGGGTGGTTGGGTGGTTGGGTTTGTTGGTGATGGTGGTGGTTGGTTGGTTGGTTTTTTTCAGACAGGATTTCTCTGTGTAGCCCTGACTGTCCTGGAACTCACTCTGTAGATCAGGTTTGCCTCACACTTCGAGTTCCACTGACCTCTGCCTTCCAAGTGCTGGGACTAAAGGTGTACGCCACCACTGCCTGGCTTGTCCCCAGTTCTTAATGATCATCAAGTGAGTGTTAAAATATTTCATTTTGGCCATAAACGTTCTTCCCAAAAAAAAGCCAATGTAGGAATCTTTTCACCAACATCTACAGCGTGGATATGGGGGGAAAGTATCTAAATGTTTTCAAACGCATAACGGAGTTTTGGTGTGAAAGTATCCAAGATAATACAAAATCTGAAGTAAGCAGTAAAATGTGACTGTGTGATTAGCAGGAAGACTTGAACTAGCTGCTGTAATTTTAGGACTGGAAATGTAGTTTAGGGATAGAATACAGACCTAGCATGCCAAAGGCCAGCACAACAAAGAAAGAAAACAAAAATGTAGCAATCTACTTGACATTAAAAAAAAAAAAAAAAGTCCCCATAAAGACTTGCATCTCTAGTAAATAACATCCTGCAGTTTTTGGTTTTTGAATGATGGGTTGATTTGTTTTAGTTTTATTAGTTTTTTAAATTTGTTCAATTATTTTGCTTTGGTTTTATTTTGTTTTGAAACAAAGCTTCAGACTGGAGAGATGATTCAGTGGTCAAGAGCACTGACTGTTCTTCCACAGATCCTGACTTCAATTCCCAGTAACTACATGGTGGCTCACAACCATCTGTAATGGAATCTAATGTCCTCTTCTAGTGTGTCTCAAGACAGCTACCTAGCTACAATGTACTCATATACATAAAATAAATAAATCTCTTTTAAAAAAGAAAGGAAGGAAGGAAGGAAGGAAGGAAGGAAGGAAGGAAGGAAGGAAGGAAGGAAGGAGAGAGAAAGAGAGAGAGAAAGAGAGAGAGAGAGAGAGAGGCAGAGCTTTTCTATGTAATGCATACAGGTATATCAATTGTCAGTCCTCACTCCCCAGCCTCACTGAAGTGCTGAGATCACATATATGCCACCCTGCCTGGCTCTCTCACTTGGGGCATTTTACCAAGTGAGAAATTTGAATTAGATATTTCCCACCAAAGCTCAGTTACAGGTTTGATACTTTCCCCCATATCCATTGTGTAGATGTTAGTGAATCGATTCCTACACTGATTTTTTGGGGAAGTTTATGGTCAAAATGCAATATTTTAAGATGCAAAACAAAGTTCCTAAGAGGGTGTTGCCTACACTTTCTAGAAAATGCCCCCAGCTGGAGGACCTCTGATAGCTAGCACTGTATTGTCACTCTCTCTCTCTCTCTCTCTCTCTCTCTCTCTCCCTCCCTCCCTCCCTCCCTCCCTCCCTCCCTCCCTCCCTATCCCTCCTGAACCACACACTTCCTGAAAACAACAACCTCAGCTGGTGTTCCTTCCTACTGTGCACTACACTTCACACAGGTATAAGCAGTGCCACTCACCCTATATAGGGGGGATGGGGGCGACCTCATGGACCTAAGATGAACAGGCAGGAGTCACCAACCCAACTGAATCAGCTGCTAGGGATATGTCACAGCCTTCTGATTTTATGGTTCTGGAGATGCTCAAAAGATACCCTGGCTGGACAACAATGGGATGGGGGTCGGTGGGCAATTAAAGGTGGATGCTCCAAAGATAGTATCCACCCTAACCCACCAACCCTGCACCCCAGTACAACTAAGCAGAAAACACACAAGAGATCCTCCACAAAAGAAACTGTCTATAAGGAGTCTGGCCTGCCTGTCTTCTGAGAGGCTCTACCAGCAGCTGAATGAGACAGATGCAGATACTTATAGCCAACCATTGGATGGAGGTTGGGGGTCCCTATGGAAGAGATAGAGGAATAATTGAAGAAGCTGAAGGGGATTGTAACCCCATAGAAAGAACAACAATATCAACCAACCAGACCCCCTAGAGCTCCCAGGAACTAAGCCACCAAACAAAGAGCATACATGGCCCCTGCTACATATGTGTAGCAGGAGGACTGCCTTGTCTGGCCTCAGTGGGAGGGGATGTGCTTGATCTTGTGGAGGCTTGATTCTCCAGAGAAGAGGAATGCTAGAGGGGTGAGGTGGGAGTGGGTGAAGGGGTAGGGGAACACCCTCTTAGGGGTACTGGGGTTGGGGGCTTGTGGAGGGGGGATAACACTTGAAATGTAAATAAATCAAATTAAGAGGAGGGGATGAAGTGGAAGCTTGTGGAAGGGGGATAACATCTGAAATGTAAATAAATAAAATTAATAATAATAACAATAATAATACAACCTGTCTTTAAGAGTTTGTACTGAGCCGGGCGGTGGTGGCACACGCCTTTAATCCCAGCACTTGGGAGGCAGAGGCAGGCGGATTTCTGAGTTCGAGGCCAGCCTGGTCTACAAAGTGAGTTCCAGGACAGCCAGGGCTATACAGAGAAACCCTGTCTCGAAAAAAAAAAAAAGAGTTTGTACTGTGCTGGAGAGGCAGAGAGAGGCAGGTGGATCTCTAGGAATTTGAGGCCAGCCTGGCCTACATGTCAAGTTCCAGGACAGCCAAGGCCACACAGAGAGACCTAGTCTTGAAAAAAAAAAAAAAAAAAAAGCAGCAAGAAAGAAGAAAAGCTCTTTCAACTAGAAGCACACACAATGTTCATTCCTTAGCTTTTCTAATGAAATGAGCTTCTCAGAGTCTTTTTAGTATTCTTGCAAGCAACTCGGTTTTTGCATAATTATTGGGGAATTCTGGGTAAGTGAAACTAAATCACATTCAAGCTTACACAGGCCTGGAGATGGGACAAGTAATGCCTCCTAGGTGAAAAAGTGGAGGTCTACTTCGTGGAACACATAGATAGCAACAAACACTGCTAAATGGAAAAGTGTGAGCCTCAGAGTAGAAGGGAATGGGCTCCTGTATGCCTCTATGATTGTGGATACAGAAAGCATATGTGCCAAGGAACGTTGGGTAGACATAGCAACAATGAAGTTACTTCTAGGGCAGTAATCATGTGCTGCTTAAACTGATAAGAAAAAGTAACTGAATAAATGCTATGCAAAAAGGCAATGACCTTGCATGGCTGCCATGCAAGTAAACCTGACTATTCCGTTCTTTTTTTTAAAAAAAGATTTATTTATTTTATGTATATTAGCACATTGTAGCTGTCTTCAGACACACCAGAAGAGGGCATCAGATTCCATTTACAGATGGTTGTGAGCCACAATGTGGTTGCTGGGAATTGAACTCAGGACCTCTGAAAAAGCAGTCAGTGCTCTACTGAGCCATCTCTCCAGCCCTTATTTCATTCTTTTTCTTTACAAACATGTTTTCAACTCGCTAGCATCAAAGATGCTGGGAGCCTGAACTGATAAATACAGGCCACTTTCTCGACAGTTTTCTAAGACAATTTTAAGCAACACCAGCCCTTGGAAGCTCCAGACTTCAGTGTGCTAGCCGGATATTCTAATGTTTTGGGCTTTTTTTTTTTTTTCTGAGCCGTGCTCATGAACCAGCTGTTTCCTGCCCTGCTCCCCAATTCTCAGTTCTTCACCTTAAATACGAAGAAGGAGTGCAGCTCTGAAAAGCTAAGTCAAAGTAAAACTGAGAAACAAAGCCATTTTCTCTGGAGAAATCCACCTCCTTAGAAGGTGCCCCAAAACTTTCCCCAAGACCTACATCTGTCTGTCATTCATAAGAGATGGTATAGAAGATTCTAGTTTCCTTTTCTGCCCGACAACGACTCTAAATCTAATAACCATTCTCCCAAAGGTAATGGTGTCTCCTGTATAATCCCACAGTCCCCAGAGTCCTGATCATTAATCATGACTCCTCTATTTCTACCAGACGCTGGCCACTTGGCTTTTAACACCTTGATGCCTTGAAGAACTGGGATGTGAGACAGGAAATCTGAGCAACTAGTTGCTGCCATATACTTCATGTTCCTAAAGCAATCGGCTCTTTGACACAGCCCAAGGGCAGAAGAAGCCTGGCCAGGCAATCACTGCAAAGCCTTTTGGCGGTTTGCTGTGGTCACTACTAGCTCATTTTACGCTCCACCTGCTCCCTGGCTGCCTAGCGGGCTTTTTGGTTCTCAAGAGTCTGAACCCACCACTTACTGGGTTCACTCATTTTCATTCAATAGAAAAGAACCCACTGGGGTGCCTCCCTTAAACCCGAACTGGGAAGGCTGAAGTAGGGGAGATCATGAGAACAGGGCCAGCCTGGAATGCACAAACAAAGCAAGTCTCTCACACACACACACACACACAAACACACACACAAACACACACACACGAAATTTAGATTATTTTTCCCCTGCAAGTAGGAAAGTCAGTCTTACTAGTCACTTTGGGATTTTCGGAAGCATCAGGCAGGTTTCTGAACAGATGCAAACACGATTTGGTGTGGGCGAAGTTCTCCCGCCCTGCTCAGGCCACGGGGAGCTTCACACGGTAAAGTCCAGTAGGAAATACCTGAGCCCACAGTCCTCCACCCACACTCCCCGCCTTTGTCCCCACTATCACATCCATGCTCTTTGACCTCCTTAGTTAATGTCATTCCGGAGATTTGTTTAAATGTCCTTTGGTTAACCGAATCCTCAGTGTGTGTTAACCGAATCCACCGCTCTGGTATGTGCCCGCCTGCACTGGACCCACCCTCTTAACTGGCTGCACAACCTTAGAGAAAGGGGCTGGGGTGAGCCAGTGTTTTGCCCTTTCCACGTGACTGTAGTTCTTTCTTTGTGTGATGCATTGGGGAACATAAGAAGAGAGTGAATCTGAAGCCACAACTCCTTAAGATGAGACTCCTGATTTTCTGAAACGCTGTAAAAAAATTAAATGGGTATTTTTTTTATTTAAAAGATAAATCAGTATGTACCCCTTCCAGAAAAAAAAATCACTAAAAAATCCCACTTTGCATAAAAGCCTCATGGGGGAGCGGCAACACCATAGCTTTCCCAGTGTAGGAAGCAAAGTGGGTGGGGAGATACTATACGTGATGCCTGAGCTTAAGAGGCAATGACAATCCAAGCAAATTTTGGACGGAAATGGAGATAAATGTAACCACATTGGTAGGACAGAGGTGGCTAGGGGATTATAGTTACCTCAGCAGGAAGTAAATACAACCAACAAACCTAATTTAGATTACTAAAACGAAGCAGATGAACAGGATTTAGTAGTGTCAAGCAGGGGGGAAATACGTATATATTGATTGCAACATTGTAGGACTGACTCCTGAGAAAGGACCCTCTAACACCTAGTCTATCTCACGTTGCTTGTGTTTTTGCAAGCATGTCCATCAATTGGTTTTTAATTATTTCATTAAGTACATAGAGCCCACAATCTCTTTATTTTGAATAAAAGTCTAAATTATTAAAGAAAAATCCATCTTGTAATGCAAGTGTTTTAGTTTGATATTCTGGTGTGTGAGCATCTCCCTGGTGAGTGTGTTTGCATCATGCACCTGCACGTCCTACTCTTACTTGCAAGCATCTAATTTTTTAATTTTTCAAAACGCAATAGAATCCTTCCCTTTTGTGCTAGGTCTCTGAGTTTTCTTTTCAGCACCATTCATTATTGCTTTGGGAAAACAGCCTTTGAGAGCTGAGGGCTTTAGAAGCCTGGTGTCAGATTTTGACCTTATAGCAACTGGGACAGGAGGTTCTCAATTTGCCTTCTCTCCTTATTTTACTCTATTCGTTGGCCCTCAAACATTCTGCCTGCTCAGTCCTTTAAAAGTAAAAGAGAAACTACCAAAGAGGACTTTAGGAAAAGAGGCTGTTGTGGGGAGGGTTGAAGGTAACTGTTACTTGTCTAGATCTTGCAGTAGGAGTGTCTCCATTGGCTTATCCTCTTACAATGGCCTCTAAAACCCCCATGAAAAGTGGCAGTTTATGAGACTGAGGCATTCTATACACTTAGCCTAAGTGAAAATAATTTCTCTTCTATAATCTAAGACTTTGAGCTGTCCAAAGGTCAGAACAAAGCAAAGATGATCCTTTGTCCCCAGTATGTACATTCTTACAAGACTCTCTCATTCTTGTTCTGCCAATCATAGCAGGCAGAGAAGGTGGATTCTGCTGTCTTTCTCCTTTGCAATGAAAGAATTAAATTAAGTTTGAGTCCAAGACAGCAGGGATAGATAGAGGTACACCAAATTCAAATGATGAGGCAGGGAACAAAGGAGAACCTCTGGAGACAACCATGAGAGAGATCCATGAGATTCATCGGTTCTGTAAAATCTGCAAACAGCTCTGCGAAGACTTCTATTGTGACCTTTGGCATGGGCCATAAAGCTTTGGTCATTCTCCCTGTTTCTTATTTGTTTGCTTGTTTGTTTGTTTGTTTGTTTGTTTTCTTTTGTTGGAAGCAGGTTTTCTCTGTATAGCCCTGGCTATTTTGTAACTCGATTTGTAGACACTCCCAGGGTTAAAAGAATGTGCCACTATACCAGGCTCTCCTTGGTATTTTTGGTTGGTTGGTTGCTTGGTTGGTAAATTAAAAAAGTAGAACAGAGCTCAGAAAAAGCCAGGACCTTCCCCGAGTCAGGTGCATTAAACCTCTGACTCAAGATGCCAAGGATTTTTTTCTTCTTGGGAACACTCCTAGCTTTATTCAGCCATCCTCTGAGGTCTTAGCTTCATTACCTTGCTGTATTGTATTGTTTAACTTTCATGTCCCAACATAACATATTAGACAAAGAATTGTAGCCATCAGTGACTCAAATAGAAAAGATAGGCAGAGTAAGAATTCTTGAATTCTCTGAGATGCCCCAACAGAGGCACCGGACTGGAGAGATGTCTGTTTTCTTTGAATTGTCAGTGTTAAGTGCTGGTTGCTCTTCCTTCTAGAGGATCCAGGTGTGACTCCTAGCACCTACATGGCAGTTTACAACTGTATCTCCAGTTCCAGAGGACCTGATAGCCTCATACAGATATGCATGCAGGTAAAACAGACATACATGCAGGCAAAATGCCAGTGCACTTAAAATGAAAATAAAGAAGTTATTTTAAAAATAAAGAAAATGGAGACAGCAAGAATCATGTGTCAGCTGTCAGCTTTCTGTGAATTTAGCAGGTGCTAGATCTGGGATACAGAGAACAAATTTCCAATCCCGCCTCACTTCTGACAGCCATTGCAGTCTGATGGGCACACATGCCATAATTCTTTTCTCTCTCTAATAAGTTGGCAGGGGTATTTTATCTGCCAACTGAGTGAGTAACTATAACTACTAACATGCTTTTCTAATGGTTTATTAAGTGCCTTACAAGGAGCAATAAACTGGGTAATAGCAATCTGATTGCCTTCCTGGCCTGTTTTCTTTGAATTGTCATGCAGACACCTCACTTATCTTCAGTAACATCAATTTAGTGAATATTCCTTCTGAAATCATTTTGAAAAAAATGTTTAAAGGGACATAAAAAGTAGAAATAAACTCCCCAAAGGTGGCTTCTTAAAGCCAGAGTAATTTAATTTTGTTTTGTTCTTACAATTATTTATTAATATATGTGTGAGTGTGTATGTATGTGTGAGTGTATTATGTGACTATGTGAGTACTTGTATGTGTGTTAGTGTGTGAATAATGTGTGTGTGATTGTGTGTGTGTGTGTGTGTGTGTGTGTGTGTGTGCCTGCATTCACACCAACCAGAGTGTCTATGGAGATCAGAGCACAACTTACAAGAATCCCATTCTACTGTATGGGACACAGAATCTGAACGTGGGCTGTAAGGGTTGGTGGCAAGGGCCATTACTTATTGAGACATTTGAATAGCCCAAGAATAAGTCTTTATTCTTGTTTTTCTTCAAATTGGTTTTGCTTGGAGCTACTAAGGAATAAAGAACAGTGTTATTAGACACAATGTCATGTTGAGACCTGCTATATAACAAGCACTTGGACATGACAATTTCTAATATTCTTAATGAAGTTACAAGGGTCACTGGTGGGGATTCTGAGTTTATGTATGAGACACAGTTTGGATTCAAAGCTCTTTGGCTATTCAGGAAAAACAAGCACACAGCAGCCTTTTCACTTAGAAGAGGAGGGGAAAGTGTGATGGTGGAAAAAATGGAGGCAATGCAGCTGGACCTCAGAGCAGAGATCCAGTGATGCTCAGTGGTTCACAGGCACATGCCTGCCCCATTGCCTAGGAGGAACTTGAGCCCATCCCTCATTCTCCTCCAGATGAGAACACTGAAACCACTTTTCTTCAGAGGAATCTTTTGGCTCAGAAGGAAGAACCTTGTAAGCAGGAAGAATAAATTTGTACTGAAATAATGGTTGTAAAGTACCTCTCCCTGTCCACTACTGTCAAAACAAATCAATGGAGCTGAGCATGAAAGATGCTGTCTGTGACACACAGTTCTGAGTATTTAAAAAGAAGTGAAGCATGTAAAAATTTAAGATTTAGAAAATCCACTTGCATCTGAGCACTCTATTCTACTTTCCCTGCCTGCCTTTGCTTTTCCTTACAAGTCCCACAACAGATTTAAATAACACATGGAAGCAGTTTGCAGAGTAAGACGAAAATAAATAAAATATCTTTATTGTGATATCACCTCAGCTACTTTATTTGAAGTTTAGCACCTGATGGTTTTAAAGAGACTATTCCACATCCTCATGGGGGAAAACAGCTTTATTGTTAGTGTTTGCAGAGGTGTGTAGATTCCACATCATTCTGACATCTGGATATATCTGGCCAAGAAGAGGCTGTGTTCCCACCTCTAGACACGTATAACAAGCTTTGAAAATGAAGATGAAGAAAGAAAAATATATACCCACAATGAACTTATTTCCAAGATAAATAAATTTGATATATTAAGAGAAAAAAAAAGAATAGTTGTGGGCTGGAGTATACCTCAGTGGGCAAGCACCTGCTCAGCATGTGTCAGGTTGTGAGTTCTATCTACTTCCATGATCACTAGCTAGGCACTTGGCTCTCTTCATCTGAATGTAGCAATGCACAGGTGTGATGAGGCCAGAGTCAGACTTCCCATTTTTGTTCTCATTTTATATGCTGTCTGTGCTGGCTAGCTTTATATCAACTTCACACAAGCAAAAGTTCTCAGAGAAGAGGAAGTCCGATTGAGACAATGTCTCCATAAGATCAGAATGTATGCAAGACTCTAGAGAATAATTTAAATTTATGATTGATGTGGGAGGGCCCAGCCCATTGTGGCCATCCTATGTTCTATTAGAAAGCAGCTGAGCAAGATATGGGGAACAAGCACTGGCCTGAGCTGCTCTTCTCTAAAATTGGGCACACGGAAGCAGAAGCCTTCCATGACCTCTGCATCAGCTCCTACCTCCAGGTGCCTGCCTTCTTTGAGTTCCTGCCCTGACTTCCTGATGGATTATGGTATGGAAGGAAGTATAAGCCAAATAAATCTTTTCCTACCCAACTTTTTTTTTTGTCATGCTGTTACATCATAGGAGTAGTACCTAAATAACACACTGTCTTTCACTTTAATAATAAAGTCTCAGATAGGTCTCAAACCGTTTCCTGACTTTGCCACCAAGGCCTGTATTCCTTGAATTAAAAACAACAGATGTTTTAGAAGTCTGTAACTAAACTACAAAACCCCCTCTCCTTAAAAGAAAAAAAAAATCATTCCCACTTACAGCGTACCTGGACTCTTCTGATTGATTTTTGTTTTTGTTACAATTGTTTTGTTCAGTGATCAAGTTTGCAGCGGATCGAGTCTATCTTGGTGCTTGGAAAGCACTCTAACACTGAACTACAGCCATAGCTTCCTTGTGTTGGATATTCTGTACTCAGTCCTTCAGTTCCAATAGGGCAGGTGTGAGCTGGAAAAGCTCAGCCCTCTCCCTGTTCAGGAAATTCCGGGCCTCTCTTCTCCCTCTCTGTGGGGTTCCTAAGTGCAGTTCCTCCGTGGGGCTGGTTAAATGGTAAGATTGGGCTTTTTACACAATTGTCCACAACACAAGAAAAGGCGCTCCTACAAGTCAGCCCTAGGGATGCCATGTTTCCGTTCCTTTCACCTTTGAATGAGTTAGAGCAGCAAATCGCACGCAGATTAAAACATGGAAAGGAACGATCCACCGGCTTCTCTGGGATCAATCGTGAAATCTAGCAATCACTATCACAGTGGCACCAAGAAAAGTTTACATCTTCATCCTGCCAAACATTATAGGCTCCCTTTAAATTCAAGAGAATAGTATCTGTTAGTTAAGTCATGTGACTCATGTGACTCATAACAAAGAATTCCTCATAGAAATAGTTCTTTGATTCAAATATCTGATGCCTGTCATCTGTTTTGGATGCTTCAACTGTCTGTGTTATTTGCTGATCAACACCAAGGCTTCTGTAACCCGTGGATTGCTGGAAAGAGTCACATAATGCTAGAATTAAGTCTAACTACAAAGAGTGTGTGCTTTGTTTGCATGTTACTAGGATTCCTGTAGAAGAATTCCTGTTTTTCTCAGCCAATCATAAGAAGGCAAATATGCAAACATATAAAGTTGCTTAGAACCCAACAGAAACCTGCCCTAGATGCTCACATCTATTTCTAAAGGATCTCAGAAAGACGCAGTAGGGAGCATGGTGGCCTTTATTGGCTGTTTTTCCTCCATACAAGGGTGAAAGAAAAATGAGATGATATCAAAGGACAAAACAACCATTAGCAGATTCTTTGATCACTTTACCTGAGTGCTTGAGGAAAGGAACTAGCCCAAAGTCTCTACTTACAAAAGTTGTCTGTGAGGATGAAGAGACCTCCATCTGTATAGTAACATTGCCTCAATAATTTTAGCTGTCTTGTCTTCCCATCCACACCTTTGGAGTGGTTAATAATGCAATGTAACCTGATTTTGGACTTTGCCATAAGCATTAGAGATTCTTTCTCTCTTTCCCCTTTACCTACTTACCTTCTTTACTTTAAGAGTTAAATTTCCAGCAGTTGTTTCTTTGGATTCACACACTAAAATGTCTAGAGAAATTTGAACTAGCCATGTGGCCTTGAAGGTGAGCATGGACAAATCCTCTGCTCATTACATAGTCTACTGAGAACATCTTGGAAATCCCTGTAAATGAACTTATGTTCAAGCAGAACAACCACTCTGGGATGAAAGAAACAGTGTAGAGCAAGGAGAGCACTAAATAAACATCAGCCTGGAAGCCAGATGTCTTGGTACATGCCTTTAGTCACAGTACATAGGAGGCAGAGGTATGCAGATCTCTGTGGGTTTGAAGCCAGCCTGGTCTACATAGTGAGTTCCAGGACAGCTAGAAAACAACAACAACAACAACAAAAAGTAATAATAAAATGAGACAGGTTGTAGAGACTCTGGTTTTCATGCCTAGTGTCAGGGGCTAGGAGGGAGAAAGGAAAGGGAAATAGGTTAGATAAACTCCCTGGGGTGAACTTTAAATTTCTAAATAGAAATTTTAAAATGATTATAGTCACTAGAAATTTCCAACAAAGTAGGCTCAACCTTTTGTCACTGAAAATTTCTACCCTTCTGTGCCTAGTAATCAGGAACCCCCCTTTAAAATGTTACCCTGACATTTCCATGGACCCCTTCTAATCCATCACCTTCAAGTTTTCCTTCATCTAAATACCTTACATGCTGACCAGAATGTGAATTCTAGTGCCCACCTATGCCCCCTACACAAAGAGACTCTGTAAATACATTAGGAGTTAGCAACTGGACTGGGTTTGCAGCTCAAAGGTGGTTCTCTTATCTCCCTTGATGAAGCTGTGGCTTCAGTCCCCAGCCTGTATGGGGACTGGAAAATGAGAGAATAGCACCCTACTGGGAGGCTTGCTCAGACCCAAACTGTGCAGAATAACACTAAGGAAACACCTGGCACAGGAAAAGCCCACAAGCCAGCAGTTCCTATGATGGTCATGTGGAGCGCAGCAGTCAGCACCGCATATTTGCAGGGGCTAAGCCTTGTACCTGTTTCTTCCCAATAGGATGGATGCTGGTTGGTGTCTTCACCTGTGTAAAGCACACCACACACAAATCACTCTAGGAGAATCTTGAGCCTGAAAACTGCAAAATGAGGGAACACAATCGCCTACACTTGCTAGCTATAGCAAGATGCACGGTTGAAATTACATATTAAAGTTCACTAACAGTCACAACACAAACTTTATTTTGATTAGTTTCTCTGACTCTAAAAATGTGGGAATTAAGGCAAATTTTGTGGGAAGTGGGATCAAGACTTTTGGAAGAAAAGACAAACAAGAAAGAGTTATATCTGAAAAGCTCTTTTGACAGGTGTCGAGATGACTGAAAATCCGAAATTTTTGAACAGCCTCATTAAAGTGTACAGAATTAAAAACATTTACAGTATCATTTTTAGAAACCAATATTTGGAATGTACATAGCAAGTTCATTCTTTGAGAATTTTTCTCAGAACAATTATATCACATTTGAACACCCCTCTGTTTGTGTTTAGGGTTTCTTAGATGCATTTTCTTACCATTGTAAGAAAAATGGAAATTTTACAATTAATATACAGTTCTAATTGTATAATACTTACTGTTGATCTTTAATTTGGTAAAAACCGATGCGATCGATTTTAAAAAGATTCCAGGATTTATTTAAGATTGAGAAAACACGCATGACAAAATTTCTCTAGATCAATACACTTTCAAGAAATGGAATAAGTCAGTGAGATATTTCAAAACTGGCTAAAACTGGACAGTGATTGTGGGGAGCAAGTCCCTCAAGGAATTTAAAACAAAAATCTCGTGTAGCCCCTCAACTGTTCAAGTGGCAGACAATAAATTACCATAAATTATATGCCAAGGCAACTTAAAAACAAAACAGCTTGACGCTAAGGATTTCCTTAGCGCTTCCAGGAAGTGTGTAACACTGCTTCTGGCCCTCAGGTCGGGTCGGCAACCGTCAAATGTCGGGGTAGTTGCAGTAGTAGACCGCTGAGCTAGCGTCTGACACCACGGAGGAAATGGCTCCGTGGCTGTCTGAGAGGTTCACTCCGCAGTCGTGTCCCTGGTAGGGAAGACCCATCTCGGGCTTATACACAAAGGGCAGATACTGTTCGAATTCCGTGCGGTCCACCTCCCCTAGGAGCTCAGTGGGCTGGTTGGATTCCGCGCCATCCCGGCAGGGCAGAGCCTCGGGAGGGGGCGAAGGTTGCCCGGGGCCGTGCGCTGGGTGCTGCTGCTGCGGTGGCGGCGGCGGTGCCTGCGGTTGCAGCGGCTGCTGGGGTTGCGCGTGGAAACCGCGTCCGGCATTTGCGGCGGGCGAGCCCATCGCGCCGTAGTACAGGTGCAGAGCGCTGGGGGGCGCCAGGATCCCCGGCATCGCAGGGCCCGAGGGGTCCGGCCCCACTCGCATGGGGCCAACGGGCGGCTCTACGGACACTGCATAGTCCGAGACTGGAGCGTAAGTGTAGGTGCCGGCCGCCTGGCAGTCCCCTGGCAGCGGGGCTGCAAAGAAAGCCGAGTCCTGCTCCACGCCATCCAGCGGGGATGTGTCCGGAGTGGGCAGAGGGTAGCCGTCGAGAGCGGGCGCGCCCAGTCCCTGGCAGTCCCGGTAGTGGGGGCCCATGTGCGGAGACATCAGCGGAGGACCGGCCGGATAGCCCGGCTCCGGGAAAGGCAGAGCCAGGCCATCCATGGCCACTCGGGCGCCCTCGGGACCAAGTGCGCCGGCCTGGGGCTCGACGAGAGCGTGCAGGAAGCCTCCCTCCACCCGCTTCATGCGCTTCACCTGCTTGCGCCGCCGCGGCCGGTACTTGTAGTTGGGGTGGTCCTGCATATGCTGCACGCGCAGCCGCTCGGCCTCTTCCACGAAGGGCCGCTTCTCTGCCAAGGTCAACGCCTTCCAGGATTTGCCTGCCGGGAAAGGTGGAGAGGCGCGCAGGGTTACCCGAGTGAGCTCTTGCACCCTGACCCCTCTCCCGTGCAACCTCTCACTGAGCTAGCAGGTGAGAAGCCCGGTCCTATTCGAATGAAAGAGTTAGATCGCGTCCTTACAGGACGCCTAGAAGGGGCTTCCTCCCTTACCTTTCTCCCCTTAACTCGAAAAACTGTCAAAGTCCCCTGATCTGGGAAGGGGTCAAGCCAGGGCTGTGCGGGTTACCACTCTAAAATGCTGAGAAACCCTTACATTCGCTCCTATGGCCCAAAGACCAGACTCAAGGGTTACTTTGGCAAGAGAGGGAGCTGGAGGAAGGGATTGGGTCTACAGCACACCTCTTGGCTCAAGGAAGTGGCTCGGAGATTCTCTGGAGTGCGCCGGTGCCCTGGATCCCCCCTGGTCCGACTCACCTAGCATCTTGCTTAGCTCTGCGTTGTGCAGATCTGGGTTCTGCTGTGCCAGCCGCTTGCGTTCGTCTTTGGCCCACACCATAAAGGCGTTCATTGGCCGCCGGATGCGTGACTCCGCTTTGGCTCGGCCGGAGGTCCCGGCTGGCGCCCCGCTACTCGCTACCACCTCGCCTTTCACCTTTACATCCCCGAGGGGGCTCAGGGACTCGGCCCAGGGACAGGGGCCCAACCCTGCCATCACCGCGGGCTGCGCGCTCCGAGGCTGGCTCTGGTCGTCACTGGCGTATCCCGCATCCGGGCTGCTCATGGCTCTCCAGACCGACCCCGAGCTCTGCTATGGCCACGGGACAACGCCGCTTCCCCCGACCCAGAGGCAGGGATCGGAAGCTAGCCTGGAGATGCCCAGAGGAACTCGTAAAGCTGAGCTGGTGCGACCCTCCCGCTGCTCTCCCGGTCGACCTAACCCTTAGCCTAATCCGCGCGGGAGGTCTATCCAGTGACACTGCGGGTGTCTCCCGGGCCGCGGGCCCTTTTCTTTAGGGACGCGGCCAATGGCGAGGTGGGGGCGGACCGGACCCTAGTCCTTAGGCCCCCGCCCAGCCAGTGGTCCGAGTCCCAAGTCCCACACCCGCCCCTTTCCCCTCCCCCGGCAGTGTTCTGGCTACACCTGCCAGGGGAAAAACTAGCTGGAGCCGGGCTCTGGCGCCAAGACCTCTTGGGGAAATAGGAAGGATGAAATTCAGATGTCTGGAGGTGCTGCTCACTGTAACGGAAGATTGAAGAACTAGTCCAACGTTGTTCACATCAACATACTAGGTATAGGTATTTATTCCATTCTTTTAAAAAAATTATTACCGAAGGTAATTAACTTAGCATGATTTTTCAGAGAAAAAAAAATTCTGTTCTTCTCCCAAGAACTCATCCATCATGCTTATATTATAATAAAAATGTCCAACGTAAATAACAAATTGTAATAAAACAAAGTTTAATATAAAATGCTATATCACTAATATATCACTACTCAATAAGAGCTCAAGTCAACCCTGAGGAATTTCAGTATGAAACATAAAAAATATAAAACAAAAGCTCCTTTTGTGTGTTCGGCAAAAGAGGCAAGATCGGGTTTTATTTCTAAAGACTTGCAAGGCCATGATTCCATTCCAAACACCACAAGATTAAAATGTAAAATAAAGTGCAAAGACAGAAGCACTGTGGTGTTCCTCAGAGGAAAAGGATCAGTCCATTTAAGCAGCAAATCCACAGCGTTTAAGAAGGTTACCCTGACAGATGGTTACAACGTTTTCTTAAGACTGGAATAAAAAGCTGACCACCCTTAAATTTATTTTAAACCTGAAAGTACTTTGCCACGGGCTTCAAAACATGCCTTCCTACAATGCTTATCCCAGCAACCACTGAGCACCCTCCAAATATTAGCAAACGCATTTAGTTCCAGACGTAGTCTTTTTCAAGGGCAGCATTATAGATTCTAGGAGAGGAAAGGGAGACTCGCCTGTTAAGGCAGACACTGGGAGAGTGTTACACACACTTAGCAGCCCTCCTTCAGACCAGGAGCTCCAAAAGCTCTGTGTAACATTTGAGTTTGTTTGCATGTTTGTGTTGTTCTCTACCAGATCCAACAGTCATCCTTGGGTAGTTTTAAGGTAGGAAAACTCAAAGGAACGGTGATCGAGCTCAGTTAGAATGCTTATCTAGCACAATTCCGCAGGAAAGACAGTCTATGAGATGCCTAGTACCTGTGATTCTATAATTCCAGCATTTGAGATTTGGGGGCAGAAAAAATATGTTCATGATTGGTCTCAGCTACATATGGAATTAGAGGCCAGCCTGGGCTACATGCAACCCTGTCTTGAAGGAGAGGATGAAAGGAAGAAAGGAAGGGAGGGAGGGAGGGAGGGAGGGAGGGAGGAAGGAAGGAAGGAAGGAAGGAAGGAAGGAAGGAAGGAAGGAAGGAAGGAAGGAAGGAAGGAAGGACTCACCATGTCAGTTTCCAAAGCAGACTTTCTTCACTGTGAATCGCTGATTGAAAAGTCTTACTTATTTGTATCCTTGAGGTGACATGCTGAGGTTTTCCTGTGTTATTTCAGAGACCAAATCTGGCTGACTGGAGGTTTCAAAAAAGCACAGAGCTTTTGAGAGCTCCTGGTCTGCAGTTTCTGGAACTACTTTGTCTCCAAAGAACTCATACAGAGCCAGCTTTTCTCTAATTTGTTATGTTATAAAGCAGTGGTGACCCTCCCTCCCATTTAAGCTGGAGGTTGTGCGATAGTAGTTAAAACTCCAGGTCTGTAAGATTCACACAAAGGGGGTAAAATTGAATCTGCTTTAAGAAATCAAAAAAATGGTATTTTAAATTGGTAATTTAAAAGCAATTGGTCTTAAATCTAACTGATAATGGGCTTTTCCTCAAAGCTTTTTATTTTTTCTGAAAAACATTGGCTTGAAAGTAAAACAAAAAAATGCATTTCAGATGTTTAATCAAGGAAACTATAAGGGTAGAAATAGCAATTTTACAAATCGATTCTCTAGTCAGGTGCTCTTTAAGAAAAAAAAAATCTATCTCTTCTGTTGTTAGTTTTGAGACAGTCTCCCCATGTAGCTCTCCTGCCTCTCAGAAGCAGGGACGCAGTCCCTCACCTACACAGTGATTCTTCTCTTTTGTATCTAGTAATGGACATCTTTTCAAAGATCTCAGAGCCGAATTTTCTCTTTCCGTGTTTTTTTTTTTTTTTTAATAAACTACGGGTTTTATTTGAAATGACGATTGAAATCAGTAGCGGGTCCAGAATGCATTTTCTCTGTCTTCCCTGTCTTGGTTGATTTCTCTGAAAACTAAGAGACAACAGAAATATAATTCAGGTGTAGGTCTAGAAAATGTATTTACACCATTTTACCTGGGTACCTAGTTCTGTTCGTGCTCCATAAAAGGAACTGAGAAAGTGGTTAGAAAGAAAGCCCGGGCGGGGATGGGGAGGCAGCGTTATTTACAAGCATCCCTGAAGATTAACTACTGATCTTTCTGAGGGAAAGCACAAACACACTAGGAGTCCAAGCGACCACTTTTGGGCTCTTCCCCGTTCCGTAAAACAGCCTCCCCTGGAGTCCCTAGGTAGCACTTTACTTAACAAATCTGCCAGGAAATGGCGCTTTCCCAAGACTAGTCCCCCTTCCCGTCCTCTTACCTAGATCTAACTTCTGGTGACCATTCTCTTGATAGATACTTTGGGAGGAGTGTTGGGGCCAACCGCACTTCAGACCCAACAGCAGTGTGAGTGGGCCATATTTCAGTTTCTTCACTAAATGGGTGTTGGAAGCCGAGCTCGGGACGTTATCAAAGCCAGCCACAAATGCCACAAGTAAAGAAGCAAACATCCGGAGCGGCTTCCTGCAAGCCTTGCTTCCCTCAACACTAGAGATTTACTGGGGTGGGGGTGGGTATCTGGACTAGAAGCCTGGCACGCCTGTCTGCTGTAGCCCGCAGCGGTGTCACACTCAAACAGTGCAGGATTTCTAGGTGGCTTCTGCCTAAGCCACATCCCCAAAGTAGACCTGAGGCTCGAAAGGCTGGGGCAAGGAAGCGACTAATGTAGAAGCTGTGCCCTCAACCACTTGGGGCCTGTAGCAAGCGGGTTGGTGACCAACTGTGTCTCCGAAGTGGGAGAGTCGAAGCCACTCTTCTACAGCGAGCCTCAGAGTGAGCGGTTGATTTCTCGAAGTTTTTGTGGTTTGGGTGTTCTGATGGCCAAAGCCTGTTAAAGGACACTCAAGTCCAATTGCACAGGATCCGTGGGCACTCAAGCAGATCCGTGGTCTGTGGAGAGCAAGTTCATGAGGGCGGAAAAGGGAGCGTGGGCTGTCATCGCGGAGACAGCCCCCGGCGGACTCTAAGATAAAAGAGACAATAGCACCACTGGACGATCTAAAATACGTGCCTCAGAGTCTGCCTCTGAGAACACCGAGCGTCGTGCCCCGGGCTCCTCACCTCCCAGGTAGGGCCACTCAGAGCGATGCGGTTGTTTGGCACCTTTCACCCGGGCACCAAAAGGCGCAGTCTCTTCTCCCCTTTATACCTTTCGCGCTCTTCCCAGTCCCTGGTCAGTCCCCAGTGGGTCGGAGATGGAGATGGAAATTCGGGAACTTGAGAGGAGAGAAAGAGTGGCAAGAAAGACAGTGGTCACCGGCCCCCACGGTGGCCCAGAATATTCAGGTCAGACCTGCAATCTTCGCTTTGCTAGCCTCTCCCGTGGGAGCTGAGAACGTTTGACCCTAAGATTAACTTCGGGGATTCATTCCGCACACGGTTGGGAGCGTGCACCCTAGGTGGGCGGGGTCTCTGTCCGAATCTCTGTCTAAATGTGCCCCGAAACCCCACCCTAGCAGCTGGCGACTCGAAGACCACGTCCTCCTTCCAGCTCGGCCCTAGCTGAGATTTTCCGCGGCAAAGCAGGAAGTGCACTGCTCCCGCTCCATTTCCCAGCTCAGTAACCGGTCGGGAATGTTTCTTAGAACCCATACCCCATCTGTGTTCCCCAGATGAAGTAAGGACTCCTCTTTATTCCTGCTCCATGGAACCTTAGGTTCTCTTGGGACGGTGGTCTTGAGAGCTAGGAATGAAGCCTTGCTCACATTTCTTTGTCGTCTTCCTTGAAATTTAAAGACAATTCAAATATGGCTTGGGTTTTTATAAAGGTGATGGCTGCTGTAGCCTCGTAGTACCACACCCTAGGGAAGACCGAAGCTTCCTTGGAGAAAGGCAATCCTCACCTTGCAGTCTGGCCTGTCGACTGTGAGCAGAGCACTTGGCACTCTCTCCAGAGAGCAACCTGGGTAGGACTGCTTCCCAGGATGCCCAGTGTGGCATCCTTAGTCGTCTTCTCTGATTTATTAATATCCAGCTGCACGTTCTCAGTCTATGATCCTGTAATACTTTGTTCCTGGACTGTGGTGAAAGTGATGATGACTACACAGTGGGTCAAGCACAGTGAGTTGTTTCGTTGAATTTGTGTTGGTTTTTGATTTGCTTTGGTTTTGTAGCAGAGGCAATAGGTGCCTTTCCACCCAGAAAACTCTGCTCCCAAGATCCCCTATCAGGATTAACTGCATGGCGCCAGATTGTTGGTTAGGGCAAGGTATGTGCTCTGTGATCATGGAAATGATCAAAGTTAAATAGGACTTGCCACTCCTGACAGCACTCGTTACCTCCTGTATGCACTTCAAGCATAACAGATTTCTAACCTGAACCTCATTTAGCTTCCAAAGCTTAAAAACAAGAGGGAAAAGTTAGGAAGCCTTCCGGGGTTTCAGCTGAGTTACTTGAATGTTCTGCTCTACCCATTTGGTGAACTTGCCAACAAGTTCATAGCAACACAGGGTCTTCTGTTCACTACACCTTTCATTCCTAGATCACGGGGCTTTCCAGTCTTTACTACATACTTACGAATAACAGAATGTCCAGATTAATCCTTGTGTCTTCTTACTCCTAAGTGCAAACCGCAAGTAAAAACCGTCTCCATGGACCTTAAAGGCTCAGATGTCTGGGTCACAGGGCTTCTGGAGAGTAATATTCTCTCCACGTCTCCTTCAATAATTCAAATTGCATCTGAAATCACAACATTACTGGGCATTTAAATACCAAGGCTATCTTAATGCATTTATCGGAGAAAACCAGGCTGAAGATGCACGTACATAATTTTACAAGTAGCTATATGATGCAAAAGTAAATGTCTGTCTTTAGGGCATTTGGAAAGTTATCTTTGAAATTAATTTCTTCATAAGCATGGTAATGTTTACAATGCACTTTCCCTACCTCATCTGACCCTCACAACTGCCCTGGAAGTTACTGAAGTGGCTATGCCATAGTTCCTTTTTGATGAAAAAAGAGCAGCGACTCAGTGACTTAATGTCACATAACAAAGGTTCTTAGACCTTTCCTTCTTAGCAGGAAACAATAACAGGTCTTATTATGAATTTATTTCTGTGCCATGTTTACAAATAATGAGAGACAAATTGGAATTTACAAGGATTAAATAAAGGAGTCAGTAGTGATGGATTAAGGATCCTTGGAAAAGAATGAAATGTTCTTATTAACTGGGTCATGATACGTTTGATACCAGAAGTACAGCAACGAAAAAGAGAAAGTATCGTTTAGAATATCTGGGTTTCTGCTGGTCAGTGCTGTCACATCCTTTCACTCGGAGCACGTGGGAGACAGAAGCAGACAGATCTGAGTTTGGAACTGGTCTACAGACTGAGATTCAGAACAGCCAGGGCAACACAGAGAAACCCTGTCTCAGGAAAAAAATTAGAATATCTAGGTTTTTAAGAAGGCAGTCTAAGCCTTACATGACATCTCATTTATTTTGACATCTGTTTCATACAGGCAAATTTTAATTCATCTGAGCTACATGAGAAGAGTTCAAAGATGGAGCTAACATTCTAATATAAATAAAATGCAGTTTTCTCATTGTGTGCCGTGTTCCCTCAGACTATAAAGACATGGTTAGCTTTGGTGAACTATTGTAGCCTCATCTATCACATACTTAAATGACTTCAATGTACATTATCAAGCCGGGTTTAAAGACATACAAATAGATAACAATTAGGTAAATTCCCTCCTCTCTAATTGTTCCAGAGGAAAGAAAATTTCCAATTATCTTGTTATAAAACAGAAAGTTATTATCTGGAGCAAGTTAGTGATTTGTTTGATGCTTCCAATCATCCCAAGAGACAAGATATGGCTTTCTATATCATCATCAGTGAGCACAAACATGGGGAAGGGGCTGCTTAGGACTGGATTTTACTTCAGCAATACATTAGTGGTACATCCTTGGAATGTTATGGAATCTTTTAAAAACCCATCTGTAAGCTGGGGCATAATAATAATAATTCCAATGACTTCCGAGGTCTTTATGAAGATTCATGGTTCATAAATTGCTTAAAACAGGGTTAGACATAATAGTACGTACATATATGTTTATATCAATGAAAATGTGCTGAGGGAAACAGAAGCTACCATTGTGTGGGGTAAATGAATGTAGAAGCAGCAGAAGTCTGTTTTATAGCATTTAATACCTCTGTTAGAAATAACTATGATTGCTCTGCTTTTATCAATGTGTATTGCAAAGCTTTTAGGGAGGCCTCTGTAAACTATTGTGTGTTTCCTGGTTATATTTGAACGTGAACATTCTTTTACTCTGGTAGTAAGAAAAAAGTTGCGAAGAGGTATTTTAACCTTCTAGCTCTAAACCTAGAAGCTGGAGAGGTGGCTCAGTGGATAAGAATACTACTAGCTGCTTTTCCAGTCGACCTAGGTTCAATTCCCAGCACCCACATAGCAGCTCATAATCATCTATAACTCCTGTTCCTGGGAGTCTGGCATCCTCTTCTCACCTCTGTGAACACTGGGCACATACAAGGTGCACATATATACATACAGGCAAAATACCCATGCACATAAAATAAATAAATCTATTATGAATAAATAATAAAGCTTTAAGCCTCACAAGGAAAGATACAGAGAATCATGAAACATTTGGCATTCCATTTAAAAATGGAAACACAAAGAGACACCTTGTAAGGCAGTCCTTAACTGACTGACTCTGGTGGGAGCCTCGATCCTTTTCCTGGAGCTTTAAAAGCAAAGTTTAATTTCAGTGACTGAACCTGGCAGACAAGCACAGCCATTCACATCGAAGGATAACTGAACCACAACGTGTAAATCTTCCAGCCCAGTATAGGTCTTTCTGTGCTGTAAAGTATAAAAGAATTCCAGATTCTAGCTTGGTTGGTTGTTCAAATAAATTAATACCAGATCTAGTGACTCAAATTGTCTTATTCTAGGTTGTCTAAAAAGAAAAACTGGGGGGAGAGGGCCTGGGGAGATGAAAACACCTGGTCTCTCCAGAGTGTTCCTAGAAAAAGAAGTGACAAAATGACCATAAAACCTTTTGGAAAGTAGAGTGCTAAAAGACACAAGTAGTTCACAGACGTGCTGTTTGCCGTGCACACCAGAGACAGAGGGAGTTAAAGAAGACAGTACAGAAAATACGATGCTGACATGAAGTGAAAACCAAGGTGCTAAAATTAAAAAATAAATAAATATATTTTTAAAATGTTTTAAATTGATTGTGTCACAGAAGGTCTCACCTTTGACCCAAGGGAAAGCAGACTGTTTTTGAGTGAGCCAGGACTAAATGAGAATACTTGAGTACAATGTCATTTCGTAAAAAAAGGTTACTTCAGTGGTTAGCTAAGGACTGGACTTTAGAAGGAGAATTACCAACTCTTGCTTTTTGACATTTTTCTATATCACTTCACTTTCTCCTTAATACTGCCCTAATGTTTATGGGATACTAAGGCTAATAAAGACTCTAAACCCCACATCCTGCCCTCAAGCTCTCCCTAAGACACAGAAATCTCTTCAATTATGAAAGGGATTTTAATTAATACAGCTTTGTAAGCACAGACAAGTTTTGTCTTGCTTTATGTGTATTATTTTTAAATGTATTATTATTAGTAGTAGTATTTTAAATCAGTGCATTTGGAAATAATGTTTAGTGTGCAGAGCAATTGCAAAACAGATTAACACACTGTAGTTCCTTCACAGAGAACCTCCAGACGGCTAATATTTTCTTGTTTAACCCACCTCTCCTTATGTAAATAAACCATCCCTACATTGGTTTTTTCTTGCTTTTTCTTTCTAAATATATAAAAATGAACAGAGTAGTATACTTATAGCAATTATTATACAAAACCTGCTATATCAGACATTAACATAAAACTATGGAGTACAGGTGCTACATGAACTCATAATATGGTTATCTTGCTATGTCCTGTATGTTAAGTTGTTTTTATATATGTCACCAGTCTTCCCAGCCATTTGAAGTTAATTTGTAGCTTAGTGTTCTATCTTCTCTATACATTTCTAGTGTGGATTCCCCTAAAGTTAGTGTGTGGCCATGTAACCAGTCACTAAATGAACATCATACTCCTACCTGTCTGTCTTTGTTTTCTATGGCTATGATAAACACCGTAGCCAAAAGCAGTTTCTGAAGGAAAGGGTTTATTTCATCTTACCACTCCTTTGCTGAAGGAAATCAGGGCAGGAAGTCAAACAGGAAAGTGGATGCAGGAGCTGAAGAAGAGACCAAGGAGAAATGCTGTTTCCTGGCTTGCACCTCATGAGTTTGCTTTTTTATACAACTCAGGACCACCTGTCCACAGCGATCTAGGTCCTCCCACATCAATAAACAATCAA
This sequence comes from Mus caroli, assembly GCF_978045245.1. Lineage (NCBI taxonomy): Eukaryota > Metazoa > Chordata > Mammalia > Rodentia > Muridae > Mus > Mus caroli. The sequence goes on from NW_028227256.1 coordinate 1,645,520, forward strand.
GAAATGCCCTCCAGACTTTCCTACAGGCAATCTGATGGAGGACTTTTCTCAAGTGAAGTTTCTCTAGATCTTGTCTGATAAAAGCCCATCTAAATCTCATGTCTACTGTATTTTGCAAACTGATCCAATATTCTGTCTTTTCTGGATCTAAATTCCAGAATTACATAGAGTATCTTGCTATCAAGACTCATCAGTCTTTTTCTGAGCTAACTTTCAGACTCATTCTTTGCGAGGATGTCCACACCCTAGTCAGACCAATGTTGTCCCACACATTCTTTGCAGGAACCCCACAGAAATTGTAGTACCCTCCTCTCTGGGTGTGAAAGCACTGGTGATGTTTACCACTATCTCCTGGGTCCATTAGTGCCCACTCATTGTCTCTTCCTTGAAGTCATCAGTTCCCCCTTAATACTTGCTGTTTTTATCCCTGTAGGGGAAATTTTGCCTGTATACTAATATCCTGTTCCTCATCAGACTTCCATTCATTGGCCTGGCTCTGTACTTGACAAATGATAAATGTCTGAAAAGATTGGTTCTATTCTTGTTATCCTATGTCTATCCAAGTATTCCTTTCTTTTATTTGTTGTGAGTTATCGATATAGGCATAGAATCACAGGTTTTATATTAACAGTTTGTTTTCTTTGATTGATATTATTAGATGAGGTCTCCTGTTGCTTCAAGTTTGACCTTCAGACCTCCCTTTGAGCTTCCCCCTTTATCCTTTGATTCTGAGTCATTTTTGGCCATTTCCATACATCTAGCATAACTAGACATTGCAGATTCATCCTGTACTTTCCTTGCCTCAGTTCTATCTCCAGGGAGTTTTGAGCATCTGTTTCAGAGAGAAAACATTTAGAAAGGAAGGCCAGGGCTCTACGGGATCTGTAGGCATCACTGATTGAGCATATTGAGCAGACAGAGCTCAGAAACATAAACATATCTCCACACCACTCTCATAACCACACCTTCCTTTTGCATGGTTTCAGTTGACAAGGGTCAAGGACTAGAGATTTTAGATGAAAAATCCTAAAAATGAACAACTCAAAATTTTAAATAATTTTATTATATTATGTTGTTACAAAATTATTAACCTCTTACAGTGTATCTTAATTTGTAAATTACACCATCATTAAAATTTATGTATACGATAAGCAGTAATATAGAAGTCAGTATTATCCTTGGCTTCAGTTGTCCACTGAGGTTTCTTAGGGCATATACCTAATGTATGAGGAATTCTGTAGATGCAAGCCCATGCACACTCATATATAACTATTCCTACATGCATGTGTACGTATATGCCTTAAATTGAAGATACATCCAATTCCAATCTCCTCCTCAGGTGTTTTTTCCTAACTTGCTGACTTCCAGTGTTATGCAGTAGTATTCCCAGTTAATTCAATGCACATGTGCATGAATGCAGAATTCATTTCCCACAATGAAAATTGAGCAATGTCCTATGTCCCTCCATGCCTGTGGGCTTTCTCACTGTAATCATCTCCCGGCCACACCATCTTTCCAATCTATACTTTACTTCCAGGTGTGCCCTGGAATTCTGAGTGGCCCTTCTCCAGGTCCTCCCTTCCTCCATGCCCCAAAGCAAGGAAAACAGAGAGCTAGGGGCAGTGATGGCATCTCTACTTTTAGGGCACTTCTTACTAAGCCTGACAACAGGAGTTTCCCCCACAAATTCATTAGGTGGGAAGAGAACATCAACCCTTGCAAGTTGTCCTCTTCCCTCCACAAGAACACACCACACACCATAGATAAATATTAAATAAAGAAGAACACAGAGCTACTGGTTTATATTTACATTTGGTTTTGCTTTGCTTTTGAGCTTTCTCCTACACAGCTCAGGCTGGCCCGAATTCCAGTCCTTTTGCCTCACCTCACAAGCTCTGAGACTCTGTATACACATTCCTCTAGGCCAAATTTTCTCATTAAAATTTATTTAAAAATAAATTCAAGTAATAAATGTGGCCATAAGCAAAACCCACCTTCTTGCTCAGTGACTTTTCCTGCTGGCAAATACTTTTGGGATAAGTTAAAAATTAAATCATAAAGCGCTATTTCTGTTTGACTTGAAGAGGGTTCCTTACAGTTTTGAAATTACAATACTGTACCATAAAAAAATGCAAACTAAAATTCCTTGGGCTTGCAATCGTAGATAATGTGAGACTAGAGACTAGTCTGACCTCATGGTATTTCCCTTCTCAAAGCTCGATGGTAGAATGCTCGTCTAAGATAGACAAGGCGCTAGGTTGCATCTCCAGCACCACAGCAAATAAATAAGTAAATAAATGAATATTTTAAGAGCAAAGCAAAAGCATAGGAAGAAAGAACATTCAATAAAAATTTTAGAATCTTTATAGACATCTTTGAAGGAATACTCCGCAGATTGTTGTCACTATTCTGCCCTGTTCACGCTCCCTCCCACAACTCTCAGTGACCTTACACAACAACTTAATGTGCCACAAGTCAGACTTCCTGACTTGTCCCAAGAGTAGATATTGGCCAGTCTAATTGATACTGCTTCTATGCATTATTGAATTTCTATGAGTCTCTGCCATCCTCAGCAGGGCAAAGTTCAAGATGAAGATATGAAAATGAAGACCAGCCACCATGCCTCTAATACATGCTCAACCACTTCGAAAGTCTGCATTCGAGTATGTGCTGCTATCCCAGAGCAAGATCTGAAGCCAAAGCAATGCACAGGTCCAGCTTCAGTCACGGGATCAGCAAGGGCACTCTATTGGCTAGTTATATGTAGATCTGCCATGAACTGGTCTTGGGTTCTATAAGAAAGCAGCCACAGCAAGCCATGAGGAGTAATCCAGTAAGCACTACCCTCTGTGGCCTCTGCATCAGCTCCTGCCTCCGGGTTCCTGCCCTGTGTAAGTCCCTGCTTCACTGCTTTTGATAATGAGCTGCTATATGGAGCTGTAAGAAAAATCAACCCTTTCCTCTTCACCTTGTCTTGGTCATGGTGTTTCATCACAGCAATAGTAACCCTAACTAAAACAGGCACTTACCTTGGATTTTCCCTCCAAGCAAGTCTCTCTCTTTCCCAATGCACAGGAGACACAGTCAAGTCTATAGAATAGCTGCTGGTAAAATGTGCTAGTGTAGAAGGGGCAATGTCTGCTAAAGCAAAGACTGTAAGCATGAAGAAGTTGACAGATAGTAGTCAAATGTGAATATAGTAACTGATGTGGCCATCATACGATTTAGTTAGACTTGCAAAGTGTATCTTCCTTGTCAACTCAGTTATAATTCCCCAGCAGTCAATAACTAAAGGGTCTTTGCAATCTGCTTTTGCCAATACTTATTCTGTTTAGCAAAAAATTATACTAGCTTATTTATAAAGACAATTAACAAGAATGCATGTACTTCTTTCCTAGAGTATTCAACTTGGGTACTTCATTTTTGGTTTTGTTTGTTTTTCAGTCCTGGGAATCAAACCCATGGTCTTCCTGCTACCACCATACCACCAGGCTACATCTTTACCTTGACTTGTGCATCATTTTATTAGCAAGAAGTTACTCAGTGCACATGTAGCATCATAGTCTCCAGTTCTAGCTCAATCCTATACAGATGTCATACCCACAGTGGTAGCCTCATGGTCCTCCAGGAATGTGTGGGCTCTTTCTAGCTTTCTACTCCCATCTCCTATTACAAAGCTCTAGGTAGTTAGCCTCTAACTGTTCTAGAACGGGCAAGAGTCTGTGTTCTCTTCCCTTTTTATGTTATTAGTGAAAAGAACATTTTCTGTGGCTAACCCTGGCTATGAACTCTGAGAACACCCCACCTGTTGTAATCAGGCTCCTTCCCTCTTCCACAGGCTTATGCCACTGGTCTCTCATCTGCATCATTATTTCTTCATTTATCACATTCAGTCATTACATTTATTTACTTTTTATCTAACCTAGGCCCGTTATTGCCAGCTCCCTAGGAAGTCAGCTATGTTGTTCATGGCTTTAGCATGCCTTGGCTTAATACTGTAGTAAAAAATGAGAAGGTCACCAAATTTGTTGAGCGAATAAAGGGTTGCCAACACTTTCTCTGTGACAGTTGGATGGAAGCTGGGGGAGATTTCGCTGCACTTTCTCATCTCTCTCCTTTTTTGTGAAAATACTCTTTACTCTTAGAGTTTTTATTGCTTTTCCTGGAGCTTCATTGCATTGTTATAAGAGAAAGAATTCCTTTAAAGGGGCATCTCTGTGAACATGTATTTCATTAACAGAGTATTATCTCGAGGGTAACTAAGAGCTCTTCAAAGAAGGCTGCTGCTTGTAAGAGCCTCTAAATAATTTTGACTGATTAGGTATCTTAATCTAGTTGCCAGTTAATTGTGTTTGTCTGTGATTAGGAATATGATTTTCACCTGCTCCCCCAGCTCAGTCTCTCTGTTTGGAGAAAGCCAATCTCCCGTCCTTCATATCTGCAGTGTACTCTTTGAAGGTGTTTGCAGAGGGGATGAGAGCCCAGCTATCACCTGGAGCCAGAATCTGGGAAGAAGGAATCTCTGTCAAGCCACCTGCAAACTCACTAAGAAAGATTCCTATACCCACTGGCAAACAAAGAGATCTGAGGACCAGCCTCCTGTCCCGCCCCTTGTTCTGTGCCTTGATTACTACTTCTGGAGAAGTAGTCGCTTTGCAGTAGGAGTCACAATTTAGTATTAAAAGTTTATTAAAGTAGTTTCTCAGAACATATCTATTTTCAAGTATCAGATTGTCCCTTGACTTTCAATTTGCTACACAATGATACCTTCAAACAAACAATGAGAAGAAATCACCAGCCAAATAAAAGTGCACAAGATACATAGACTCATTATGTGTAGCAAGTGGCTGACTGAAGCCAAATGACTGAAACTGGAATTACTCCCAAGATGCCACCTGCTTGCTTCTGGTTTCTATGCTTCCTCTATTGATTTGGTGTACACAGAGGTCTTCTCATCCACGAACCAGGGCATCTTAAAGGAGCAGACCCTGTCTTTTACAGTTTGCAACTTTGTTACTAGTCCTAAGTGTAAAGGGGGAAAGAAAAATAAGATATGCAACTAAAACAGTAAAGGGAAAAGCTGCGTCACTCCTGAGCACCACCTAATAGAGTGACATATACTGACAATACTGGCATCACCTTGGAAAAACTGGGATATTTTCTGGGACAGTCAGATCTCCACCCCCAGGAGTGCAACATGGATCTTGTGGCATCTCTAGGTATTCCTGGGGTAAAAGGGCTGAAAGAAATGGGGAAGCATTCAGGTCAACATAAACTTCTAGTAACCCACTTCTCAACCACACCACTGAATTCTTTCTTCAGCTGCCAAATATTTAAACCCATTTTGTTAACCATAGCTACTCCTACAGACCAAATATTTCTCTTTCTGTCCTACCAATGAGAGACTGGAGCGTAGTCTGGTTTGGGAGCATTTAGAAGCACTGGCGGCAGCAGGCACAGCTATACCACATCTGGTACAGAGAGCTTCAGCAGCAGCAGCTCTGTGCCTCAGCCTGAGAGACAGCAGGATCCCAGACACAGTCCACTTCAGGGCGCTGCTATTTGTGTGTCTTGTGAAATCAGGCTATGTGGTCAACTTCTGATTTCTACAAGTTTAAAGACAACCTTTCTACCCTACTTTCACAAGCAGTCACTGTCCTTCTCAGTGAAACTTGAAATCTTGACTGTGTTCTTTCTGTCATTTCTACCTCAATTAAATAGTCCTAGTGGCAAATTTCCATACATAGCAAAGTATATAAACATTAGCACTCTGCAACAAATACTACCGTCCTAAGCCAAGCAAAGTTATTATAAACTTCAGATAGAATTTATAATTGTCATTTGATATGAGATTTGGCACACAGACAGATGCTTGAAAGATATATCTTGCTTACTTTAAATTGCAATCAGTCATGTTCTCAAAGTTTCTTAAATAATGTAATTATTTCTCTCAGTTTTGGAGTTTAAATTATCTGTGAATTTTATTACCTACTTTACATATTTATACATTCTTTTTTCAAAACTGAATGTCCATATATAGTTGTCCTCCCATACTTTCGCTTGGGAACTCTTGGTAAAAGAGAGTATAAAATTGTGATGCTATCAAAATTAACACAGTGTGCAGGACTGCACAGAGGAGAAAAGTGAGTTCTCTTGTATTCATTTTTTTATATAATGGACTTACAAAATATATTTAAAATAGTATATTGCACTCTGAAATGTTGTTATATTCATATAGCTTTTTAAAGGACATGGATTTGGTGATTAATTTACTACTATATTAAAAATATAATAACACTATATAATACCTTGCAGAATATTTCTCTATGTATGTTTCAATTTACTTTAGAAATGACCTCCCAAGTAGGTGTTCCTACTGTGTCAATTTTTTTTTCAAGAGGAAATGGAATTAGAGCATTGAGTGACTCACCTGGAGTCACGAACAAGAATCTCAGTTTCATTGATACCTGCCCTTTCTCTGTAATCTGCACCATACATTTGGCTTTACACATACAAAGGAATGACTCCATTTTTCCCGGTGAGCCAGTATGTCTTTCTCCATTGCTGGAAAGATTTCGGCTCACTTAGATTTCCAGTGGGGGTTGAAGATGTGGTGCAGCATTCAGTCTGTGCATATACTTGTGTTTATGCATGTGTGTGAGTGTGTGTGGGTATGTAAGCATGTGTGTAAACATGCATATGAGAGCATGTGTGAGTGAGTATGGGAATGTGGTAAGTGGGTAAGTATGTGTGTGTGTGTGTGTGTGTGTTAATGTGATCATGTGTGTGTGTGTGAGAATGTAATCATGTGTGTGGGTATGTGTGTGTGAAAATGTGATCATGTGTGTGTGATATGTGATCGTGTGTGTGTGTGTGTGTGTGTGTGTGTGTGAGAGAGAGAGAGAGAGAATATGATCATGTTTGTGTGTGTGTGTGAGAGTGTGATCATGTGTGTGTGGGTATGTGCTAGAGATTGAGCTCTATAAATAAATGCTAGACAAACATTTGACCATTAAGTTATATTTTACCCTTTAATTTACTTTGAAATATTTTTTCAATAGTGCTCTCTATGATTGAATGCCAGTAACAAATAAAAGGACACAGAGTGTAAGTATATTTATCCTATAAATCCTCATGGCAATACATGCTTCAAGTCATTTTTCAAATTTCTTCCAAAGGAGATTTTTCTCAGTGGATCTACAGAGGACCTTGGGAAACTGCACTTTAAGAGTCCTGGAATGCTATTCCCTAGCCAAAGGATGTGTTGTTTCATTATATTGAAAGGACTATTTATGTATGTATTTATTTATTGTAGGGAAATTAGAAGGTGCATGTGTATGTGCTGACCTGGTATACAAGGAGGCCAAAATTTGACAGTGGGGATGTCTTATTGATTCCCTTCTCCACTTTATCTTTTGAGACAGACTGTCTCACTGAACTTGTAGGTCATTAATGGGCTGGCTGGACTAGCCAATCCATGAGCCCCTGGAATCCTTCTGTTTCTATCTATCTCTTGTTTCTTTGTGGGTGTTCCTGATCAAACTTAGATTTTTGTGCATGTATAGTAAGTGCTTTCTTTACCCACTGAGCAAACTCCCCAGACTTGTGGAAGAAGAAGAAGAAGAAGAAGAAGAAGAAGAAGAAGAAGAAGAAGAAGAAGAAGAAGAAGAAGAAGAAGAAGAAGAAGAAGAAGAAGAAGAAGAACGGGAAGGGGAAGAAGAAGAAGGGGAAGAAGGGGAAGAAGGGGAAGAAGGGGAAGAAGGGGAAGAAGGGGAAGAAGGGGAAGAAGGGGAAGAAGGGGAAGAAGGGGAAGAAGGGGAAGAAGGGGAAGGGGAAGAATGGTGGTAGAACTTGGCTGATAGTAGTTGCCCAAGCAATCAAATAGCCCAAGACTCAGTCACCAGCACTGCTGGGAGGAGGAGAGTTGGTTTTACTTCTTTTTTAAAAAATGAAATTAATTTATTTTTAAATATTATGCACGTTGGTGTTGTTTTGGTTCCATATATGTTGTGTGAGGGTATCTGATCTCCTAGAACAGGAGTTACATAGAGTTGTGGCTGCTGGGTGTTGAACCAGGTCTTCTAAAAGAGCAGTCAGTCCTCTTAACCACCCTGCCATCTCTCTACCCAGCTGCTTTGCTTCATAATCCCTATTATACATAAGATGATAAAAACTTCCAAGAAAAGAATCTTGTTAACTTTATCTATCACTTTTCTATAAAATAGTTGTAGACTGGGCTATGTCTCTGATAATGAGTGTAGAGATCATTGGTATCCAGAAGGGATTTATAATTCTCAGGTTAACAATTCTTTGTAACTTTTTTCTTTGTAACTTTGAAAGTGTTCACAATTGAAATTTTAAATTAGATATTGATTCTTAAAATCATTATGAATAATTAAAGACTCCTGCCATAGAAGATCACACATTGCTTGATTCTGTCTGCAAACAAATGTCTTTAATAGACAGTGTATGGGGGAGGGCGCTATAGGCTGCTCAGACCTGGAGATCAAGAACCTGGGTTTGTTTGGTGAAAAACCTATAACTTGATAGAGGTTTATACAGCAGAATATACTAAACTGAACTGTATACGTTAATCACATAGACATTATTATATATGTCAAAAATGCAATTACCTTAAAAATTAGAAAGCAAAAGCAATCTGGAAAAAAAAACACAAATAAAAGATCTGATTTGAAACTGAAAACCATCTTGGCTCAGGCAGCATAGTCAGGATTTCTCTTCACCAATATGGTCTGCCCTGGTGGTAAATAGATCATCTGCCCACCCCCAGAGTATTTAATAGAAAAACATTCTGTTCGTAAGCTTATAGACCAACAGATAAAATGCAAACATCAGAGCTTACTGGAAACGAATTCACAGATACTTCTAAAAGAGGTTTTTTTGTTTGACTTTATTTTGCCTAAAGCATTGTGTAAATTTATTTTGGAGCCTTAAATGAGATTTCTCCTCTGTCTTTCCAGAGTGAGGAAGAGCCTTGTTGGCAGCACATGCTCATTTTCTTGGTTTTATTAAGAAATGGCATCAGGAATTCCAAGGAATTGAAACAATGGATAAGCCTACCTTCAGTCAATCAAGTCTGACATGATATAGGCAACTGCCAGGATGGGAAGAAAATCTACTTAGCATGTTCTCTTTGCCCTGATATGAATGAGCTGGCCAAACTATTTTTATCAGACACTCCCACCCTTCTTCACTCGGAGACTTAAGAGATTTCAGAAGAACTTAGGCCAATGTTTGGTAATTTTATATAAGAATGGAGACTGAAGCAGCTTTAAAAATAGTGTATAGAATTTTTTCATTGGTAGTGGATATTTTTTCTCCTCCCCACATGAAATAAAACAACCTTACGAATAAGTTTGCAGGCATGTAACTCCTGACTCTGTTCTCTCAGAAATGCTTTCTACAGGAACCTGAAGAATAAGGTCTTTACAGGTCTGCCTCAACAGCAGCCAGACTGGTTTCATTGAAGAGTATATGTAACATATACCAACATGTGTAAATCAGATCTGAGGACGGTAGGGTGCATGTATAACGTGCTCATGGCTTTGGGTTAAATGCTCAGCACCATTGAAATAAATGAAAGGAAAAAAAAAAACCACAAAAAACCAACAAAACAAAACAACTAGAAATGCTAAAGTTCTTGTAGGTGTGGCCATCCCATTGTAAATAGACCAGGTAGGGGGATGGAGACATTCCACCACATAGAGGTGAAGTGAAGGTTTGCCAGCTGCCCATAATCATCGAACTTTCCTTCCTGTCTCAAGATGAAAGGTTTTCCTAAAGTTAGTTGTGGTAAATTTTCTATTTGGAAACATTTGTCAGAAATGAAACTAAGACTCCCTGTAACATTAAGTGATAAACCTTATTATTTGTTTTGAAATCTGGAAGTGGTCCTCCTCCTTCTCCTCCATATCCAAACAGGTAGTATGACAGTATCAGAATGAAAAATTGCACTCATTTTGGTTGTTGAATGGGTGTACATTTTGCAAAATTTGGTCATTTTTACTTTGGTCTAGGGGAAAATAATTTAGTTGTCTCAAATAATCAGATTTCTTCCTTCCTTTCTTTCTTCCTTCTTTCCTTCCTTCCTCCCTCCCTCCATTTCTTCTTTTCTTATTCCTTTTCTTATTCCCTCTCTCCCTCCATTTCTTTTCCTTCCTTCCTTCCTTTCTTTTTCTTTCTTTCTTTCTTTCTTTCTTTCTTTCTTTCTTTCTTTCTTTCTTTCTTTCTTTCTCTCCACAATTTGTTTTTCTGTCTTTCATGACAGAGCTTCTCTATGTAACCCTTGCTTTCCTGAAACTTGTTCTGTAGACCAGGCTAGCCTCAAATTCAGTGATTAATCTGCTTCAGCCTCCTGAGTGCTGGAACAGAAGGTGTGTACTACTGGTTTTTTTGACAGCCAATTGAATGGTCTATATTTCTCCACTTTAATTTATTTCTCTAAAATAAAATAATATATGAGGATTTCACCTCTTTAACTAGGCTGTAGAAATGCTTCTGTAATCAGAAAACCACAATTAATGAGAACTAAAATCGAAAGAGAGTTAGACCTCTTTTTACAGCTCTCAAACCAACAAACAGACCTTCACAAACATTTGGGCTGTAAGTAATTTTTACTGTTGTAAACATATGTGCAATTATTACATTCTGTATTTCTTTTTCTGAATTCAGAAAGTTAGTTAGTAGAAGATGGTTTAACAGTTCTTGTCTTCTATTCTGGTGTGATTTAGAGTTTTGAAGAAACATTATATCTAGTTTTGGAAGAGACTGCCTCCTAATGTTTTTTGATAACATATTTGAGTCAGATGGATTGCATGCCCACAAACACATATCTGTGGTATAATATCAGCTCATTAATTACTGACATGTTCTTCTTTGTAGTCCAATTTGAAGTTAAAATTATAGAAATTTCTAGAATTGCCAGATCATTGAACTTTGCCTTGAGAGGGGCCTGAACTTTAAAGCAATTATTTATCCTATGAATTTATTTCAAAGTCTTAGTCAGTAGAAAGTATTCTACCAATATACCTATTAAAATTATGCTCTAACAAATATTATTTCTACTTGAAATAATATGATTTAACTCAGAGAAAGAGAGAGAGAGAGAGAGAGAGAGAGAGAGAGAGAGAGAGAGAGAGAGAGAGAGAGAGAGTTGAATTGTAGAATGTAGTCCGTTTGAGCTGCTTTATTGAGTCAGATCAAACATAGGCTCCTTGCCCGGCAAAGTGGACATGCTAAGTTAGCTCCAGAGCTGATTTGTGGAGCCCATTATGGACTTCACAAAGTGTTCAAGGTTGCTTTTTTATTCGCTCAGCCAGAATCAATAAATCTCTCACCTGGCTTCTCTGCTGTACGCGTTGTGCTGGTTAATCATGTATGTATGAAGACATAGCACATTAGGCTTGGAGAGTTTTCTAACAGGAGCCAATCTTTAACTACCACAGTGTTGAGAACTGGAAACAAAGGAAAGAACTTCTGACTACTATTAAGGTGTGTTATCAACTAGGAACCACAAATAATTCTGCTGGCCAATTTCCAGGGCCAGAAATAAAGGCATGGGAGGAGGGGAGAAAGCCATCTTCTAAAGTTTTTCTAAGGAATCACAACTCCAGGAAAATGGTTCATGGAGAGCAAGTGGCCAACAAGCAATGGGTCCACAAATACAGACACAACTCCCTGTCTTGCATATGCACATTGAGATGCTTTCTAAAGACTAAGTGCTAAACCTCACATCTGTGTGGTAAGTGGAGCAGAGCTGGAGTCAAGGACAGTAGCCCCTCCCTCATACTGGCTCTTTTCTTTTCTCTGGATTATTCTATTTATATTATAATCTAAAATTAGAGGTTTTTCTAAAGGTGAGTCATACCATGCACTTTGGAGGTTTTTAGTCAACCAAATTCTACCCAAGACCACTGGGGATGCTGTTTGGAATATCAAAAATGGGTCCCCCTGCCTTCCTAGGTCTGTCTTACATCTGTAGCTCGGTAGCTTGTATGACTCTGGGATAATTTGCTTGCTTCTTCCTTTATGAAATAAAGTGTACATATTATATGCCCTTTTTGTTGACTTTTGCTTTTGTTTTTTATTTGTTTTGTTTGGGCTTTTTTGTTTGGTTGGTTGGTTGATTTTGTTATGCTATGCTTTTGGTTTTTCAAGACAAGGTTTCTATGTTTATCCCTGGCTGGCTTGGAACTCACCCTGTAGACCAGGCTGGCCTTGAACTCAGAGATCTGCCTGCTTCTTCACAGTTCTACAGCTATCTTGTGTTTTGCCTGCCTTTATGTCTGTGCACCATGTAAGTGCATGGTGCCATCAGATGCCCAGGAACTAGAGTTACAGATGGTTATGAACTGCCATGTGGGTGCTAAAAATTGAACCTGGGTCCCCTGTAAGAGCAGAAACTGTTTTTAAGTACTGAGCCATCTTCACATATTATAGAATTCATTTTAAAGTGTGCAGTTCAGTGATTTCTGTTATACCCACATATGTACATATATAACCACCAGAAGTGTTAAAATATTTCATCACTTGTCAAAGAAACTTATAGTCACTCTTGTTTACCCTAGACTAAAATATTAAGCTAAAAATCTTAAACTAACTTCTGTCCTCCAGTTTCAACACTGCACATAAAGAAATACCTGGTTTTTTTTGTGGCTGCATTCTCTCAATATAGTGTTTTCAAGACTGATATATGTTGTTAACATAGAGCAACACTTAATTTTTGTCAATAGTTCAATAACCTTCCTTTATATGAATATGCTACACTTTATTTGCCACTCATCAATGGATATGTTATTCAGTAAACAGCTCAATTGTCTCTATTTGGGGTTATTATAAATGATGCTATTATGAACATTTATGCACAAAATGTTTTCTTGTGCAGATTTACACTTTGAAGTTCCTTAGGATAGAAACACCAGCCATATGATGACTGTAACACCTGAGCAGTATTTGGGCTGCTTTTCAAAGCAGCTTTGCCGTTATAAATGTACTAGCTATACATTTCAGTTTTGGGGGGGTCTCCATTTCCTTACTGGTACTCATTGATGCTTGTTTTGTTTATGCCTGTATTTGGTTTGTTTGTTTGTTTGTTTGTTTGTTTGTTTGTTTGTTTGTTTGAAATGAGGTTCTCACATAGTTCTGACTGTTCTGAAACTCACTATGTAGACCAGGCCAGGTTCCAGCTCTGGGATTAAAGGTGAGCACCACATGCCCAGCTAGCTAACATTTAAAGAGCAGGTTAGACTACATTAAATGGGCTCCCATTGCTGAGCCCCTGTCCCAGCTTCCCCAACCTTCATTCTCTGCCCATTTGACAGAATCTCCTAGTTCCTCCCCTCTCAGCCAGGGCTGCAGCTTTCTGTCTTCTAGCTCTGTGATGTATTACCCTATGATAGCAGAATTACATAGGATTTGCTCTTTATGAGTGGCTAGTTTCACTTAGCACAGCATCCCCAAGACTCATGAACACTGCAGTAGCATCTAAATTTCTCTTCTTTATAGGATGAATAATATTCCTTTGTATGAATAAACTCCACTGAATTAAATGTCATTATGGTTCAGTTAGGGGTCTGACTTTATTATTTCACATATGGAAATACAGTTGTTTGAGTATCACCTGTGGCCCTCTAATCCCTAATAGAGATAAGTATTGGGATTTAAATTCCTTTATTATTTCAAACTCTTAAATGTCAGAAAAAGAAGAATCAAAATGCTGTTGCAGAAGATTTGTTTTAGAGGTGACCGTACATACTCAACATAAACAGTAAAGATAAATAAAAAATAAATAAATAAAAAATAAAAAACAAGCAAAACCATGTGATATTGTGAGTCTTTTCTTAAGATTTATAGTTTTTCTATTTTTTCATTTTATAATCAAATTATAACTGCCACTGCACATGGACACTAGCTTACAGAAGCTGTAACTTAGAAGAACCTTTATCTATCATGATCATCACCAGTATTCAACTGTAGTGGCTTTCATAAAGCACCAATGCTCATAGAAAAAGAAAAGAATTGTGAAAATCACTTGTGCATCTGAGTTGCCAATAGGTGGCGCTAGCCATTAAGTCAGTATTACATTTGTTTTTACAATGTCCTAAGATTAATAACCTATAAAAATTCTCCCACTGAAAAGACAAACCACCTTCAGGAAAGACACAGATGAGCAGGATAAGATGACTCCATTTTCCTCCTCCAAATGCAGTCAGATTCAAACTGGTAGTCCTCAAAGACAGTTCAGCTGGCTGCAACAGGGACCTAGATTTGAGTTGTCCAAACATTCAAGATGTTTGTCCATGTTGTCTCTAGGGATCACTGATGCCATCACTTCCCACTCTTGGATCTACCTTTAAAAAAATATCTGAGAAGCTGGGCGTGGTAGCGCATGCCTTTAATCCCAGAACTCAGGAGGCAGAGGCAGGCAGATTTCTTAGTTCGAGGCCAGCCTGGTCTACAAAGTGAGTTCCAGGACAGTCAGGGCTATACAGAGAAATCCTGTCTCGAAAAACCAAAATAAATAAATAAATAAATAATTAAATAAATAAATAAGAAAAGTAGAGGATTATTTAATATTTTCTTTAATTTTTGCAAGAAAACAGATGGAATTTCAGAAGTGAAGTGTCTACTGGCTCCAGCCAGGTTGTTGCCAACAAAACATAAAGGATTAATAATGAGACAGAATTCTGTAACTCCTGTGCATCTCCTTCATTGCTGCAATGGGTGTCAATCAGTCTTGCTGTCTGGGAATTTAAGTTATATAAATGAAATGTGTGTGTGTGTGTGTGTGTGTGTGTGTGTGTGTACACAACTGATTTTTACATTGAGAACTTGAGTAATTCCAAAATTGATGTATTTTTGCAACACACACTATGTGTTAGAGTAATACCATAGATTGAACATAATGACTCTGCTTCATTTTTATTTGTGGTCTCACACTACAGAAGATGGTAGTTAGGCAAATAAACATCATGCTGTTATTTAGTATAAACAAAGATATAAATGGAACTTGGAAGACAAAATTAGAACTTGTAATAATATAATTTTTCATATTAGTTCGAACTGAAATGGTTTCATGCTATATGGAAATCCTTAATTTTTGTCTTTGGTAGCATGTATTTAAAATGGTGGATGGTGAATGTTAGCATGTACAATGAGAACCATTAGGATGAAGGGATGCTCTTTCTGAGCACTGGCAATATCTAGAAAACCTCCTACTGACTCTGTACAGAGCACTGAGCACTCACTCCTCAATGATGTTGTTGCAGAGCGACTTCAGTTTTCTACGGGAATTTCATTAAACATAGCCTAATTCAGTTGTCTTCCACAATGGTCTCAGGGTGAGCAGTTTGAGTCTGTTAAGCTGTAAAGCCAATGCTCCTGTGTTTCCCAATGCATCTCATGTGTGCCTTCAACTTTTTATAGCTTTGAATAAACTTAGGATCATATGAGAAATGTCCTAGTGCACCGAGCACAACATTGAACACAGCAATTCATAAAAAATCTCACCTTTTTCCTACATGCAGTTTTGTGAACATAGCATTCCCAGGCATCGTGAACTTCACTTTAAAAATGGCTAGAAAGTACTGTATCAATAATATGTATGCGAGATAACTTACTACTTACAATAAAGTATGTTAAATAACTCTGTTCCAATATTGTGGGTATGAGTACCCAGGACCTCACATATTAGGCAAGTGAGCTTCATTTCTAATCCCTGAATGTTTTTGTTTTGTTTTGTTTTTTGACACTTGTATCCTAGGCATGTCTTGATCTCAACTGGCCAAAGTAGACTTTGAACTGCTGATCCTTCAGCCTCCACACCCTGATTACAGCCTGTACCACGGGGCCTGGTTTTGAAGTACTGAGGATTAATCCCAGGGCTTTGAGTATAGGGCAACACTTAACAACTGAACTCCATCTCCAGCTTCCAGGAACAATGGTTTTGTTTGTGAAAGGCATGCTCTCCATGCACTAATGAGTGTTCCTCTGGCACATGCATAAACAAGTCACAAGATCTTTGTGTTATTGTGTTACTGCTTTGAGACAGGTCTTGCTGTGCAGCCTAGGCTGGCTTTCAAGCCTGAGATCCTCTTGTCTCAGGCCCCAGAGTGCAGCCACGTGCCAACACAACTGGCCAACTCAAGATCCAAACTCTTATTTCAAAGCCTTTGGGGCCTATCACAAAAACAATGAACTGCACATTCATATCTTAGAGAGGTCTGGTACAGTACCCTGCAGGCAGACATTGAAATGTAAGTATAAATGTGAATCTTTTCACTCTGAAAGTAAACAAAATGGAAAACAGACCTTAACATTCATTGTATCCCTGTCTGATAGGTTGTAAAATTGTTGTGCTTTTCAGGACTGGTTTGTTGTTTGTTTTAGAATTTTACTTGAGATATGAACGTACCAGAGGATTCATTCAGCCCATATGGTCCTCACATCTGAAGGAGACTGTTATATGAATGCTCGTTAGCGTTCAGAGAGGAAGGCTTTTAATAGCAAGGAGGAATGGAAAGTATGACTTTTCATTGTCTTGTTATGTGCTTATGCATTTAGCAGGACTTAGCCCAAGAGGTATGAGGCTGGCTGAGGGAAAGGACACAGCTCTCACCTACTGCCAGTCAAAAAAGCTACTGATGTTTAGGGACAGGAACCTCCACCAGTGGGTGACCCTGGAGTGCAGGTCAATAGGCTCAGGCCGATGAACAAAGGCCCAAGCTTGTTACTCCAGGAGGGTCATGATACTGTGGGAGCCATAGCACACCGACTTTTGAAAAAGCAATGTCTAGGTTAGAATAACAGATTCTGAGTAGGCACAAATCTGGTTAGGCTGAGTTTTCCCTATAGTTTTAGATCCTAGAATTGTAGATAAGGAATAGAGGACTTATGCATTTCTCCCACTAGCTTGTTATATTCCTCAGAATTCAGTCCTCTGTGAACTGTGAAGTGATTTATCTATACCAGCACCTCTGCTTTTAAACTACCCTAAGCAAGCAGTCCTACAGTGGAAGCTGTAGCAGTCACCTCTGGGTATTTTATGTTACAGTGGAATTGGTCAAGGCAGAGGAGCCAGCAAGAGTGGATAAGTATCATTACACAGTCAATGATGGCATAAGGTTGAACCTGTAGAATTCCACATTTTAGCCCTACTGCATGTTACAAGTGTCCCAGGGGAAATTGCCCTGAGACTCTCCTCTTTAAAGAGGTAGTCTCTCTAGTGAGATCTTTTGACACCAGCACTGGGCCTTCTATGCAGTTGTGCAAACACCACCGTCTAACCCAACCCAGTAAATCTTCAAATCATTCTGTTAGCGTCAACCACCATTCAAGGGAGCGCCTTCACAAAGGCTGACACATCAGCAGGAGAATGAATAACTCTAGTGGGAGCCCTCCCAGGGAGGGCTAACCCAGGTGCAGAAAGAGCCCAGAAAGGTTAACCCAGGACACATCTCACTTCCCTTCCTCCTTTGCTTCCTTGCAGCCCCCACTCATTAAGTACATAACACTGAGGCTAGGCAAACTTCTTCAGGCTAGGAAGGCTATGGATTAAGAGAAGAGCAGGAAGTGAATAGAACTGCAATATGCGTGTATGAAATTCTCAAAGGATAAATAAAAATATATTTTAAACATTCTCTAAAAAGAGGTATGTGACAAGTACATTAATGGGACCCTTGTTTTCAATAGGATCCCCCATCAGAGACAGCTATAGAATGTGAATACACCAGCCCTAGGATGAATTCTCTACTGCATTAGCTATTTTCTCTTAGAATTCAGGTCATTGTCAGCCTGACCCAGCCAAAGTGCACTACTCAGGCTCTGGGTTATAAGATTTCTGAGACCAGAGAGGCTTCTCTTGATCCTAGTAACATGGATCAATGTATAGGTGTCCAGGAGGTTTAAATGGGAGTGACAGTAGGGAGGATTAAGAGATGCCAAGGGCAGAACCCATTGAAAACCTCAGAAGAATGATAGGAACCAGAAACAGAGAAGAAGATAGATGAGATGGGCAATCTAATACTCATTGGAAGAAGACCCTTGGAGGAGAATAGTTCTGCCTCTCAAAGGATAGATTCCTGTTGAGAGCCTTCCCCCATCCCTTGAATACTGGGAAAGCACTAGGAGGAGGAATGTTGGTCTAGTAAGATCCTGCCAAGATGACAAGGAGCCAGACGCCATGCAGAGCAAGTACTGAGTAAGTACTGAGTGCCAGGTGGGCTATTTGCTCTGTTGAGTGTCTCTAAACCAGCCAAATGGGAATAGCACTGTACAAGACAGTTAATCACGTCCCCAAATGAACCAGCAATCAGGAAGCTGCTGCTTAAAGATGTGCCCCGAATCCTAGACCCTACAAGGTTATCAAGAGCACCTCTTCCAGCTACTCTGGAAATGTCTTCCCTCACCCCTGTCTAATAAGCTTCAACTTGATCTTTAGCTCCACAGGCTTCAGCGGCCCATCCTGTCCTCCTCTGCTCGCCAGAATTTTCAGTCTCCATAACTCATGAGTGCATGAACTTGCTTAGTTTGTCTCAAATATCCAGGGAGAGGGAACTACTTTATGTTCTCTCGGAGCACAGACCACAGCCTACATAGTTAGGTCTTTGAATAACTAATAATTTCAATACTTAGTGTAGTAGTTTAAGACTTTGGTTGTGAGAGAAAAATCATGCTAGTTTTCAGTGAACAATGTAATAAAATGGTCCCTGTTATAAAAGGGGGGCACTTAGGATCCTGACTTGGCAATTATGATGAGGTAAAGCATCAGAAAAATGTTCCCCCAATTAGTTTGTTATATTGGTCATTTTATGGTTTAACAATACAGCCAAAGTCATTTTCTGTTTTGAAACAGTATTTTTTTTTTGTTAATTTTATGTGTATGGTTATTTTGCCTGCATATATACCACATGTATGCAGTATGTGTGAAGGCCAGAATAGTGTGCCAGGTGCCCTGGAACTGGGGTTACAGATGGTTACAAGTCATTATGTGGGTGCTGGGAATTGAGCCCTGGTCCTCTGTAAGAGCACCCAGTATTCTTAACTGCTGAGCCAACCCTTCAGCCCCTGAAACAATGACTTTGACGTAAAGAATGGTTTAAGCCAAATTTTTAGAGGATTTGGTAGGTGGATACATGAAATGGCTTTAGTGATTATACCACTGTTCTTAATATAATTGTTTTAATTACTTTTTCCATTAGCCTATAATGGTTTTTCTTTCAGTATGATTCTACTGGTAAAAGACATAAATCAGAGGGGATAGGACGAAGAGACTGAAAGGAAGGCTCAGTTTCATTTCCGCGGACCCTTCTGCCTGAGCCGCATCCGCTGCCGCCGCGAAGCCTGGCAAATTCAGCTGCCAAAAGGTCAGGGAGACGGGCCAGAGGTTCGAGAGTTTTCTGGCCGAATGCAGACTGGACTGGACTGGATCAGCAGACAGATCGTGAGCAGCTGCGGACGATTTACAACCACGACTTCAATCCCAGCTATGGGACCCCTGCCCCTGGCTTCTCCTCCATGCTGTATGGAATGAAGATCGCAAATTTGGCCTTATTCACCAAGACTTGGGTTAGGTTCTTCAAACTAGACCGCTGGGCTGATGTGCAGTTACCAGAAAAGAGGCGAATAAAGCCAGGGTCCAACATCAGCAAACAACACAAATCACTGTTGGCCAGGATCTTTCAAGACAGGGCTGAGTACCTTCATGGGAAGCATGAGGTAGATGTTGAGGTCCATGGGCCCCATGAAGCCCGAGACGGGCAATTTCTTATCGGCCTGGATTTGAACCGCAAGGAGGTACTAACCCTAAGGCTTCAGGACGGAGGAACCAAGCCTGTCACCCTCACTCACCTATTCCCACTGTGCTGGACGCCCCAGTTTGTCTTCTACCATGGAGAACAGGACCTGCCCTGGCCGCTGGGCCCCAGTGAAAGCTATGAACTCCACATCTACTGTAAGACCAGCATTGTGGATTACTTCCCAGCCACTGTCCTCTGGGCACTCCTGGGACCCAGGGAGTCAGGAGCAGAAACTTTTTTTTTAATTAGGTATTTTCTTCATTTACATTTCCAATGCTATCCCAAAAGTCCCCCATACCCCCCTACTCCCTTACCCACCCACTCCCACTTCTTGACCCTGGTGTTCCCCTGTACTGACGCATATAAAGTTTGCAGGACCAATGGGCCTCTCTTTCCATTGATGGCCAACTAGGCCATCTTCTGATACATATGCAGCTAGAGACACAAGCTCCGGGGGGTACTGGTTAGTTCATATTGTTGTTCCACCTATAGAGTTGCAGATCCCTTTAGCTCCTTGGGTACTCTCTCTAGCTCCTCCATTGGGTGCCCTGTGATCCATCCAATAGCTGAATATGAGCATCCACTTCTGTGTTTGCTAGGCCCCGGCATAGCCTCACAAGAGACAGCTATATCTGGGTCCTTTCAGCAAAATCTTGCTAGTGTATGCAATGGTGTCAGCGTTTGGAAGCTGATTATGGGATGGATCCCTGGGTATGGCAGTCTCTAGATGGTCCATCCTTTCTTCTACAGAGCAATTGTGATTAAAAACTGCATGGTACTGGTATAGAGACAGACAAGTAGACCAATGGAATAAAATTGAAGACCCAGAAATGAACCCACACACCTATGGTCACTTGATCTTTGACAAGGGAGCTAAAACCATCCAGTGGAAAAAAGACAGCATTTCAACAAATGGTGCTGGCACAACTGGCGGTTATCATGTAGAAGAATTCGAATTGATCCATCCCTATCTCCTTGTACTAAGGTCAAATCTAAGTGGATCAAGGAACTCCACATAAAACCAAAGACAGTGAAACTTATAGAGGAGCAGAAACTTTCTACATTGCCCGCTTCCTGGTGGCTGTCACCCACAGTCCCCTGACTGCACAGTTGAAACCCACAACTCCCTTCAAACGCCCCCCCTCTGCTCACCAGAAACTCTGTGTTGACCAACCGGATTGAGGAGAGAGGCCCTACTGAGCCAAGGGCTATGAACTAGAGCTAAGTTTGGCCCTGGGGACCTAACCCACCCCTCCTCCTCCGACAACTGCTCCCTACCCTTCTTCAGGGACCAAGTATCTTCACTGCCCCAAAGGAGGTTGCTGAGATCAAGGCCCAGCTGGAGACAACCATGAAATCCAGGAGCTATGAGGTGAAGCTCCGGCTGCTGCTGCACCTGGAGGAGCTGCATATGGAGCATGACTTCCGGCACTATGACCTGGAGTCGGTACCCATGACCTGGGACCCTGTGGACCAGAATCCCAGGCTGCTCACACTGGAGGTTCCTGGTGTGACAGAGAGCTGTCCCTCAGTGCTACGAGGTGACCACCTTTTTGCCCTTTTGTCCTCTGAGACCCAACAGGATGACCTTGTCACCTACAAGGGTTTCGTGCATAAGGTGGAACTGGACCTCGTCAAGTTGAGCTTTTCTACAAGCCTCCTGAGCCGATTTGTGGATGGGCCAACCTTCATGGTGAACTTTACCTTCAACCGCCAGCCCCTTTGGGTCCAGCACCGGGCCCTAGAGTTGACGGGGTGCTGGGTGCTATGGCCCATGCTTTTTCCTGTGGCCTCCCGTGGGGTCTCGCTGCTGCCCTCAGATGTGAAGTTCAAGCTGTACGATCGGAGTCTGGAATCAAACCCTGAGCAGCTGCAGGTCATGAAGCACATTGTGAGGGGTACCACCCGGCCTGCCCCCTACATCATCTTTGGGCCTCCAGGTACCGGCAAGACTGTCACATTAGTGGAGGCCATCAAACAGGTAGTGAAGCACTTTCCCAAAGCCCACATCCTGGCCTGTACCCCATCCAACTCAGGGACTGACCTCTGTCAGCGGCTCCGGGTCCACCTGCCCAGCTCCATCTACCGTCTCCTGGCCCCCAGCAGGGACATCCGAATGGTGTCTGAGGACATTTAGACCTGCTGTAACTGGGATGCTAAGAAGGGAGAATATGTGTATCCTGCTAAGAAGCACCCACAGCAATATCGGGTCTTGATTACCACCCTCATCACTGTCAGTCCAGTTTCCCATCGATCACTTCATACACATCTTCATTGATGAGGCTGGCCACTGCATGGAGCCTGAGAGTCTGGTGGCCATAGCAGAACTGATGGATGTCAAAGAAACGGTCAATCCCGGAGGGCAGCTGGTGCTGGCAGGAGACCCTCGACAGCTGGGGCCTGTGCTGTGCTCGCCACTAGCCCTGAAGCATGGACTTGGCTACTCTCTGCTAGAGTGCCTGCTCACCTACAACTCCTTGTATAAGAAGGGCCCCAATGGCTATGACTCCCAGTTCATCACCAAACTGCTCCGCAACTACAGGTCTCACCCCACCATCCTGGACATCCCTAACCAGCTGTACTATGATGGAGAGCTGCAGATGTGGTGGATCGAGAACGGTTCAGCTGCTGGGAGGGGCTGCCTCAGGAGGGCTTCCCCATCATTTTCCAGGGTGTAATAAGCAAAGATGAGAGAGAGGGCAAGCCCATCCTTCTTCAACCCCGAAGAGGCTGCTACAGTGACGTCATACCTGAAACAACTCCTGGCCCCTTCCTCCAAGAAGGGTAAAGCCCGCCTGAGCCCCTGAAATGTGGGCATCATCTCCCCGTACCGGAAGCATGTAGAAAAAAAAATCTGTTACTGCATCACAAAACTTGACCGAGAACTTCGTGGACTGGATGACATCAAAGACTTGAAGGTGGGCTCTATGGAAGAGTTCCAAGGCCAAGAACGCAGCATCATCCTCATCTCCACCATCCAAAGCAGCCAGACCTTTGTACAGCTGGATCTAGACTTTAACCTCGGTTTCCTTAAGAACCCCAAGAGGTTCAATGTTGCTATGACCCGAGCCAAGGCTTTGCTCATCCTAGTGGGCAACCCCCTCCTCCTAGGCCACGACCCGGACTGGAAAACGTTCCTGGAGTTCTGTAAAGAAAACGGGGGATATACCTGGTGCTCCTTTCCTTCCAAACTGGACCTGCAGCAGGGACAGGACTTGCTCCAAGGTCTAAGCAAATTCAGCCCCTCTACCTCAGGGCCCTGCCTCACCAAAATCTCCCCCTGGAGCGGGAGGGTGAAGGGGGCCTGCCCTTACAAGTGGAGCCAGAGTGGAAAAATGAGCTCTGAGGCCACAGCCGCCTGCCTTCTCACACCAGCCAAGCCTTATTGCTGCCTATCCCTGACCCAGAACCCAGCTTGCCTGTCCCTGCAAGAGATGGGAAGGCCGGGAAGTTTACAGCCCAGACCATTCTGCCCCTTCCTCTGCTAGGGAAGACAACCCAAGCTGCTAAAACTCGGAGGAAGGGGGAGGGCCTCAAATATGCTAGGCAAGCACTCTGCCGCTGAGCTTCTTTAAGAAAAACAAAATGTTATTCTATGCAAAACAAAAAACAAAAAAGACATAAATCAAATACTGACCATTAAGATGGCTCTTTATAACATGAAAATCATAAACGTCATGCTTTTCATATATATATATATATATATATATATATATGCAAAAAGGTAGCTACATATATTTAAAACAAAAATGTTTTAGTCTTTTTTTTTCACGGGAAAAAAGAAAATAATCACTGTCTGTCCCTACTTTCTGTAAAAATAGTTTTTAGTTGTTTCTGGAGTTCACAAGTTTTAATCAAAATGTTTTCATTGGTTTCCACATAGACACTGGCATAATGTGCATCATACAACACATACCATTTGGACTACGAGACTAGAATATGAAGATCTGAATTCCTTGGCAATGGGGACTCAGCATCTCGTAGCCAACCAATCCCAGGAGGAGGCAAGTCATTTCAGGCAGACACATCCTTATCCAGCACTGGATGGCATCCAAAGAAAACAAGAAAGACTTCTGACATCAGAAAACACCTGTTTTAGATGCTTTAGAGCATCCCTGTAGTTGATAGCAGGTCACAGGTCAGCTGTGCAGCCATGGAGCCTGCTCTGCAGTAGCAGAAGGAATGTCAGCTATAAACAAATCCAAAGGAAGTGGAGATAGACACTTCCAAATTCTTCTCCTTTTTTGTCTGCATGCCACTAATGAACCTAGATATTTTTAGCTGGCCTCAGAAAAAATTCTAAAACTGAATTTTCACTTTCTCTTTTTTTTTAAAATGGATTTTAGATATTTAAAACAAAACAGTAATGGTGAAATTCCAAAGCCACCCAGACTCTTTTCTGAGTCCCTAGAATTTGTTCAACAGCACATCAAATAGCTAAAATTTATTATTTCAAAAACATAATTAATACATCTTAAAAGCATGCGAGATAACAAATGAGCTTAGAACATTGCAGAATATAATATAACTTTTAAAAAATAAATTACTTTTCTCTATAACACCAATAGACAATCCTGAAAAGAAATTAGAAAACTTCTATTACAAGATCACAATACCAGTCATAGAAAACATTTACAATTAAATTGAATAAATACATGAATATAGAGTGGAGACTGTAAGAACTTGCTGTCAAGGGTTGGGTAAGCAAGTGAAAGCATCCAGGTCTTTTAAACAAAATATTTAATAGTGTAAGATGGAAATATTCTTCAAAGAGACCTATGAATTTAACATGAACCTCGTGATAGTTAATGCTTATTGTCAACTTGACAGATCTGAGAGATGGATTTCTGGACATGTTTGCAAATAGCCATCTTGGTTACATTAATCTGTATGGAAAGATTCGTATTAATTGTGCCCAGGAGCATCTGGGAGCAGGGATCCTGTACTGCACACAGTGGAGAACATTACCAAGTTAGCAGTTGCCCCTCTTTGCCTCCAGACAGTGGATGAGATGTGACCAGCCTCTTCATGCTCCTGCCACATACTTCTCTGATTTGATGGGCTATACCATGAGTTGTGAGCCAGAAGAAACCTCTTCTCCCTTAGTTGCTTGTCAGACTATTTTATCACAGCAACAGAAAAAAAAAAAACAAAACAAAACAAAACCTAAGACATTCCCTAAAATCTCAGCTAATTTATTTAAATAAATGTATAAGCAGAACCTAAAATGCATATGCAAGTTCATAGAACGCAGACAAATCACAACATGATCTTAGGAACAATGAACAAAATTGGAAGATTTACATTTGAATTTCAACACTTTCAGAATTTACTAAACAGATACAGAAACAAGAACTGAAGTAATGTAGACAAGAGAAACACACATATTTCTAGTTCATTTTT
Source organism: Mus caroli (assembly GCF_978045245.1). Taxonomy (NCBI): domain Eukaryota; kingdom Metazoa; phylum Chordata; class Mammalia; order Rodentia; family Muridae; genus Mus; species Mus caroli. Next base: position 1,670,737 of record NW_028227256.1, read on the forward strand.
GTTTGTTTTAACTTAAGGATGCTGCGACAATGCCATGAGAAATCATCCTTTCTCAGCCAAATGAGGAATATCCTAATTCTTTACATAAAAATCCACGTGCAGCAGACATATCTGGAATCCTAGTACTGGGAATGCAGAGACAGAAGGATGCCCTGGGCTCACTGGCTTCCCAGCCTGGGTGAGTTAGTGAGCTTGAGGTTCAATGAAAGATCCTGCCTCAAAAACTAAAGTGGAGAGTCCTAGAGGAGGAGCCTGGATGTGGATCGCTGGTTTCTGTGTTCATGTATGCAAGCACACACACACACACACACACACACACACACACACAAATGCACACACCACAAGAGATATTTCTCCAAAGAAGATATAGGAATGGTCAAAACACATGAAAAAGTCTCATCCATATAACTGGCCAGGAAAATGCAAATCAAAACCATGATGAAGTAGATTTCACTTTCATTAAAATGGCTCTCTTATCAAAACAATAGTCCATAACAAGAGTGGCTAAGGCTGGCCGGGGGAGATAGGCAGTCATCAAAAATCATTGACAAAAATGTAAAATAAAAGTCCCTCCAATGGTCAATGTAGAGTTATCATATAACCCAACAGTCCTGCCCTAAGGTACATAATCACAGAATTGAAACATACATCTACTAGAAACCTGAACTATGTTTGCAGACCACAGTTCCTAATAGTCAAAGGGTATTAACAATCAAAGTGCCCATCAACTAGTTAGAAAAACATGCAAGAGCTACACAATGGAAATGATTTAGCCACAAAATGGCTTGAAATACAAGGACCAGGCTTAACATGGATTACACTTAAGGAACACGGTAAGTGAGAGACTCCAACTGGCTACCAGTGGAAAATAGTCCATGTATTCCCCAGAAGAGAAAAATATTTGGAAACAGAGTAAATGAGTCATTTTCAGAGGCAAGAGGACGACACAGGGGAGTTCCTGAGAAAGACTTTGGCTTTTGAGAGGTTCTAGAATTAGATAATAGCAGTGGTTAGAAATTCTTGTGACCACACTGAATTGCACATTTTAAAAGAATGAATTACATATATTGACGCTGGTCATACACACACAGAGAGACACACACACATACAGGGACACAACACACACATATATATGGGGTGGCAGTTGGTTGACTGGTCAACTCAGCTTCCTCCTAGGTCCAGATGCAGGGATTTCAGTTGGCCCAACATCTACCCCCCCATCTATGATCTGTCAGAGCATCTATGATCTACTGGAGTGTATGAAAGTGACATTCCTGCAGATCCAAACCTGCAGGATCTCCATGACACAGGACAACAACAGAATATCAGAGAGAATCCAGGAGAAATAGTGTAGCAGAAATCAGAGGTCTCGAAACAGACCAATGCCTCATTGCAATGAACATTAGCAAGAAAAGATGTGTGAACCAAAAGGCATACTGTGTGACACACCATAACACACTACAGCTTCCACAACAAGATTTTTAAAATTCTATCTTACTTTATTTCCTTTGTGGCGAGAGGTTGGAAAGGTGGAGAGCAGATACGAAGAGACAGGGAGATCAGTAGGATTAGGGTACATGATGTGAAGTTCATAAAAAAAAAAAACAATCAAATGAAAGAAAGAAAGAAAGAAAGAAAGAAAGAAAGAGAGAGAGAGAGAGAGAGAGAGAGAGAGAGAGAGAGAGGGAGGGAGGGAGGGAGGGAGGGAGGGAGGGAGGGAGGGAGGGAGGGAGGGAGGGAGGAAGGAAGGAAGGAAGGAAGGAAGGAAGGAAGGAAGGAAGGAAGGAAGGAAAGAAGGAAGGAAGGAAGGAAAGAAGGAAGGAGGGAGGGAGGGAGGGAGGGAAGGAAGGAAGGAAGGAAGGAAGGAAGGAAGGAAGGAAGGAAGGAAGGAAGGAAGGAAGGAAGGAAGGAAGGAAGGAAGGAAGGAAAAAGATGCTCTTATAAATGGGCTGTAAGCAAACCTGTAAGACATTTTCTTAACCAGTGATTGATGAGGGAGGGCCCAGCCCATTGTCAGTGGTTTCGTGCCTGAGCTGTTCATCTTGAGTTCTACAAGAGCGCAGATTGAGCAAGCCATGAGGAGAAAGCCAATAAGAGAAGCCCCTGCACCAGCTCCTGCCTTCAGGTTTCTGTCTTGCTTGAGTGAATAAAATAAACTTCTTTTAATGTGGAACAATGAATAAAATAAACTCTTTTCTCCCCAGATTTCCTTTGGTCATGGTATTTTATCACAGCAATGGCAACACTAATCAGACACACAGGAATTGCATTTTAAAGTAAATTGAAACAATTACTTATCTCGTATTTCTGAGACTTCAGTTGCTCCTTAATGCACAAGAATGGGTAGACACAGGTTCTTGAGTTGGGACAATGAAAGGTGTACCTTTGGGAGTCCTCATCAAATACATTGACAGCTAGTATGTAATGTATGTGGTATGAAGAGGTCAATAGAAGTCAGGGTACACTTATGAGATGTGGTTCCTGAAAAATGAATCAAAGTTATTCAAGCAAAGCAATGGAAAAGAATTTCAGAAAAGGAGGATCTTGGTACAACATTCTTACCCAGAGATTAGAGAGAAAGCTACAGTTTTCAAAGGTCGGAAAAAGACCTGATCACTGAAGTTCCTAAGCTGCCACAGCAATAAAGTCTCAAGCTTGAAAGGTTAAAAATAAACAACCCTTAAAATGATTTGATTAAAGAACAAAGAACTTGATTTTTTGGGAAAAAAAAAAAAACTAGAGGAGAGCAGGTTGGAACAAGCCTGGATTCAAGTGGTCTATGTCCTCTCTTCCCATCTCTGGCAGGCTGCAAGTTGGTTGTGGCCAGGTGGCCACCAGTTGCTCCAAGCTTGTATTCCACTGGCTTGCAAACAAGGTGACAGAGTTGTGTCCCTGGCCAGTTTTCCATATGACTGATATTTAACTGGGAGATTAGACCACAAGGCTAAGACAATCTCTATGCAAGAGGAATTATACCTCCTCCTCTCCCAGCCCTAGCCAAACCAGAAGGATGCAGAGAATGGCACACCTCAAATAAAAGGAGGCAGGCTGCCCCCGTACGTGACTAGTACAGTAATCAAGCAATGCCTGGGAAATCAGGATGATGCCTCGTGGAAACATTGACATTGGGCAGTAAGTGGTACCAAGAGAAAAAAGAGAAAGGCCACTGATCTGAAAAGTTCTTAGGGTAATCCAGGAAACATTATTGCTGATGTTAGATAGTATCGAGACAAGTGAAGAATAATTAACAAACCTGAGTGATGGGAATGGCAGAGCTTAAAAAGTGTGGGGAAGTGTGCTCCAGTGAGAGGAGAGCTCAGCCCTACATCAGGTTTAAGGTAACCTAATGAAGAGATCCGTTTGTTAAGGTCCAGAGAACAGGAAAAACTCTGGGATAATTTACATATTAATGGTTCTTTATAGAAACTGCTTGGAACTAGATGTATTTCAGATTCCAAATTTTGAAATACTGACATATATACAGTAACATGTATTTGATATGAACACTAATTGTAAACATAAAATGCATATACATTTGCACCATATATATATATATATATATAAAGAGAGAGATAGAGAGGTAATTTTATATAGTAACTGCAACCTATCACATGGGATCACATGTGGAATATTCCAGTTGTGGCCTCTTGTTAGTATTCAGCAAGTTTTGGATTATAGAATATTTGAACTTTGGATTCTCAGACTAACATGCTCAGGCTGCACCTGTGCAGTATCTGCTTATTGCCTAGCTGTAGCTTCTGGTTTGAAGATCACAAGACCAGAGTGAGCATCCCTGTCACCAGGCACACATTCATTTCAGAAGGGTTCCTGCTAAGTGAAGAGATGGGATGATGGAGAAGACCTATGCCCAATTCTCTTAAAAGCTTGTAAGTTCTAAGACACCAAGGGTATATATATTCACAATAGGCAGCAGTGGAGCAGAAGTACAGATGACCTCTCTCACCTGACTACCCTAGAGTTATTTCAGAAAGGGGGTCTTGCTCAGGGAGAGATTCAGAACTACTTTGTAGAATGCGATAGAATCAAAATATTTTAAGATAGTGAGAATAATCAAACAAGCTGGATCATAATGGTATCTGGAATCTATACTCTTATGAAACTTCCTTACCCCCAAAGACTGAGTAGATTGCATGTTGTAGAAACTGGGAACCAGCCAGCAGGTGTTCTGTCTCTACCAGGGTACAGGGGAAAGTATCTAGAGACAGCTCACAGCAGAAACACCTTACATTTTGTACCTCAAGAATGTTACATGCTTACTACCAAGTAACTTTAAGAACTAGACAAAGCTCTAATGGACTTCTTCACAGTACCCCAAAGGGGAGTCACTCCTAAACCTTCCCTATAAAGAAATCCCCAATGTCTCCCTGCAGATTTGCATGTAAAGTCAAGAAAATAAAAGGGGAGGGGGGGAGAAGCTGGTCCTGGGTTGGCAAATAGGCTGGGCAACCCTTCAACAGGAGTGTGTAGGGACCCATTGCAAAAGGACTTGCGAGGGAATCGGAAAAGACAAAGGCACACCAGTACACTTCAGACTGTGTATCGGTTCTTCTCAGACAGTCAAGGGGCAACTAGCCTTGTTTCCTTCTACACAAAGGTAGAAAAAAGCCTGGGATAATCCTTAAGACAGAAACTAACTAACTAACAAACAGACAACCAGCTTAAGAACTGAAGACTGCCCAGAAAATATTAAGCAGTTCTAACTGTACTGTGAGGAAATGAAAAACAGGAGGTGACATGTTTGTGTTGGGAGGATGGGAAGGATTGCTTATGTATTTCCACAAGCAATTATAACATCATTAAGGAAATATGAGAAAGTCATTACCATTGCACAAATACCTGCTAATCTGTGTTTTGGACATCATTCAACTGAATTCAGTAGTTAATGTATGGTTTTTCAAATTATACAGGAATTATGCTTTTGTTTTGCTAATTCCTCTCGAGTTTAAATTGGTGATTTCCTTAAACATTCCATTTCTAAATGACATTGAAGATAACACATGTCATACTGCATTCCCACTAATAGTGGGATTACACATTCCCAGCCCTCGTAAAGAGTGTGAAGTTTTGTTGGTATTTATTTGAATAGTCAACCAGCTGCATAGAGAATATGCATTGCATGCCTACAAATAAGGAAACAGGGAAACGTGACACTTCCTTTCTTTGGTCAGCCTGTGTGCCTATTCTCTGTGGGGACCCTTTGGTGGGTGAGCAAATCACTCTGTTCTATGTATAACCTTGTTGATTAGCATGCTTCTCTCAAAGTTCCACACCCATGGTTTGTTAGAAATGGCCAGCGTTGGCAAACAACCCATCTAATTACCCTGAATGTTGCATTAGGAGGCGAAAAAAACAGGAAGGGCTTTGGAGAATTTTGAGAATTCTCCTTGAATTTGGAGGTTTTTTGTTTTTTTGTTTGTTTTTTTTCCACATTGATTCTAAGGTTGAACTTCTCTCAGTATTCAGGAGGCTGGAATACTAATGGAATTACTATAGGAGTAACTTCTTCCTTTTGTTTTTAGATAGCAGAGGTGTCTTGTACTTGAGAAATTCTAGAGTTACATGAGCTGACTCCTTACAGTACTAAAAATAATAATGATTGTTATTGTTTAATTAATATTGTATAGTTAATTATTTAATTTACATAATTAAACAATAATGGTAATATAAAGATAAGTATTATTAAAGTTGACAAAGAACTTTATTTGTTCTGGAGAGTCACCTGTGTGCTTCAGAACTTCTGGAACTGCTTCCTGGAACCTTGAGCACACTAAAGCACACTCTCTTGTTCAGAGGCCTGTACTCTCCCAGGGTGATGATGTAGCCAGTCTGTACATCCCTGAAACAAGGGATCAGGACATGTTCTTGTGGTACTTCTGAAGTTGATTGGATTGTATTTTTGGACCTATAGGAAATGATCTAAATAGATGGCAATAGTCCTGTATCTTCATCTTGGTCACAACACCAGAAAGAATCTGATCTTGGATAGAGACATTATTAGTGAAGGGGCATTTCTTGCCCATGTAGGAGCCCTCAGTGATCTTCTTTGACATCATGAAGCCCACTAACCTTGTAGTACCTAAGGAGCTTCTCCTTTGTCAGTTTCTCCTGGTAGAACCCATTCTTTGCTTTGAAAGATGGCGAACTGCTTCGGGGAAGCATACTTGGTCTGAATGCCCACCATCTTCCTGGCAACCCGAGAGAAAATGTATTATTATTTTTTAATCTCAAGAATTTGGTTTCTTTATGAACTAAAACTGAAATTTGATGGTATCTGAGCGACCTGTGACCTGGCTAAAATCTGAAAAACCAATAGCCTCTAGAAAGAGCTCATGAAAAGACACCATGTTTCTTTGAGAGCTAATAACTTCATCAGACATATCAGGTGCCAAAAAAAAATGTGTAAGGATCTTTCTGGAATAGTTAACACATATATGCTTCCCATGTGCCAAGCCCTGAGGCAAATGCTTAAGCTCACTTAATCATCATAATATTTCCATTGCAGAAGGCAGAAAAGCCAAACACTGCCCTAAGCCACACTGTTGTCTACTTCCCCACTGGAAGAAGCCAGGCAGGGTGAGGTCTGAGCTTTGCTCTTCAGTGTGACATGGAATTGTGTCTTTGTGAGAATGTCTCACACTTGCCCAGGTGTCTCTTCCTTTCATTAATCATAAATGTATATTTTATAGAGAGTATTGGTGAGTAATACAGCAGAAAATAGAGGCAGAGACATTTCTGCCAAATGCAGTGCTATTCCCTGCCACCTGCTTTAATATTCTGTCTAAATCTCTCAAATCTTATGCCATGAAGTTATTGAGTTCCTCAACCTGAATGTAGAGAAGGTATGTGGACTGGCTCCCAGGACACCTCAAGACCAAAAGGATATCCTCATCCAGAGAGGAGTACATGTGGACCTCACTTTCCTGACTCCAGCTGTCTGTCACAGCTGTCCTATCCCTTCTCTATACTTCAGGCCAAACCACACATGCTTTAAGAAAAGTGATGTTGGTTGTCATGGCAGAAGCAATGAAGAGTGGTGCAGAGCTGACAGAATCTTATTTGGGTGATAGAAACTTCTTGGTTCCAAATGCTGAAATGATAGCTTGATATTTAAGAACAACTAGAAAGCTAGAGAGAAAGGAACAGTTCAGACTTGAGCATATTGAGATGAAAACAGGATTTTCAACATCCTTAAAACAGATTGGAGAGAATGTTGAATCGGGGGTTATTACAGTTTATGTCTTTGCAAAATGCACAGATTTTGTGTGTCCTTTTTGACTTTAAAATGACGGTATGTGGGTTATGGAGAGGTGCAGTAACAATGCATGTCTCCCTTTTATGTGTTATCCAAAACAGTCTTTTCAACTTCTTAATCCACTTTCGTCAATATAAGCTTCCCTTTTCTGGAAAAAAAAAACTACCACAAAAATATACGTTTGGAAGTTGTGTTCTGCTGAAATCCTTAAGTGTAATATTTTCTACGTGTGTGTGTGTGTGTGTGTGTGTGTGTGTGTACATTCACATGAGCACACACACACTTGTGTGTGGTCAGAGGACAACGCAGTACTCAGGCACAAGCAGACTTCCATCTTTTATGTTTTCTGTGAAAAGGAGTTCTTTCTGATCTTTGACATGAGTGAGAATTTGTTAGTTATTAAAATCCACAGAAATATCCCAGGTGGAAAAAAGCAAGCATTATAGAGAGGCCTATAGACACCTCGGCAATATTTGCAGTCAAACCTGTCGTTATTGAAGTAGCTTCATCACAACTTGGTTTTCAGTGGACATCTTCCTAAGATAGCACCTTTACCCTGAAACACATCTTCCTCTTCTAAAGTAGGGCCCAGGCCTTTTGACCTCCAAGCCCTTTCCTGGGAAGGCATAAACGGACACGTGCACTGGGCACACATGTTTTAGAGACAATGTCAGAGAGCCAGCTTGAGCTTGAACTCTGAAAAGAATTGGAAGCTGCATGGTGTTTGGGTCCCCTCTTGTTCCTGTATCTCCTCTTCCCCAGAACTCCTAATTGGTAGTAAAGCCACCATTCTTTGGTCCTGTTTGTGCACATCTCCCCCACATCTTTGGTGCTTTCTTCCCAGTTCTCTTGTCTGATTTCCCTTTCTTTCCCAGGAATTCTTCATCCAGAGTCTCTTTTCTCCACCTCTAAATCTTGTTTCACACTGTTAATATACAAAAGGAAGCAAATGACAGGAGTTTAAGGAACAACCTTCTGCTGTCTGTGAGAGGGAAACTTCATTTCAGCTGCATCACTAGCATCTTTCTTTGATGATTTTTGCACTTCGTGATTGGGCTGTCATCCTTTGTGTCTGAAATGGAGAGAGATGAAGGTCTACAGCTAACTCAGAGAGAAAGTGAAGGAACCCCCGCCCACCCAACTAATCAAATTGCATGCCTATGAGAGGGTGTGGCCAGGGATAGTCACTGAGCAGATAGTTCAATAATCAGAGTCCAGAGAGGAATTAGACAGGCAAATAAGTACCCAGAGTACAGTGAGATATGATAAAGGCTGATATGAACTGATTCTGGAGTTTGGGGACGGGAAAGCAAGCAAATAGCATTGTGCTTAGAGGGTGGAGGCCTCAGAAAGGAGCTGACCTTTAGCAAGAAATTTGGAACAAACAAGATGCAGTAAAGATACACAGGGTGCATCCTCTGACAGTAGGGAAACAGACATTCCAAAGCCACATGGTGAGAGCAGAGTCAAAGGTTGTCTGAGAAACAGTGAAAGTAGAAATGGTAGGAGACAGCTTAAAACAAGACAACCAAAGGATCCCAAGGAACTACAGCTGGTTAGCAGTGTGGGTGTTATCCTGCAGGTCACAAGGGGTGCTGAAAGGATTATAAATGCTCAAAGGGCAATGACAATTGTGTGGGCTCGAACAAAAACTCTGGTAAGCAATTAGGAGGAAAATTGGAGGTGAGCTGATTAGCAGTCCAGGAAAAGGTTGGAGTGAACATACCTAAGAGAAGGGGAATCTAGGAACCATCACAAGTCGTGTCTGGAAGCTGCTTGGTTTCCAAGGTCCACTGCATAGTGGGAGGAGGGACAATGGAAAAAGAGGCACCAAAGATAATTTCACAAGCTTGTTTTCAAAAGCTATTGTGTTTCCTAATAAATGCATAACAATAACATTGAGGAAAACATGCATGTAAGTCAAAGAGTGAATTTAGGGAGGGAGAGTTCATGTGTTCAGTGGGCACTTTCCCTTCAGGTTGCTTGCTGCCTATCAGTCTGCATTGGGAAATGGTGGCATAAAGCCCATGGAACAAAGCCACACTTGGAAATCACTGGATATAGCTAGAGCCAAAAACGTGAAGGCCCAGGGGACATGTATAAGGTAAAGGAAAAGAAAACCTAGGTTGGAGCCCTGACAGGGCAAGGGGCAAACAGAAGATTGGAAAGTCGTGAAAGTAGGAAGAGATACGGAGAGGCTTACTGTCTTCACATCAAAGGGAGAAAGGTTTTCAGGAAGGGAGTGGACAACAATGTCAGAGGCTTAAGAGTGACGGAGTAAGATAAGGAATGTAAATGTAAGGTGGACTTTGAGATCTGGAATCTCTAGGTAATCATAGGACAACCTTCAGGTAGGAGGCATGTGTGTTACGGAAAGGATGAGGTCAGTGTGGCATCCCTGGGAGTCAAGGACTCCAGAGCCCTACACACCCTAAAAATGACGAGATCGCCAAATATGTTGCTTATGTGTGTCACAACTATTCATATTAACTACATTAGAAATTGAAACAGAATATGTTTTAAAATAGCTGCTTACTTGTTCTTAAAGTAATAATTCTGAGTATGAAGAGGTGGCTTAAGAGTCAAGTACACTTACTGCTTTTGAAAACAGTTTTGTTTCCCAACTCCTATTTCACAGCTGTCTATAGCTCGTGTTCTAGGGGATCTTAGATTTCTTAGCTTCACAGGCCCTCTCATTCAAGCACACACTCCCATATACACATTTACATACACATAATTAAAAAAATAATAGCACCAAATCTGCATGTAATAAACTTCTTAATAATCTATCCACGAGGACCTCAATTCAGATCTCCAGAGTCCAGAGATGTTTGTAAGCCCAGTGCTGTCAAGGAAAGGCTAAGACAAGAGCATTGCTGAGGCTTGCTGGCCACCAGCCTCTGCCCAGGTTCAGCCAGAAACTTTGTTTTAAATGAGTAGCAGAACATGGTTGATAAAGAAGGACACCCATGTCTCATCTGTGAGGGCACATAAAGCATGAACATCTGTGTACACAGATCACACCCATACATACCTACACACATACAGATAACAAATACATTTTAATCACCTTAAACACCATTTTTAAGTAAAAAGTATCGTTACTTTCTTGAGAACTTATGTTCTCGAGACAACCAAGTACAGTCCAACTGGGTAGTGGTGCTGTATGCACTCAGGAGGCCGAGGCAGGCAGATCTCTGTGAGTTAGAGAACATCCTGGTCTAAAAACTCAGCCCAAGACAACCAGACCTCCATGGAAAGACCCTGTCTCAGAAAAAAACAAAACAAAACAAAACAAAACAAAACAAAACAAAACGATTCCACAGTCCAGTTAATAACTCTTAAATTGCCAACCTATGTAAGGCAATTGTGCATTCCCCTTTTTCCTGCTGTGAAAACCCAGAAATTCACTTGGGTATGGTCTGTCTTTTCATAAGAAAACACTCAAAGATGAAAACACCTGAACATCCTCCTCCACAGCATGCACTAGCATTACAGTGTGCGTGTAATTTATAATAGAAACTAGCTACCAAGTAACAGAAGCTAAGGGATTTGTGTAAGTTCATTGTTTTCAATCTCATTAGCAAGTTTCAGCTACACCTTCTGACTACAACATTAGGACTAAGATGAAAAATAACAATTTTCATGCTCTCATGTTCAACAACTCTCTGGTCTTATAGCCATCAGGCAGTACAGGATCTCATGTAGCCAGGCTGTGTATCCAACTCACTATGTAGCTGAAGATGACCTTGAATTTCTACTTCAATCTCCCAAGAGAGTGAGGTTTATAAGCAGAGTCAGAATAGCCAGTTTGTGAAGTCCTGGGGATTGAACCAGAACCTTGTAAATATAGACAAATAGTCTACTAACCTAGCTATATCTTCAGTCCAACATCAGACATATTCTTGAACTTTCTAAGTGGAGTTGAAAAGATACTTAAATATAACATTTAAAGTTCTATCTTCACAAAGAAAGCTGAGACCCAGACATGCTGGCAAGGTTTAATCTAGATGCTGGAGTATTAGTTAGACTGGAATTTATATATAAACAATGAATGTTTCTACAGTTGTTGGAGGTATTACAGCATTTCTTCTTGGTTTTATGATGGGGTGTCTTACTGTTGTTCACATGACCTTTCTTTTCCTAAAATTAAGAGAAAGGGTGTTGTGAAACAAAACTTGATACATTTGTGATGAAAATGAAAAATGGTATACCCACGTTGGAAACAATTTCTTACTATTTATTTTATTTTATATGTATGTTTTGTCTTGGATCTGTAGATGCATCACTTGCATATAGTGCCTGATGAGACCCAAAATGGTTGTTGATTGCCTGAAATGGGAGTTACAGACCGTTGTGAGCTTACATGTGGGTGCTAGGAGATAAACCCAGGTCTCTGTAAAATCAGGGAATGTTCATATCAACTTAATCATCTCTCCAGTCCCAGAGACACATTCTTGAAAAGTTAAACATACATATAATATACAGGCCTGAAATTCAGTCTAAGAGAAGTTAAAATACATCTACACAGACCTGCACACAAACATTCATAGCAGCTTTATTCATAGTAGCTCAAACTAGAATGGATCCAAAAGTTTGTTATTTAAAGTAAATAAATGAAGTGTGTATTTCTTGGAAGTAAAAAGATGAGGTCAATACTTAAAATGACAAATGACTCTAAAAATATCACACTAACTGAAGAAGCTAGATGTAAAATGCTATACTGTATGGTAACATTTATATGAGCTTGATATACACACATGTATACACAAAGTGTGGGATACCTCCCTATGAGCTATTTTCTGAGGATGGAGGTATACAGAGGCCCCTCAAACATAACAAGTTATTGCCAATGCTGTTGGTTGTCCACCATAATGATTTTATTAGATCTTTTTGCTGAATGCACCACAGACTTGGGTTGAAGTCATCAAAGCTCTCCCCAGGTTGTGCACACCATAAGTTATAATAATAATGTACATGACAAGACATGCCTTCCTATGCAACAACAGCATGACTGTTACAGGATAACCAACAGCTCTCTTCGTGGCTTTGAAGCTGGTTCTTCCAGAGGGAACTCATGCCCTGTGCTGTAAACCTCGTGAAGAACAGTCACAAGGATAAAGTCATGCTTCTTAGGTGAGAACTTAACACTGCTACTTTATTAGGTGCACATGGTATCAAACGTCGCTCTCAGTGTTTATCTCCATACCCACAAATCATTGCTACTCTCAGGCTCTGTCAGAGAAGCTTCTCTGTATAGCGGGCAGTCGTAAGTATGGCTCACAACTGATCAAAATGAAAAGAATGGTTTTATTTTATTTTGGCTTTTGGAGACAGGGTTTCTCTCCATAGCCCTGGCTATCCTGGAACTCATTCTGTAGACTAGGCTGGCCACAAACTCAGAAATGCCTCTGCCTCCCAAGTGCTAGGATTAAAGGCATGTGCCATAGAACAATAATTTACTGTGGAGTAGTCGACCCTAAATGTGATGTCTATTTTACACATTTTCCCCCGAAAGCTTAGAGAACATCGGGGAGAACACACAGAAAGAATGTACAAGCCAGCCATCAAGGAGGATTGCTCTGAAACCGTGTCTTCTGGTCATGATATCCTCATCATTGATCTCCTGAACTCCCTGAAGTCATGGCTACCTACCCAAGATCCACAAAACAGACCCCATCATCGTTTCTTGATGTACAGGGGAGGACCTAGTGAGATTCCATTGCTCAGTGAGAGTCTAAGGGCAGGCAGTTAATAAGGACTGGAGAAAGTATTTTTCTTTGTGAAGCCACTAACAAATTAACAACTCTCAAATTATCCTCATACAAGTAAGCATAACTAAATGCAACGAGTCACTAATGTTTTCTCATGTATATAAATACACTACATTGTGTTTATCCGTGCTTTTTCAGTGAACGTTAGGGCACTTGGGATTGCAGTAGGAAAGTCCCAGAAGCTGTGGATGGATTGGAAGATCATCTCAACACAACACTGTTAAGTCTTCCAACTTATCAACAGGTTTTTTCATTTATTTAGTAATTTAAATGTTTCCTTCAACAATGATTTATAGTGTTTTGTTAAATGTGAAATTCTTATTCTAAATGGACTGATTTTCTTAATTTTATGTGTAAGTCCATATTTACTTTTAACAGTAGCAACCCCTATATATGAGCATCATCTCTAGCTTAAGAAAGAAAGTCGGAATTCATTCTGAGGATCTTATGTTTGTCTGGTGAATAAAGCTACAGATTTTATTCAGATTCTATAAAGACCTCAGGTGGTAGACAAGTCTAGAACACTTGGGGAAATATGTTTCTGCACATTCTCATTGTACATAGTACTAGACTTCATAAAGGCATTTTCATAGAAACATATGCTGCACTCTGACTATGTATTATATATTTTTTATATTATTATATCTAATATTAATAATTAGGTATTTAGAGGGACCACTGCAGTGTCCCTCTATCATCTTCTTCTCCTTCCTTCCTGAACACACTTTTAAAATTCCCAAATCCAATATTAGCAGAAGGAGAAATAGCAAACAACAGCATGCTAGTAGCTTCTTGTAAGTGCTTATAGGAAAGTTACAGAAGCCATCAAGGTCATGAGGCCAAAGGCAACATTACAAACAACACACTGCCCAGAGGAATGGCCCAGCCATTCGAGCCAAAGGCTACCTCTCTGCGCACATCCATTTGGTCATCTTCAAAATGAAAACAATAACCACCTGTAAAGAGAATACATATTGGATTGTAGCCCATGGTGCCCACACTCCAACAGCAGATGATGTACTGTCGTACAAAAGGAAATATAAAACCTTCTGGGCTGAAGGTAGGTCAGTGGTTGAGAACACACTCGGTGTGCCAAAGGCCCTAAGTAAATCCCCAGCACTGTCAGGACAAAAGAAATGAAAATCTAGGAAATTCAGCTTATATTTAATTATTTAGCACTTGAAATTTTGCTCTTGTTTATGCTTTATAAGTATACATGCTATAATATAGTAGCATATTTACATACTATATTAAATTAACAACCCCAACTTCTTGGTTTGTGTTCAAACACTTCATTTTCTTTTATTATTAGTATTTTACTGTGTGTGTGTCTCTGTGTGTGTCTGTCTGTGTGTCTGTGCGTGCACACATGGGCAAGCAATAAGGGGGTTGATCATGTGCCCTGCACAAATGTGGAGGCCATAGGACAACTTCATAGAGCTGGTTTTCTCTTTCCACCCTTTCATGTATTCCTGGGATCAAAATCAGGTTTCTAGGTGACTCTACCCACTGAGCCATCTCACTGTCTCTCAACTAGTTTAACTGATGAAGGCTACGAGATTAACTTTTTGCTTGATACAGGGAAATGTTAGCTTCTCAGGGAATGGTAGTTACCATCAAAATGGCATTGATGTAGCTGAGGGTGAGGCTTGCTGGTAAAGCTCATGCCTTCCATGAGATTTACACACTTACATACAGTTTTCATTTCCTCTTTTCTGTTGCGGAGAGTGAGATTATGGGACACATTAGCACACACTTACATAGTTTTCATTTCCTCTTTTCTGTTGCGGAGAGTGAGATTATGGGGCTCATTAGCACGAAAGGCAAAATTTATCAGAGTGAATCAAAACTGTTATGCCAGCCATAGGATCAATGCTTTTACCATAATCATCTAAAAGTATGGGAAAACAAAGTCCAAGAGAAACAAAGCATTTTAACTTCCATGCCCTTAGCAAGCATTTAGGAATCTGAAAATTATGTACTGCTGAGCTCCATTTAAGATGTACAGAAGCCGTTTGATTTCTTCCTGTCTTCTTTCTTCAACCCTGGGACTTGCTAGGCTACGCTACTGCTCCCCCCACAGAGCTCCTAGTTGTTAACCCTCCTGCTCTGCACACTGAAGCCCAGGATCTTGGAACTATGGGAACTCCAGACATCTCTCAATTCCTCCAATTACTTCAGTTCAGGATTCAGGCGCCTAATCTGGGCCTGGCGCTCTCCAGGCCAGCTTCCCTGCCATTCTTTGCGAGAACTGTGTGTACAGCATTAGACTTACTTTCCCAGAAGTGCTTCTGGGACCAGAGTCCACACAAAGGGGCTGTTAAACGTGCTTCCCTCCCTTTTGGCTCAGCTGGCTCCTGAGCCTCAGGTCACACACAGCTCACAGTTCCTATCAACTTTTCCCAAAGGATCCCTGGGCTCCTGCAGGAGCCAGCCCGTCCCTGGGGCAGGAAGTTCTGTTTACACTGTCTTGGAGCCAGGTGCTCATCCATAAAAGGGAAAAGAGCCCTTTAGGAAAAGGGCTGGGTGCTTGGAAACTCTTTAAAAGTGAAAGCCCCAAGGCTGCTGTCTGTTGTTCTGCACTTTGGCTTGATACAGTTTTTCTGTACACAAAAGCACAGGCTGTGGGGTTTGGCTGAACAGTACAATAGAAACCAACATCCAATAAACAAAAAGTGTGAAGAGAATGCCACAGGAACCCTCAACACTGCATAACTGGGCCAAATTACTGTTTGTTTGTTTGTTTGTTTTTGTTTTTCCTTTTCCGTTGATGTAAGAGGTTACAGGTAGATATCAGGTGTCTTTCTTCAATCTCTGTCTTTTTCCATTTACTTTTTTCCATTTATGTTAATAGTGCAGGGGAGGTCAGAGAACAACTTTCAGGAGTCAACTCTCTCTTTCTACCATGAGTTCGGAGATCAACACATCCAGCTTGATTAGCAAGTGCCTTTACAGCTGAGCCAGCTCTCTAGCTCCACCCTGCTATTTCATTAGCCTTCTGGAGCAGAGTTCTGAAGGATCACTGTTAAGTGAACAACTGTCTCCGTGGTGGTTTGGATAAGAAGGAATAGTCATGCAGACTTTGAAATATTATGTCCTTATAGCTGCCTCCAAATTTTCACATGGTGTCCAGCAAGGAAGCTCTGTTCTCTCTGTTGCAGACAAATAGGTCAGTGACACATACCACAAGCATGTGTGAGAGACAGGAAATAGATAGCAATGCGGTGGGATGGGGGGGGGGGGGCTTTGGGAATCACAACTCTCAGGGGACTCTTAACAGGTAATGTTATTAAATCAAAATGTGAGGTATTAGAATTTCTATTATTTAATAGTAATTGCACAGTTATTAGGAATTGTTACCAAGTTTTGGGTTAGGGACATTAATTTTAAAAAAAAATCTTGAAATAGGACCTGAATGGTTTAGATGGTAAGAGGTGATGAGACAACCCATTTGATAAGTTGTGTTGCACAGAACAGCAATTTGACAGGCTAGTAGCCACAGGACTAAGGAAGGTTCTTGTTCTGGTTGTCTAGCTGTTGCTGTAGTTAAGATGACAGAGACCTTTGAATGTTTATGAGAAAGAAGGAAAGTCAGTAGAAATATGGAAGTATGATGGAGGTTATGGAGTGGCTCCCCTGACAATCAGATTTCTCACATGAGGCATCTAGATTCCTTTCTTCATATTCTAAAACTCTCCCTCATCTCATGGCAGTATGTATTTTTCTTCTTTTAAAGATCACCAATGACTTCCAGATTGCACAAACAGCAAGGCTACTTTTCACTGTAATAAGTGCAAGCCTGATTTTGAGGGGAGGGGCAGAAATGTCCTGGCTGGCATTTCTCTTCTCTTCTCTTCTCTTCTTACTTTCTTTCTTTCCTTTTTTTTTTTTTTTTTTTTTTTTTTGGTGTTTTGAGACAGAGTTTCTCCATGTAGCCATGTCATGGAATTCTCTCTGTAGTCTAGGCTGGCCTTGATCTCTCAAAGATCTGCCTGCTTCTGCCTCCTAAGCACTGGGATTAAAGGCATGCACCACCACCCCCCATTGGCATTTTATTTTTTATGACATATGAAATCAAGGCAACTGGGATAGATAAAATATTTGAAGAAGAATTACATAGATGTTTTAAGAGCATTGTGAAAGGGCTGGAGAATAGGTAGACTAGAGAAGTGTGAGATTGCCAGGAGTGTGTTGCACCCTGGGAGGCTGGTGTTGGAGCATTTCCAGTCATCTCTGTCTGGTTAGTTGGGCTGTCCCTCAGCAGCCCTCAGTGGCCTCGTACATGGCAAGATGGAGAATGTGCTGAGATCATTTGGATTTCAAGCTTGCCAGGTATGCAAGGTTTGCATCATAGGCCACAGGATCCAACCTGCACATCAGGACAAGTCATGAAGAAGGGCCCATAAATGGGAAAGAGTGGAAGGGAAGGGGAGTGAAAATGGTCTAGAGAGAGGAAGGGTGACTGTGACAGATCTGAGCAAGCTTCAGGGACAGGCTATGGGTCAGTGAGGAGAGTGTCTGAGACTGAGGGTGGAGCCATTCAAGAGATAATATGGTTTAGACTTCTTAGCCTGCACTGTGAGAACAGGAAGCCAAAGCTAAGCAGAGAAACGGGTCATTAGGTCAAAGATCTAGGAGGTCACAGGGTCACATATGCCCAGAATAAGGGCAAATGTGAAGATGAAGACGAATGAGATTCTGAAGTTTTCCAGGAGCAGTGACAAGTGTCTAGTGGTGGCCTCAGCAGAGGGGCTCTTCAAGCTTCCTTGATGAGGGACAAACAAGGAAGAGGAGGAGGAGCTTGAAATGCAGTGATGCTCAAGCTTCCAATTGCAGGGCATAGGCTTTCAACCCGTAAGTTAAATGTGTATTATTAGCCAGTGCCATGAAAAGTTAGAGAATACTAAGGTATATGGTGGCCGTTGAATGCTAACAAAGGGTCTTGCTGTATAAATGACACCAGGACTTCCCAGAGGGGACTGAGTCTATCCTCTGTTTCTCCTCCTCCCTTCATTGCCCATAGTAGCCACAGGTTTGGACACTCTCCAGACGACATGGTTGACACTTTCCTCCAGCATCCAGGCCCTGCTGGTCTCAGTCCCAAACAGTCTAGAACAGGATACAAAGGTTGACTCTGAACTTCCCTGATATTCACTGTCCCCCGCACCCACCTCTCCCACCAGCTCCCTACAACAGCTAGAACTGTTTTCTATTTCTTCAAGGCAGCAAGCACTCATCACATCTAGGTCTTTACCATGTTCCCTGACACACCAACTCCAGCCTGTGTTATAACCTCAGAACTCGGTGTAGTAAGCATTCTCTAATGTCCACAAAACACTCACCACACTGAAGTGTAACTCTGGAATAAAGTATCTATTTCTTCTACCTGAGCATCAGCCCCAGAAGACAGGGTGAACATGGTACTTGGCAGAACTCCTAACATGTGCCAAAAATGTGCCCAGTAATCTTGCTCGGAATACCCAAATTACCGTTAAAGTGCACAAGACCCAGCATTCTCTGAAGTGTGGGAAAACAAATGACTCCCCCCAAATACATATGTAACAAATTCCCATGAAGTATATACACCCAATGATCTTCCAAAATATTTGAAAAACAACTCCCACAAAGTGTATGAGACCCAGTGATCCCAAAGCACATGAAAACAAAAAGCTTCCCAAAGTGTATAAACCTACATTGTTTAAAGTATATGGGACCCAGTGACTCCCCAGGTCTATAAAACACAATGACCCCAAAGTGAATGAAAACAACTCCCTAAAGTATATCAGCCCTAATCCCCTAAGTGTGGGATTCAATGACCCCCGAAAGTATATAAGATCCAGTGATGTACCTAAAGTATATGTGAACCAAAGACACCCCCAACAACTCCCCAAAGTATATGGGACCTAGCTACCCTTAAAAGTGCCATTTGTCTCATATTTAAGTGAATGAAGAACTCATCAACCATTGACAAGACAGTGATCACAGCATTTGGGTTCTGGAATTGCTGTAGTATTTGCAAGACCCCATTCTGTGCTCAAACTCCCCCCACCCCCAAACATAGGCCTCACCTATGAGCAGAGTTTGCCTATCACCAGGCAAGGACTCTTAAAATATACATATTCTTTAAATAATAAGAAATAAGTAAAAGGTCTTTAATCCTGACAACTCCTGTATTAGTCATTTTTTTTCTGGGGCTGTTATAAAATACCACAACCAAAGATACCTTAATAAAGAGAGAGTTTGTTTTGGTTTACAGCCCAGAGAGGTACAGAACCCAGCACAGGAGGGAGACATGGCAGCAAGAGCAGGGTACTGGGAACTCCCATCTCCAGTAAAAACACAAAACAGAGACCAAAACTGAATCTATACAATCCCAAAGTTCATCCTGACCACTCCAAGGAAGCTTCAACCACCTTGACATCCCCAAACAGCCCTACCAACTGGAAACCAAGTATCTTAACACCCAAGCCTGAAGAGGACATCTCATCCAGTCACCACAACAACCACCTTAAGATTGCTGTTTCCCAGCCAGGCGTGGTGGTGCACACCTTTAATCCCAGCACTTGGGAGGCAGAGGCAGGCGGATTTCTGAGTTCGAGGCCCGCCTGGTCTACAAAGTGAGTTCCAGGACAGCCAGGGCTACACAAAGAAACCCTGTCTCAAAAAACCAAAAAAAAAAAAAAAAAAAAAAAAGATTGCTGTTTCCCTCTCACAAGGCAGGCAAGAAAAGATGATAATTTTTAAAATGTAAAAACATGAAAGGAAGTATTTACAGCTCTAACATAGCAGAAAAGTACAGGTTTCATTCCACCTCAGAACTACATTTTCTACTGCTGTGAGACACTGTGAAACATTCCTAGCCATGAGAACTGCTCATTCAAATCTAAGGACAAATCGTTTCTTAAAGGAAATTAAATTAGAAACTCTCTATTTAAAGTCAGAAGATTCGGCACTTATAAACTAGACTGGTAAGAGAAAATCAAGAAATGCCTTATCTCTGTGTAAATGTAAGCTTGTGGGGCGGTTAGCACAGAACAGGGGCACTCTGCCCTAACTCACTTTGTCCAGGAGAAACTGGCTCAGGGGACAGAGGATCTGTGTTTCCCAGCTAAGATCAGGGACATCAGAATTCAGTCAGTTGTTCTTGTGGTCCAACAAGTGAGGCTAAAGAAGAGGCTAAATCGTCTTTCATTTTTCATTTTAGAGTCATATGACTCCTAAATATATTTCTTATATAATAAAATAAGTTCTTTTCTGATGTTTCTTACATCTGAAACAGTTGTGATTTCTCAATAACAATTCCTTGGCTAGGCTTTACCATAACACATGAAGAAAGTCTATTTTTAGCTTTGCCTTCATGGCAGGAAAACACAGTCATATGTGGAAAATGATTTCACTAAGTCACCTGTCTTAGTCAGGGTTTCTATTCCTGCACAAACATGATGACCAAGAAGCAAGTTGGGGAGGAAAGGGTTTATTTGGCTTACACTTCCATACTGCTGTTCATCACCAAGGAAGTCAGGACTGGAACTCAAGCAAGTCAGGAAGCAGGAGCTGAGCAGAGGCCACGGAGGGATATTCTTTACTGGCTTGCTTCCCCTGGCTTGCTCAGCCTGCTCTCTTATAGAACCCAAGACTACCAGCCCAGAGATGGTCCCACCCACAAGGGGCCTTTCCCCCTTGATCATTAATTGAGAAAATGCCTTACAGTTGGATCTCATGGAGGCATTTCCTCAACTGAAGCTCCTTTCTCTGTGATAACTCCAGCTGTGTCAAGTTGACACAAAACTAACCAGTACATCACCCATTGAGCAGTTCACAAGATGCAGCAGGACAAATTAGAGTTCTTGAGGTTCTAGTAATGCTTGCAGGCAAAGAAGAATCCTTACAAAACCCTCTTGGCATCACAGTAGGGCACTAGGTAAAAGGCAGAAGGTACAGAGTGCAACATACAGAAAGAGAAAGCTAGCAGCAATCAAATCACACCATATACTTGTATGAAAATTTCATTATGAAAACCATTATTTTATACTAATATATGTAGATGAATACCCCATTTCAAGTGGGGGTTGTTTCCTTTCTCCATTTGTGAAAATTCTGTATCATTTCCCTTTTTAAGAGCTATGCCTAAGCTCTAATATCTTTAAATTATATGTCAAGAACAAGAGAATCAGCAATGCCCAGTCAGCCTACTATACTGTTTTTGCTAGCAACCAAGCTGCCAACAAAATGTATTTAATATATAAATATATAATTTATAGATAAATATGTAATAAAATACATTTTATATGCCCAGGAAACTAATATGTATGTGTATATATACATAATATATAATATATACTTATACATATTATATATAGTATGTACATATACATATATGTGTTGTATATATAATATGTACATGTACATATTATATATACATATATATTATATGTAGGTCTATATATGATATTTTATAAATGTCACAAAAGGAACTAAAGAAATGGCTCATCATATTAATATATTGCAGAGAACCCAGATTTGATTCCAAGCATCAACATGGAGGTCCATAATTTTCTGTAACTCCATTCCCAGGAGATATAACACCCTCTCTGGCCTCTGAGTTCACTGCATGCTCATGATGCAGACACACATGGTACAGACACACATGCAGGAAAAACACCCATAAACATAAAATAAAAAGATGGAGCAGAGACTGAAGGAACAGTCAACCAATGACTGGCCCAACTTGAGACCTATCCCATGGAAGAGAATCAACCCTGACACTGTTAATGATACTCTGCTATGCTTTTAAACAGGAACCTAAGATAACTGTCTCCTGAGAGGTGTCAACCAGCAGCAGATAGAAACAGATGCAGAGATCTGCAGCCAAACATTAGATGGGGCTTGGGAAGTCTTGTGAAAGGTCTGGGGATAGAATCAGCTGAGCTGGAGAGGTCAAGGACACCAGAACAAGACCTGCAGAGTCAACTCACCTGGGCCCAAGGGGGCTCACAGAGACTGAACCACCAACCAAAGAGTATGCAGGGGCTGAACCTAAGCCCCCCCCCAACATTTGTACAGATGTGCAGCTTGGTCTTCATGTGAGTCCCTTAAAAATTGGAGCAGGGCTATCTCTGACTCTGTGGCCTGCCATTGGATCCCCTTCCCCTACCTTGACTGCCTGTTTGGACCTCAGTGGGAGAGGAGGTGCTTAGTCCTGCTGGGACCAGATGCCCTAGGGTGGGATGATACCCAAGGGGAAGCCTCCCCTTTTCTGAGGAGAAGGGAAGGAGGTAATGGGGGGAGAGATTTACAAGAGCAATACTGGGAGGAGAGAAGGAGGAGGGCTGTGATTGAGATATAATGTAAACAAAAGCAATAATTATGGGGAAATTTTTAAAATATCTGGCCAACACAAATGAGAAAAAATGACTACTATTCTAGCTAAAGATTTTAAATAATTTGTAATTTCTAAGGCCTGAAATAATTTTATTCAAATCTCTAATTTTTTAATTTAATTTTAGACAAGGTCTTACTATATAACCCTGGTTAACCTGGAAAACTGTATATAGACAAGGCTAGCTTCAAATTCTCAGATATACCTGTCTTTGCCTCTTATGTGCTGGGATTAAAGGTGTGTATTAGGATTCCTGATCTGAAATCTCTAATTTTTATTATCACCATAAGCATAGCCATAAATGGTCAATAGGTTTGTCTAATCATGTCAGTTTAATGATATTTTCTGCTGTCCTCAATCTAAAGTTAAATAGTAGAAATATGTAAGGTGTTAAAATGCATCCTTTGTTGTGTGCATAGCTCCTTACATAACAAATTTCAGGATGCTCCCTTTGTTAGCTATGAAGATGAAATTGATGAATAATTCAGAAAAATATTGGGGAATTTGTAATGGATAACTTCATTTACTGTTAGATCCTGTTTCAATGTTGTCTTGCAACTACATTGAAAGATTACTTGGGAAACAGAGGTAGTTGGATCTTTGTGAATTCCAGGCCATCCAGAGCTACATAATGAGACCCTGTCTTAGAGAGAATAAAATAAAGGGAAGGAAACAGGGAAGGAGATGTATTCATATTTCATGCAATATTATGTATGTATAAATGTGTGTACATAAACATGAGTACATATACATATGAGTACATATGCATGCATATTAATGTTTGCCAGTTTTCTTTGACCTTTGGAATTAGAATGTCACTATGTGACCCTGGCTACCTGGAAACTAGTGTGTAGACCTGACTGACCTCAAACTTGAAGCAATCCTCCTGTGAAGTGGAAATTTCTGGGTTTTTTTTTTTAATAACTCAGTTGTGTCGTGTGATGCTTTGCTGAATGCAGACATGGAGAGGGTGCATGATGTTTAGAAAGAGTATAAATGAGACCACACAAACAGTGAGAGGACACTCTTGTATTGTTATCCCACGAAGGCTTCCCTGCTCTTTGCTGGTCTCCATTGGACTTTACTTTGTAGAGAGAAATGTGCCAAAGAACTTTTCGTGGTATTCCAGCTGCTTCTGTTGACTCATTCTACCACTAAACGTGGATGTTTGGTGTTTGCTATTGAGCTGGACTGCTGGCATCCTGACAACCAAGAAGGGAAGCACCCCCAAGGAACGACTTCTAAACAGGTCCACAGCACTCTTTTCCTTAAACCAGCTTCCCCCCTAACTCTGGTCAATGGGTTAAAAGGGAGGTTGAAACATTTAAGCTCCCTAAATAAAGTAAGTTTTGAAAAAACCTAAGTCTACACTCCTGCCTTTCCTCCTGAGTGCCAAGATTACAAGCATTCAATGTTAGATTTTATTTTCTAATGGAACTGGGAGGTCATTTGTATCTAGACTAAGAAATACAACTTGGTTAAGGATATAAATTTTAAAATAGTTTCTCTCAATCTTCAAATTCAAAGACAAAGTGTATACACCAACTAAGAGTTGATGATAACAGAAGGCCCCTATTTAACAAAAGTTCCCAAGGCACTTGATGAAAGAGACCCTTCCTGTCGGGTTGATATTGGGTCAAATTCCTTGTATTCCAGTGCCCCAGACAAAGAAATGAAATGATTTATCCAAGGAAAATCAGAAAGTTCAACTTGTAAAACAGTGCGGGTGCCTGGGGAGGGGGACAGTATTTTTTTATGCCCATTCAACGGGCATTTATAGAAGGTGGCAACAGTCAGTACTATGTGGGACTGCCAAGTCACACAGACAATAAGCAGAAGGACCCAGGGATAGTATGTGGCACCAACTCAGTCAAATTCAATGTGTCCAGAATAGGTAGCACACAGGGCATGAAGACTCCAGGGAAGGCTTCTTACTCAAGAGGCTGCCTGGACTGAGTCACGAAACTGGGAGTTTAGACTAAGTCATTTACCTGGTAATCTAGAAGTGCAACAGGTATATTTTACAAAACAATTAAAATTAATCTGCAGGCTATTTATGTGTCCATATGTGTGTTCTGAACCACAGAAAATTAGTTTGTATGACAATCTGCTTCAGCTACACTTTAATACAGCAAGCAAGCTGACAATCTTGGCTTTTGTTAAACTCAGTTTGGCCCTGCATTGAGAACACTTTCAATAATGTGTGGACTTTTCTTTGGTAGCCAGTGAAAGCATAACATGAAAAGCTCAAAATGTCCAGCTTCTTGTATCAGAAAGAATAAGGGTAGAAGCCTCAGACTGCCTCTTCTTCCTTGACCGAGGACATGACTGTGCTCCTGGTCTTCCTAATTCAGCAGAAGCAAATTAAAATGCAGAATCTTGGGACTTCCGTGAAACTGCATTGTCAGGCTGCACAAGCCACAGAATAAACGGTGGAAGTCAGAGGACAGCTAGAAGGAGTGAGTTCTCTCCTAAGGTGTGGAACTCTGACGCTGAATTTGGGTCATTAGGCTTTGTGACAAGCTCCTTTACCTATCGAGCCATCTTGCCTGATTCTGAAATGTCAAGTTCCTTGACTGCGGTTCTAGTTACAAGCTGTGCTCAATTTGATAAAATGCATAAAGCTGTACCCTGAAGATATTGCTCTACATGAAATAAACAAAACACAATTATCCACACTACGAGCAGCAGCCTTGGTTTCACTAGTGTCTGAGGCTGCCGCTACAGCGGTAGCTTTCCCTCCTCCCAGAAGTCTACGCAGCAAGAGCCCACCCTCCATGCGGAATGAGTAACCTCCTCCTTACCCAGCTTCCTTTGCCCCAGTTAAACCTCCCAGAGATGAACAGAAAGCCTTCTCAGCTGACTGATTTTTTTTAACTTCCAAGATAACTTCCCAGAGATAGTTCTTCTGAAACAAATTATTTCCTTTGAATAAGAAAAATGTTAAAAGATACTGACTTAAGACAGTCTTGCTGAATCATCATTCTGATTTAAAGAAAAATTATTGCTGCCATTTTTAATTGAAAATAAAATGACTTTTTTTTTTAGTAATTAAAAAGCAGTTTATTAGACAGATAGAATTGAAAGTATGTTGGTCTAGCACTGATATCAAGTCAAACACATTAGGGGATTTCCCCTAAGATACAGGTTCACAGGAAGAGACCTGCAGTCATTCTACCCTTTTATTTACACAATATATGTTCTTTTCTAGATATCCAAACATTCACATTTTAGCTATCAAGACTTGGGCATTTTTCTTTCCTTTTATTTACATTTCAAATGTTTTCCCTGTTCCAGGTCTCCCCTTCAGAAACCCCCATTCTATCCCCCTCCACCTGCCTCTATGAGGGTGCTCCCCCACCCACCCACCCACTCCCACCTTCCTGCCATGGCATTCTCCTACACTGGGGTATGGAACATCCTCAGGCCCAAGGACCACTCCTCCCATGGATGTCCATCAAGGCCATCCTCTGCCACATATGTGGCCAAAGCCCTGGGTCTCTCTATGTGTACTCTTTGGATGGTGGTCCAGTCACGGGGAGCTCCAGAGGTCTGTCTGGTTGACACTGTTGATCCTGTAATGGGGCTACAAACCCCCTTAGCTCCTTCAGTCACTTCTCCAACTCTTTCACCTGGGACCCCGTGCTCAGTCCAATGGTTGGCTTCGAGCATCCCCACTCTGTATTTGTCAGGCTCTGGCAGAGCCTCTCAGGAGACAGCTATATCAGGCTCCTGTCAGCAAGCACTTTCCAGCATCCACAATAGTGTCTGGGTTTGGTGACTGTATATGGAATGGATCTCCAGGTGGGGCAGTATCTGGATGGCCTTTTCTTCAGTCTCCGCTCCACACTTTGTCTCCATATTTCCTCCTGTGAGTATTTTGTTCCCCCTTTTAAGAAGCACTGAAGCATCCACACTTTGGACTTCTTTCTTCTTGGGCTTCCTGTGGTTGGTAAATTGAATCTTGGGTATTCCGAACTTTTGGGCTAATATCCACTTATCAGTGAGTGCATACCACGTGTGTTCTTTGGTGACTAAGCTACCTCACTCAGGATATTTTCAAGTTCTATCTTGCCTTCAAATTTCATGAAGTCATTGTTTTTAATAACCGAGTAGTATTCCGTTGTGTAAATGTACCACATGTTCTGTATCCATTCCTCTGTTGAGGGACATATGGGTCCTTTACAGCTTCTGGCTATTATAAATATGACTGCTATGAACATAGTAGAGCATGTGTCCTTAATTCATGTTGGAGCATCTTCTGAGTCTATGCCCAGGAGTGGTATTACTGGGTCCTCAATGACCAATTTTCTGAGGAACCACCACACTAATTTCCAGAGTGGTTGTACCAGCTTCCAACCCCACCAGCAATGGAGGAGTGTTCCTCTTTCTCCACATCCTTGCCTGCATCTGCTGTCAACGAGGTTTTGATCTTAGCCATTCTGACTGGTGTGAGGTGGAATCTCAGGGTTGTTTTCATTTGCAGTTCCCTGATGATTAAGAATGTTGAACATTTCTTTAGGTGCTTCCCTGCCATTAAGTTTTCCTCAGTTGAGAATTCTCTGTTTTGCTCTGTTCCCCATTTTTTAATAGGGTTATTTCGTTCTCTGGAGTCTAACTTCTTGAGTTCTTTGTATATATTAGATATTAGCCTTCTATCAGATATAGGATTGGTAAAGATCTTTTCCAATAAAATTACTTCTTGAAATATTGAATTTGAGAAACTTTTCAAAACTCTTTTGTTGATGTTGTTGTTTGTGTGTTTTTGAAATAGGTCTCACTATGTAGCTCTGGTCATTCTCACTATGTAGACCAGGCTGGCATCAAACTCAAGAGATCCTCCTGACACTGCCTCCCAGGTGTTGGAATTAAGGTATATGCCACAACACCTGGCTAATCTTTATGATTCTTCCAAAAACTGAATTTAAACTTGAGATTCCTGTTTCAGTTTCTTAAATGCAGGAATCTCATGACCCTCTAAGCATTTATAAACACTATATAAAAGCATCACTTGTACTTGAACATGGCAGGTTGATTAATTACCTTTAAATATTTTCAGATTGTGTGTGTGTATGTGTGTGTGTGTGTGTGTCTGTGTGTTTTGTCTGCATATTTCTATACACAGGTGCATTCCTGGTGCCATGGAGGTTAGAAGAAGGTGCTGGATCCCCCCAGAACAGGAGTTCTTGTGAGCCAACATGTACGTGCTAGGAACTGAACAAGAGTCCTCTATGAGAGCAGTGAAGCACTATTAGCACTATGACCAAATATCTGATAAAGCAACTTAAGGGGGAACTTTTTGTAAGACTTATTTTTATTTATGTGTACCTGTGTCTGTGAGAGTCTATACCAAGAGTGGGTATCTGCAGAGGTCAAGAGGTCAGATCTCCTGAAACTGGAACTACAGGCAGTTGTGAACTGCCTGACTCGGGTTCTTGAAACCAAACTCTGGTCCTCTAGAAGAATAGCAAGGACCTGGAGGAAGGTTTTAGTTTAGCTAATGATTTGAGGGTACATAGTCCACTATGGAAGCCGTGGAGGTAAGTGGCTTCATGGTGGCTGAGCCTAGGAAAGCATTATCCCTAGGTGGTGCTTCTAAAGCAAGATGCCCTAGCGTATCTCTTTTCTAAGCCTCTCGGTTTTTATTGCCTGATGTTTATTCCCAAATTCTTTATAATAACCTTTTAATGCATTGTTCTTAAACTATACATACTAAAGCTCATATTAAGCCCCACCCCAATATCATTTCAAATTTTCAAGACTTCATAATTCAAGTTTAAACCTTGTAGTTTTCTAATGAATTAAATTCCACTCACAGAAACAAAAACCTCTTTATTCACTGAAAGTTCTTTCTTACACACCAGAAAATATTAGGTTAAGTGTAATCTTGTTTTCTTTTGTGTTTTGAGACAGAGTCTGTCTACATAGTTCTAACTGTCCTGAAACTCGGGCTGGTTTTGAATTTACACCAGTGTGCCTTCCTCTGTCCCCTTAGTGCTGGAATTAAAGTGTGCAGCTCCACACCTAGCTAGGTTCGTTTTATAGTTTTAATGAGATTCTAAAGAACAGGCAATCTGATAATTCAATTCTGCTAAAAATGTCAGGCAAAAACATTTCAGTGGTCTTAATTCCTATTTGTCATAAAAGAGAAATTCTGTAAGCTTTATATCACTATATATCCATTACCATGTAGTACAGAAAGCATTACTTTTTCAAAAATAATTTTATTAAGTAGATAATAGAGCATTTTATAGGCAATGTTTTAGTGCAGTAACACATTACATTATAATCACCTCTTTAGTTACTTACATGTCTATCAAACATTTAGCATGTTTTTTGTGATAAGAGCATTTGGAATCTTTCCTGCAGGCTTTGTGGACATAAAGTGACCCCATGTTTCCAACGGTGATAAGTCCCAGGTAAAATAACATGAGCATTGCCTCCTCTTGGGCTGTGGCTGACATTGTACCCATTAAGCACCTTCTCCCTCATCCCCTCACTGCCCCTGGTAACTAATATTCTGCTCACTTGTTCTATGAGGTCAATGTTTTTATATTTCCCAGATAAGTAAAACGTAGCGGGCCAGAGCGAGTGGGGCCAGAGCAAAAGGGAAGGGGGGGAAAGAGAAGAAAAAAATTAAACGTAGCATCTATGTCTGGCTTGTTTTGCTTAACATTATCACTCTTATCCATGTTAGCAACAAATGACATAGTAACTCTTTGTGGGCTGAAATTATTCCACTCTGCAATAGCACATTTAAAAAATCCATCTACAGACAATTCAATGGGTTCTGTATCTTGGCCATACAGCTAGTATGTGCTTAGCAAGCACAGGGCCCTTGGTTCGGTACCAAGTACTACATAAAAAGTAAGGGGCACACCTTTCTATTATAAATAGTACTTCATATAGCATATCAAACAGACATCTGCTCTAGCCCATGTATATTGCAAACTAGATCTTTGATATGCTGATTTCATATCTTTGAGGATTTCACAATGGTGTGGCATTGGTAGATCATATAGTGAGTAAATTTTAGTTTTGGGTGTTTGTGTTGTTGTTTGTTTGTTTTCTGGTATTGTTTGTTTGTTTTTGAATACTTTCTGTACTATTTTCCTTAGTGACTACAGTAACTTACACCAGTAAAGTAGGAGTTCTTCATCCTCACCAGCAAACATTTCTTTTTGACTTTTTAGTTTAGTTCTAATACAGGTCTAGTAGAGATGGTCTCTATTGTGAGTTTGGATATGCATCCCTTTGATTAGTGAGTTGGGCATTTCTCATATTTTTCTTCATCATTTGTATATCTTCTGTTTGAGAAATGCATATTCAGATTCTTTGCCCACTTTAATCCTTAATTTTCTTATTATTAGCTCTCTTCGCTGTTGCTTTCTTCAGTCCTTTTGTGTTCTGGATATCACCTCCTGTTTGAATGAATTAGTTTTCAAATGCTTTTTCCCATTCTGCAAGTGTGATCTTCAAGGAATTGGGTGGGATGTAAGAGAATGTGTTGGAGGAACTGGGTTATTAGTACCTTGCGAACGCCAGGGAGAGACTAGAAACAGGAACTTCAGAAGCTAAATATTTTGCAAACAGGTTATAGAAACAAATCCAGAGCCTAATGTAATAAAAATGCCTGGCAAAAGAAAAATTCTAGTGAGGATGTTAATAAATCTAAATGAGACTTGAAAATGAGGTTGTTTGTTTGGAAAACAGTTCTCAAAAATTAAATACCATATAACCCGTAAGTCAAACCTCTGTATGTGTGTGAATGTGTGTGTATATATCCAAAAACTTAAAATGTGTTCACATGAGAATTTAGACAAATAATACCCATGTGGTGGTGGCACTTGTCTTTCATTCCAGCACTTGGGTAGAGGCAGGTGGATCTCTGAGTTTGTTTTTGAGCTGAGGTCTGCCATTTGCCCAGGAAGGCCTCATACTCCTGCGATCCGTAGTCACCTATGCATCAGCTAGTGTCACCACTGTCAAGGCCATGTATTGGGAGAAGTTGTTATCCTCAATTCTATCTAAAATCAGGTTTGCACTGCACCGGGAGGAATCCCAAGAAGCACAAAGCAAATATCTCAGCCTACAGAGTTCTGTTTCATCCTCCAGCCAAGGGTCCCAAACTTCTTTCAGTGAACATCATCTGCCAAGTACTGGTTCCAGTGAACATCAGCCTGCCAATAACTTGCTGATCCAGATGCAGAAGTTTGAGAGCTCTTCTGGTAACAGTTGGATTAAACTGTTGACTTCTGAGAACAGGCAGCTCAAAGTTCGAAACTTTCTAGCACAGGTTACTGCTAAATGCTCATAACCTAATTAAAATATGCCAAGCCCGAGAACATCAAATAAGTTTTAATATTAAAAAAACCCACCTTAGTCTCTTGGTTTTTTTTTTTTTCCTTGACACAATGCTACTAAGAGGATTTAATGGCTTTTAAAAAGTTTATAGTTTAATCCATACCTTTGCTTTAGAGTTCCATAAATTTGAAAATAATTCAATTAAATATACTAAAGGTCAGTGGCTAGGAGTGATGGAGAGCTAGAAGGTGCAAGGCCCTGGGATCCACCTCAAGCACTGTAAATTAAATACCCTAAAAGCTGACCATTAGGCACCAACAGTAAGTGTTGTGAGTCAAATTGTCCACTTTTCCTGCAGAAGAGAGGCCCAGGCTAGATGATCACAAGTGCCAGACCAGTTTGAGCAACACAGAAAGACCTTGCCCGAAACAAACAAACCCTTATGAGTGGGAAAAAGAACTCAAGATGCTTAGGCTGAGGAAGGTATCTAAGTATTTAAAAACTCCTTGAGTCAGCTCTCTCTTCCATACGAAGCTTCGCCAGCTGCTCTGAGAGCGAGGGAGCTCTACAAGCGAGTGGAACTGAGCTCCTTCCCGGGGTGGGGTGAGCACAATGGACCGCTGCGCTGCAGCGTCTGCAGTTCCCAGGGAAAAGGTGCTACAAGCCGTCTCTGCCCTGCGGGGCGGCGAGCGCCTGGCGGACAGTTTGTGCCGCGGGGCAAGGACAGGAAGCGCGCGTTTCTGCAGCCGCGGCTGGCCCGAGATAATGCCATTGTGTCCCAGGCGCGGCGACCGCTCCCACCGCCGGGCCAGCGCTGGCGTCGGGCTCCCTGGCTGCGAGCCAGTCAGTAATGCAGCCTGCCCGGAGGCGCGCGTCCCCTCCCGTCCCCTCCCGTCCTCTCCTGTCCCCTCCCGGAGGCGCGGCCACGCCTAGTCCTCCGCAGGAAACCTGGCCACAGCACCAGACTTCGTGACTTCTCTTTTACGAGCTGCGCCCACCCGGCCTGGCCGGGCTTTTGTTCTCAGCTCACTGAGCGCTGGCGCGGAATTTTAAAGCTGCAGGCCTGCAGGAGCGATGACAGAGTTATTGCAAAGATACAGTATCTTGCTGAGCCCTGCTGCCTGCACTGCAGCGCTGGGCTCTCTCAT
This sequence comes from Mus caroli, assembly GCF_978045245.1. Taxonomy (NCBI): domain Eukaryota; kingdom Metazoa; phylum Chordata; class Mammalia; order Rodentia; family Muridae; genus Mus; species Mus caroli. The sequence goes on from NW_028227256.1 coordinate 1,702,615, forward strand.
CACCTTTCCCAACACCTGCCTCTTCTGTGCAGCCTTCCATCAAGTATGATGGGAGCCCTCACCAAGGACGATTCTAGACATATTTAGCAGCAATATTGTTTGATTTCAACTAGACATTGTTCTAAACACAAAGGAGTTCAAGGCTGGGGCTTTGATTTTTGTTCTCCCCTCCTCCGGCTTCCCTATTCTTCAGGCTGTCAAGTTTCTCTGGGAAAATGGGATCAAAATGCTTGGCGACATTTCCACAATAAAACACTCACATATATATGAAATAAAACTTAATATATTTATTAAGATTTCCTTTCTAGTCGTGTCCAGATTATAACTCAAATCTACAGAAGTCAGATTTATGTCGACAGTTTCCTCCTAAAACCTTCAACAGATGGACAAGCAATGTAAGAATTCTGCTCCTAGTAGAACATTCCCAATAAGATGGAGTACCAGAAACGTCCTTCCCTTCAGAAAGCTCCTCACCGTGAAAAGGAGCAAATGGTTCTTTCAAGCCAGTGAATGATTTCATGACAAAGGAGGTAAAATAATTACTTTACTGTCTCAGGTTTCCTTCTTTTTTGAATAATTTATTTCTATTTTGTATGCATGGGTGTTTTGCCTGCGTGTCTGTGTGAGGGTGTTGGATCCTCTGGAGCTGGAGTTACAGAGCTGAGTTGCATGTGGGTGCTGGGAAATGAACCCAGAGTCCTTTGGAAGAGCAGCCAGTTCTTTTAACCTCTGAGCCATCTCTCCAGCACCCTGTTTTAATTTTGTTTGTTATAATTTTACAAATAGGAAAAAAAAAAAGGTATCTAAAAGTCTATTACCCTATATTCAAAGTGCTGGCGATTTAACCCAGGGCCTTGGAAACACTAAGCAAGCATTGTACCACTAAGCCATTAGCCTGTTTTCTCATCTATAAAGGGCAGAGTGGGTACCTTTTGAGTTACTGAGATGTTTCTAAAAGCAGTTCCTCTACAACAGGAAAATATCCATTGCGTAAAGGTACTTATTCAAGGTTTGATGAGGAAAATAAATATAATTAAAATGAACGTTCAAAAAGCAATATCAACATGTTTTAAGTATTAGCAGAAAGGGCCTATGGAAAAAAATCCTAGGGAATGAGTTTAATAAGAAAGATGCAAGGAAATCAAAGGTCTCAGAAAGAACACTAACAGACAGCCATAACAGATACAAAGTATCACCAGGCTGTCCAGGATCAACAAGCCACCATGCTGGCTCTACAGATATAAAGACAACACAATGAAATAGCATATGATCTCTATGTAATAATTTTCCTTTTTAAAAAAGTTGATATATTATTGAGCAGGTGCAGATGGCAACAAGGGGAAAGAACTGGGAATTCTAGAAGCCCAGGAAAACTGCAGCCAAGGAAGGGCAGCCTAAAATAGTCTGCTCTGAGCCAGCTCCCCCAGACCCTACTTCATAGACTGTGAACAGAATTTTGAGTGGTCTCAACACAAAGAAATGGCAAATGTCACAGTGGTGAGTATGCCAGTCAGCCTGACCAGATGACTGGAGGTTGTATGCAGCTATTGAAATGTTAATACTGAGTCCCATAAAAACACACATTGTGTGTGCCAATGAATATGTGTGTGTGTGTGTGTGTGTGTGTGTGTGTGTGTGTGTATACAGTGATCTGGGATTAGTTAATGAAAAGCTTCTAGCTAGGAAGACAGAAATGTGTTCCTGAAGTGCAGAGACTATGATGTCCTCTGCCTACATCATGGCAGAATGACCCAGGGAAATGAATGCATCATTTCTCTGATGATGATGTAGCAAGAAAGTCCTAGCGGTCTACAATGACAAATCTTTTATCTCTCAACTTAGAATAGAAATTTAAAACACCAGTTTTGAACGGTAAGTAGACAGATCAGCTTAATTTTCATATCTGTAAGGATATTGTAGTTACAAGTCATCCATCAGTCCACAGCCAAGAAGACTGTGGGAAAAGGAAGCCACCCCAGACCAATTTCACTTCCATTTATGATAGACAGTGAGCTGTGTAATAAAGGCAGAACAATGGATGTGGAATGTGCTCCCAGGGCCAGGGAGTAGGAACTTCCTTGTCAACTTTCTCAGGCCGGGCCTTCTCCCTGCCCACCTGCCTGTGGTGGCTGCTAGTTCCCAAGCCTGCATTTACTCCTTGAACCACACAAGTTGCTTTTTGTGTGGCAAGTGTGAGGAGGAGCAGAGATCAGAGCATTGAAAGATACCTGACATGAGGGTCCTGACCCTTGCTGACTTTGATTTCTCCTTTTATTAAATGGGATCAAAATACCAGTCTTTCATGATCGCTATGTGCACACATCTTCTCCAGCTCTGGACTCTAACCAACTCCTAGGCAGTTATTACAAGAAATGTTTCTTTAAATATATTTTAAACTAATTTAATACATTATATATTAATATATAATATACAGTACATTGTATGATATAAGATAATGTGTAATATATAACGTGATTATTATGTAAAATATATAATACAGAATATAGAATAAAGAAGAGAATATAGAATACAGAGCATAGAACATAGAGCATAGAACATAGAATATAGAATATAGAATACAATATAGACCATAGTATTTACAATGTAGAATGTAGAATACAATATATAGGATGTAGAATGTAGACTATAACATATAGAACATAGAAAATAAAAAACATAATATAGAAAATAGAATATAGAATGTAGAATTTTGAGTATAGAATATAGAATGTAGAATGTAGAATATAGAATAGAATTCAGAATACAGAATATAGAATGTATATGCCCACTAGTAAAATTACACTGAATTTTGGTCTCTTCATAGCCCCTTGCCATTCCCATGATGTCCTTTGGAGCTGGTGAGCAGCTCTCAGCAAGGCCCAGAACTGTCAGGGTGAGAAGCTGTCTGCTGTCAGCCAGCACTCAATGCAGGAGCTTCTTTCCACCTCGAGTTTCCTCCCTTGCTTCTTTCCTTCCACCATCTGCTTCTCAGTCATGTAGGCCTGATGCTGGCAAGAAAGTTTCAGAACTGTAAATTCCTCCATGAGACCACTCCTGTTCCCCAGTCTGAGTTCCTGGAGAGTTCAGGGTCATCAGACAATGACATTTCAGCACCTATTGGAATAAACTTGGAGTTTATCCCCCCTCCTACTCTTTGCTATTGATTGTCCCTTTGCTCTGACCCCAGAATGACTTAGCTGAATGTTAGCATTTGTATCCTGGATGTGCAGAGAATTGGTTGATATTTGTCTGGGCAGAAGGGAAGCACAGGGTGGGTGAACAGACAGTGCATCTCTCTGAGACAACGGTGGAAAAACGATAAGGTTAAATGTGGTGATAACACAGTGTCTGTTAGGTCAGAGAAGGGGCTGCTGACAGCCATGACTGCCAGACTCTGTCTTATGATTTTAGGAGTAGCCCCATCAAAGCAAACTCTTACTGCCCAATCTCATCTTTGACTTTCTTGTACTGCCCTTCAATTCCTAGAGGAGCTTTATGGGCTTCAGTTTTCCCCAGAGGACTGAAAATTAAAGATACCCATTGATGTCTCATGATTCTTGACCAGCTCTGTAAGTCTTAACCAAAAGCAAAGAAGGGTGGGGCAGAAGAGATAGACACTCAGATGAATACATCATCTATTCAATGAAATGATTCAGCTCTACACTGCTGAAAACACATGGAGTGTCCAATGCAGTATGTAGGAAGCCACCCCAAACTATGTGTGATCAAGATAACTTTGCTGCTAAATAAAAGAAAAACTCAAGATTTTCCATCATGGATTAGCTCTCCCTATCAGCTGGGTAAATAACATCTCAAACTATAAATGTAGTCAACACACTATACTCTCAGCACATCTGAGTGTCACTCACATATTCCAGAATGCTATATTAATTTGTAATAAACTCTTATCCAATGAAAAGGATAGGACAAGTCAGCATTGCTGTTATGATACAGAATCCAGGATAACACTCTGTCCATCACAGTGTTACAATAGAGGACAGATGTGGTTGTTTCATAATTAGCAAGTGCAAAGGTCAGATCCTTTTGAAATTCAGATCTCAAGAAGGAAGAAAGGAAAGGAGTGAGGAAAATGAGATCTAAATGCTGCATCTTCTCCAACAGAGAGCTTGTCATAAGCTCAATATGAGGGTGGCTTTAAGGATTTAAGAAACAGTGTTTCTAATACTCAACCTGACTGTCTCAGAAGATGACAAGGCACGAAGCCAGGCCTGTGGGTTGTAGGGGTCAGAAAACTGGCTCTGCCTCTTTACCACTTCTTAGTTGTGTGGCTGTGCAAATCACTTAATCTCTTTGTCTCTGTTTCCTCATGTGTAAGGTTAAGTAAGTAACAACAGCTCCCTTGCATGATAACCCCTCAAATCCAGGACACTCTATCAGGCTACTTCCTGATCAGAGTTTGTGCTACACTGAAGATAGGAAAGATGAATAATTATGTTGTTAAATGAAAGTCATCTAAATTAAAATAATTTATAATGTAGAATTATGTATATGTGTCAATGATATTTATAGTCATTATGAATAGTATTTACTGTCATATCTTAAGCAATTGCAAGGTTCTGAGAAACAAAGACATCTGGAGAATATTTGTATTAAAATATGGATAAATAAAATATGTTCCAAAAAAGTTAAACACAGAACTGACAAATTACCAAGAAATTTCACTTCTGCATATATTTACAAAATGATCTACTTTGATTCTCTGTTGCTATAATAACCGCAATGGCCAAAAGCAACTTAGGAAGGAAAGTTTTATTTGGTGTTTACATCCTGATCATAGTATATCATTGAGGAGAAACATGCCAGGAACTCAGATGGAAGCTGACACAGGGACCATGGAGAAACGTTGCTTACAAGCTTGCTATAAATGGCTTACTCAGCTTACTCTCTTATACAACCCAAGATGATCTTCCCAGAGACACCACCACCCACAGTGTGCTGGCCTCTCCCATATTAATGATTAATCCCCCCAACACACACAGAAAGATAATCTCAGAGACAGAGATATTCTCAACATGTGCCATAATTTCACTCTTTCTAAAGGCAATAAATTGTTCCATTGTGTGGATACCCCAGTTTTGTTCAGAATAACTTTTTTAAATAAAACAATCAATAATATGATGCTTCCCTACTATTTACCTATTAGTCATTGAATCCTCAACAATGGTATATGATTTTACAGCAAAAGAAAGCAAGAAACACAAAAGTTTAGACCCTGACTAAAGCACCTTGCGTATAACCAGACAGGGATTCACATTCTGGCAGATACTCTAGAAAACATTTGATTGTTTTTATGGTTCCAGAGATGGAATCCAGGAACTCACACATGCTAGGCCACACCCAATTTCTAAAAGTTACATTAATAACACAAAGTTTATCAATTATCCTTCTCACTGCTCCTTCCTTGCACAATGTCCCCTTAGTAGTGCACATACCAAAGGTAGTACCCAAGCTCCACTCAATCCTTCCCCAGAACTCTGGTTTCCATGCATGTTACTCATGATTCACTCTGCTGAAATGCACCAACTTCTATGATTGCCTGCCTCAAGTGCTCAAGCATGTCTATGGCCAGACCACCAATTAAGTATTCACTTGACATTTTTAGGGTTGGTTCACCTCATAAGCATCATTTGTTGCTATGACAGCACCTTTCTGAAGCCCCTCCAGTTGTGCTATACCAGTAGAGTGTATGCTACCCTATCTCAGCTTGACTTTGGACAGCAGGCATCACCATCAGCACATTGGATGCAGTGCATGGTGCATTCTATGTTCCTCTTTTTTTCTTGTCTATAGCCATATCCCCAGCACCAGAGAAGTACCTGCCTGCCAGTAGAGACTGGTAATAATTGGTTGAAAAATGTTTCAAAGAGACCAAGTATATGTCCATGGTAGAGTGACTGCCTCACATGCATAAATCCTTAGGTTTAGTCTCATCATTATGCAAAAGTAAAGCCAATGTTTGTCTCTGCATCATTTGTCACATTTACCCATGTTGGTTAGCTATCCAGTTATTTAATGGTTATGTTTCTGAAAAACCTAACATTATTTAAAGTTATTTTGATGACCAATTTGAGTGTTCAGATGAAGAGAAAAATTTTAATTGTATCTTATTTCCTGTCCCTGATAGGAATTCCTCAAGTAGAATAATCTTAATAAAGATATATATACACATATATACATATACACATATACACATATACACATATATACATATATAAACATAAACATATATATATGTGTGTTTATATGGTGCTGCAGTATAGTTTGTCATGGAGACTGTAAAAATTTTTTAACTATAATATTAGCAGATAAGATTGATTCTCCTCTTGAGTTCTGTCTACAATAAAAAATACCTCATCACTCATTACATAGCCCAGTCTAGCATGGAATTTATCAATCTAATTCAAGTTTAAAAATATATTTCTTGAATGTCTTCAAAGAACCTGAGGTCTATTCATGGTGATGATAAACCAAATACTGGCCCCAACACTGAGACATGTATAGTCTAAGATAGGCCTGTTCAGGTGAACTCCCTGAGATGATGGAAATATGCTATCATTTGTGCCCAGACAATGCAATAGGTCCAGCCTGAGTGTTGTGCCACTTTGGAAAGTTTCAGTATTTCATTGCAGAGCCTCCTGTGGTCTACAGAAAGATAACTGAGATAAAAATGTTGTAGCCACTGCATTTCTGGGATGTGTAGTGGACTGGGTCAAGGACGAGGAAGTGTGACAGGGGAAATGACTGTCTCCGAAGCGTGAGCAGGTGAGCTTAGGCCACTCATCCCTAGAGCCTATGAAATGCCAACTGTGGTAGTCAGTGTTTATAAGCCTAGTCTTTTTTGAGGTGAAATGGGGCAGGAGAAAGTAGAAAAATGTCAGACCCTTACAGGTCAGCTAGCCAGGTATACAAGCAGAAAAAGAAAGAGACTTCGTCTCAAACAAGATGAGGGCTGATACTAGAGTTTGTTGACTTCCAAACATCATATTTTACTGTGTGAGCACCTGCACTCACACAAACAAATGTGCACATGTACATACATGCACACACATTGTATACACACACACACACACACATACACACTTCTTTAAAAAAATGGGGGGGGGGAGGCAGGGGCAATAGCCACATCTTAGCAGTAGCCACACTTGCCTAAAGGTTGAGTGGGGAGTGACTTTCTACATGGTGTGAAGGAAGGATGGGGAGATGTTGGGGGATGCCTTGGTCTGCTTGAGGTTGCTGGCAGCAGCAGATTCAGTAAGGAATAAAGAGAGGATTATTTTGGTTCATGGCTCTCTTCTGATGTCAAGGTGAGTGTAGTGATGACATTGTCCTCGGAAGTGTGGGATGGGGGGGGGGAGGCTAAACTGACCCTTCTAGCTATAAGGACTGTACTCCAGTGTGACTTTCAGAGGGTACAAACCATGGGGAGCATGAAAGCCTGTGAGGAAGAATCAGGAGGAAGAGGCAAAGATTTGAGCAAGTCAGAGATGCCTGACTCACAGGCTGGTAGAAGGCTCTGCAGGAGAAGACAAAGAGGAGGGAGGCAGAGGGTCGCACAGTGCTTCCATGCCTGGCCTGAGGCGAACTTAAGTTCTCAGAGAGGTTATTTGTGTTGCGTAAAAATTTTGACTTTCTGACTGTGAGCACGAGAGGAAATGCCCTTCTTTGTTACTCCAGCAGCAATCAAGAAAACAGTTTACTCCCTCTGCAGTGAGCTGGCCCCTCAAGTGCAGTGGTGCTGCCTCAGGTCCCCTGACTTTCCTCCATCCCAGTCACCTCCAGCCTGTGCCACATGAAGGTGTCCAGACCTCTATGTCTCTGGAACCACATCTGGAGCCATTAGAGTTGAGAGCTGGCAAAAATTCTCTAGAGGTTTGAATTTATGGATCACTTAAAGTATCATAGACTTTTTGAGGAGAAATTCAGCAATACACAGAGAATTCATGCATTTGAACGAAGCATTCCTGCTCTTTTTAATTTAAAAAAAATGGAATTTATTGCATAAGTAGTTACATGGTAGATGATAGGCCATTCTAAGGTACAAGGGACACTAAGAATGCATGGTATGACCCTTCCTAAAATGTCATGTTCCATTACATAGTGGTGACTTTCAAACTGTGTTCCTAAGGGCTCCTGAAATTCCTTAAGATGTTTCCAACAGTCCAGAAACAGACAAGGTAAAGAAACATCCTAAGTCCCACTTTAAGCTGGGCAGGGCCGGTGCGGTCTGACTTATATGTATGCTTTCCCTTCCATATCTCACTGGAATAAATTGTTGCACAGTGATAAGGCTGTTAACAGTCAAATATTTTCTTTGTGATGAATGACATCTTAGTGTACCCCCATAGGCGGAATCTATTCTGGCCTGAGAGCATACTGGGGGAAGGGCACTATTTTGAGTATCTAGGCTTATAATTTATTTATTGCTTTATTTTTTACTACTTATATGTTTTAATTGCAATTCTAAATAAATAGTTCTAATAGCTAGGTATGCACAGAAGCAAATAAATAACTTGAAAACCCAAATTAAGTAAAACTTTGCAGGCCATAAACTACAATTGAGATGCCATGGTTTTCTTAGACTGCCATCACTCTGTGTAGAATTAAACCATTTATTTCTGTTACATAGGTTCTAACTACAGGTACTCAGTAATTTTTAAGAATTTTTAAAATTTAAGTTGTAAGTGTATATATGTGTGTGTATGTTGGTGTCTGTGGAAGGCAGAAGCGTCTGACCACCTGGAGTTACAGGTGGCTGTGCACTGACAGATATGGATGTTGGGAACCAAACTTGGATTCTCTCCAAGAACAGTACATGTTCTTAAATTCTGAGCCACCTTTACAATCTAATAAACTTTTGAATAAAGAGATTAACTTAAAACTCCAATAAGAATGGGGTACCTAAGAAGGCTCCAAACTCCTTATTGTAAGATAGTTAGTTAAAAGATATATACACCTATAATACAGAAAAACGGAGAACAGAAATGAAGGATAAGTTGTGACTTAATATCTGAAATGGCTTCTGTGTCTAAGAGTTTATTATTATTGTAATTATCATTATTACTTCTCTGTGTGTGAGGTGCCTGTGCTCTTATGTGAACACATGTAGGCCAGATATTAACACTGGGCGTATTTCTCTATTGGTCTCCACCTTTAAAAATTAATTAATTAATGAACTTTACTGTTCATTCTGGAACCCATTGTGTAGATCAGGCAGGCCTGGAACTCACAGAGACCTGCCTCCCTCTGCCTCCTGAGTGCTGGGATTAAAGGTGTCTACCATTAAGCCTGGTTCTACATTTTTTTTTTGAAATTTTTTACAAGTTTATGGCTGTTCTGTCTGCATGTATGTGTGCACTATGGGTGTATAGTAGTCAAGTAGGCCAAAATGGGGAAATCAGAGTGTCTGAAACTGGAATTGAAGACAAGTTTATCTACCATGTGGGTATTGGAACTCAAACCTGGGTTCTCTGATAAAGCAATGAGACTCCTGCTGGCCACCAGTTCAATAATATTGTTATTTAAATAAGGAAATATAATAGATTATAGCCCATTGGAGAGAAGAAGCAGCAGTAATGAGCTATAGTGGGAGTCCTCAGTCAGTGTTTTCCCAGATGGGAAACAGCCAAGTCAGGCAATTCCTGTGGTTTTGAGTTTCCTGTGTACCCAGGTGACACTGACATGCCACTAGGAGTTGGGAACAGGATCCCCTGTCTGTGCTCCTTCTCAGAGGATCCACACACCAGGCAGGAAGGGGAAGGTAGAGCCTAGAGCCCAACAATTCTTAATGAAGAGACAGTCCTTGCTTGTTCAAACTGCTTTATTTGATGGTGAATGTGAATGCATACATCTTACTCAGGGTGAACCAGGGATTAGATGCCTTTTGCAGGAAGGAATACCCAAGAAGGGAAGCTCATTGAATGAACACTTGGGACCTTTATAGATACCTCACTAGCATGGAGAACTACAGGTTTTTATGCTATGTGACTGCCAGGATCCTCTCAGAGGGGTATCATGGTTACGTGTTTCATAGCAGGTAGTTAGGCAGGGAGTTGGCCCCACTCCTACCATTCCCAATTCTGAGTTTCACCAGTTTGGATTCACTCAACCTTACCAGTTCTCTGTCTTGTGGCATGGTCCACTTGCCCCACATCAAAGAATTTTTTTTTTAATTCAGGGAAGTCAGGACAGGAACCTGGAGGCAGAAACTGAAGCAAAACCACAAAGGACAGCTGCTTGCTGGCTCTAAGATTCACTCAGGTTGCTTTTTAACACAACCTAGGACTGCTGCCAAGGAATGACATTAGCTACAGTGGATTCGGCCCTCCCACATCAATCATTATTCAAGAAAAAGCCCTCACAGACTTGCAGATAGGTCAATCTGATGGAGGAATCTTCACAATTAAAGTTCTCTCATCCAAGATGATGCAGCTTGTGTCAAGTTGACAAAAACTGCACCAACACCAAAGACATGCAAGATGTGCCACCATGGGATTGGGCAATGTCCTTTGGGTAAAAAAGACCAGCTGTTAGGAACCCTGACATGAGTGCCTAGCCAAGGTATGGAACAAGTACCACCAGAACAAAGAAAGCATCATACTGGCTGCCAGACCAGCCAGCAGTGCAACTGATTTCCAACCACATAAATTAGTTACCAGAAGAGACCTAATGAAAATATTTAATGTCATCATTAAATAAAAAGGTAAATTGGGATGTGGATCAATGGGAGAACATATGCCTAGCATGTGCAAGGGCTTCAGTCCTTTCCTCTCACTGCAAGAAAATAAATAAACATATTAATTAAATAGAAGAATAAATATGACCAGCAAGTCTTGGTGTCTCGTTACCTGTATAGTTAAGGGGAACAGGAGAGAAAGTTCAACATTCCTTATGAAAGTAGAACACGGTCTTCCTTCAGTGTCTACCAAATTTTACCTCTCTATTTCCTCCTTTGTTTCCTCAAGGACCCTGAGGCTCCCACTCCTTGGGAAAACTCCTACAAAGTCATCTGTAGTAAAGATCAAACAAGAAAACAAGCAAGGATAACCAGACCAGGTTAATTCTGAAGTAAACCTTTACTAGCTGGCAACATGATCTAATGAAGTGAGTTTAATCATATGCTCATTGAGCAAGGATGGTTAACTAGTCATATTAGAATTGTGTGACAATGTGGAAGAGCCCACCCTCAGAAGGATTTAGAGCATTTGAGTACAAAATGGCAGCATCTTGATTGACACTGTCTTCAAAGCTTTCTTAAGCCTCCTATCTTCAGATATTGTTTTATGACCCAAGTAGAGTCGCTTGCTGAGACTGGTATCAAAAGGAAATATTCTAAAGCAAGCATCACTTAGATTCCTTGACTATCATGATAAAGACACTATTTGCAGATTAACCTCTGAAATGTCCCAATTTCTCTCATGTATTATGACATTGATTCAGAGGGTCAGGAAAGGCTTCCTTTGCTCTTACATGAAGCCACATTAGTCTTTTACCATCTACAGCATGGGAACAGCTTTCAGGCTACAATCCACAAGTACATTTTAGCCCATCTGTAAATAATAATAACTAAACATTTATTTATCACACCCATTCAAAATGGTTAATATAAAGAAATAAAGAAAATAAATGTTGCTAAAAAAAAAGGTAATATTTGCTCACTGTTGGTGGGAATGTGAACTGGTATAGCCTATATAGAAATCAACCTGGAGTTTCCTTTAAAAGCTAGAAATAAAACTACCACAAGAGCCAGTTATGCTTCTCCTTAGGCATATACCCAAAGGCCTCTACACTCTACATACTAGTACTCACTCATCCGTGCCCACCATAGCTCTACTCACAATAGCTTTTTAAAAAAAGGAATCAGCATAGATGTCTATGTGGTACACAGACACAAAGAAATTTTGTTCACTTGTGAAGTAACTCAGGCATAGAAACACAGATGCTAGGGGCTCCCTTTCATGTGTCACTCCTAGTTACTTATTTTTGATTTGCATTGTTTACCTTGAATCATCCATAAAAACTAAGAAACAAAAACAGGTTTATGGGGAATGACATAAGGGAGGGGGAAATAACAGACCACAGATTATATCAGAGTAGAGAGGGAATGCCCAAGAGTAAAAAGATTCAAGTAAAACTGGGAAGTGGAAGAATGGAGAAGATGAAGGGGTGGGAGACTTATCAAAATAGAGTCTCAGTAGCCATGGAGGAATGTTCCTCTTGCTCCATATCCTCACCAGCATGAGCTGACATCTGAGGGGTTTGATCTTAGCCATTCTGTCAGGTGTAATATAGAATCTCAAATTTGTTTTGATTTGCCTTCCCTTGATGACTAAGGTTGTTGAACATTTCTTCAAGTGTTTCTGGGCCACTTGAGATTTCTCTGTGTAGTATTCTCTGTTTAGATCCTGTACCCCATTTTTTTTATTGGATTACTTAGTTTGTTGACATCTAGTTTTTTGAATTCTTTATATATTTTGGATATTAGCCCTCTATCAGATACAGAGTTGGTGAAAATCTTTTCCCATTCTGTGTGCTGTGGTCTTGTCTTACTGACAGAGTCCTTTGCTGTACAAATGCTTTTCAGTCTCATGAGGTCCCATTTATTAATTTTTGATCTTACTGCAAGTGCTATTAGTGTTCTAAAATCTTCTTTTGTGCCAATGAATTCAAGGTTATTCTCCACTTCCTCACCATATTCAATGTATCTGATATTACCATTGAGGTCTTTGATCCACTTGGACTTGAGTTTTGTGCAGGATGATATTATGGATGTCTTTGTATTCTTCTACATGCAAAACATCCAGTTAGATAAGCACCATTTGTTGATGCTTTCTTCTTTTCATTGTGTATTTTTGGCTTCTTTCTCAAAAATCAGGTGTCCGTAGGTGTGTGGATTTCCAACTGGGTCTCCAATTCTATTTCATTAATCATTGATCAACATGCTTGTTTTTATGTCAATGCCATGTGCTTTATATTACTATAGCTCTATAGTGCAGCTTGAAATCAGGAATGGTGATATCTCCAGAATCATTTGGGATTGTTTTTGATATCCTGGGTTTTTATTCTTCCAACCAAAGTTGAGTATTGTTCTTTCAAGGTCTGTGAAGAATTATTTTTGAATTTTGATGAGGATTACATTGAACTGATATACCTGGGAGGCCTACTCTTTTCTGAGGGAAGGTGGAGGGGATGGATCTAAAGGAGAGGAGATTGGAGGGAGAAACTATAGAAGAGGAGGGAGGGGAAACTTTGGTTAGGATGTAAAATATGAGAGAAGATATCAAAAGATCGAAAGAGCTCCATGCTCATGGATTGATAGGATTAGCATAGTCAAAATGGCCATCCTACTAAAAGAAACCTATAAATCACAGGGTAACTTATTGTTTTGTAAGCCAATTTAAAAAACAAAATAGTTTTTAAAGAGTCTAAACTATCCAGACTATCATGCATACCTGGATAATGCTTTTGTTACTGTTGTGACTTATTAAACAAAATCCCAGTACCACCTTTATGAGTTGTTGGTCAATAATGTCACCAAAATAATATTACTCCTCTTGGTTAGCCATTATAGATAGTTGATAAGAGCCTATTTTTGAAGATATCTCCTACCTCTGTTGCAAGGTAAGAGGAATGAAGCTGGAACAGAACAGTTTGAAAATACTCACTCCTGAACAGGACACTTCTATCACCTTGTAAGTTTTAGGGAACAGGGCAAAAGGAAATATAGAAAAAAAATGTAAGAGGTAGAAGACTGTGAAATGCTATCCTCTAAAAATGACACAGATATAACTGTCATGACCTCACAGAAGCCACTATTGTCTGCATAAGACCCAGCCTGTCATAACTCAATTATAGACTTGGAAGACCACAGGGTCACACTCTACCCTGCTGAATTAGTGGATCTTGGTGGAATCTGGGGGAGAGACAATCATTATGTGTCATAGGTGAACTGACCAGGTCCCTACAAATAGTTCAAACAGTCCCTACAGTCACACAGACAGTCCTAGTTAAATTCAGTGAGTCACAAGACAAAACAAAGAGATGTGAATGAGAAAAATGAACTTGGAAGGAAGGGAGGGGCCTATGATGTGGGAGAGAGATGGAGGGGGCTGTGTAGATGAGAGTGATCAGAGTGTGTTGAATCATGTATGAAACTGTCACAGATAAAAATATTTTAAAATTAATTGTTTTTACAAAACTATACTCAAAAATTTCATGAAAGATATTGAGAAATGCATAATGTACATTAGAATATAGCTCTCCATAGTTATTTTGGCAACAGCTTATATAATTAGGTGGAAATAAGCAAGTTATAATTGTAGATAATTGAAATAATATTTTTCTTTTTTTAATTGAAAATATTTTTATGCAATATAGTCTGATCATGTTTTTCCCTCTCTCATCTCTTGCTAGACCCTTGACACCTCCTCAAAGAGCCAACTCCATACCATCTTTTTCTCTCTTTCTTCAGAAAACAAACAGACCAATAAAAAAGAACAAAAACAAAAGCAAAATGAAGCACAAGAAACACACACGGACACACACACATCAAATTATAAAACTGGAAATGATAATATACAAGTAAAAGACCAGTAAGATAAAAATAATCATAAAAACAAAGCACTATGAGATTTTAAAAATCTACAAAAATACAATTGAGTTTGTATTGTGATGACTTTCTACTCTGAAGTATGGGGCTTACCCTTAATTGTACTTAATATATCTAGTGAAACACCATTTGAGAAAACTAATTTTTCCTTTGCAAGCAGTTGTCAGTTGGAGATAGCTTCATGGTTAGGGATAAGAACTCATATCTGTTTTCCTCTCTCAGCACTGGATCCCATCTGGCTTGAACCTGTGCAAACCCTGGGCATGCTGCTACAGTCTCTGTGAGTTCATATGTGTGCCAGTCCTGTTGTGTCTGGACTTTCCTTGGTGTTACTCATCCACTCTGGCTCTTTCCATCTTCCTGCCTCCTTTTGCACATAGTTCCCTGAGCCCCACGGAGATGGATGGGTTTGGTGAAGACATCCCATGTAGGACTGATTTTCAATCTCTCTCACTTTCTGAACATTGTCCAGTTGTGGGTCTTTGTTCAGTTCAGTTATGGTAAGGGGAAGCTTCTCTGATGATGGCTGAGCATGACTCTGACTTTACGACAGCAGAATACCATTGGGAGTCATTCTTTGCTATTTTCTTTTAGTAGAACAGTAGTATTTTGTTCCCTCTAGGCTCCTGGTCTATCTACTCTCAGGCTCATGGCCACCTGAGCAGTGTCAGGCATAAGTTCACCTAGTGGAGTGAGCCTTAAATCATATCAGTGGTTGATTACCCTCACAATGCTTGTGACACTATTATCCCCTTACATCATGTAAGCAGCTCACCCTTGTAGATTTCAGGGTCTGTAGTTGTGTCAGTGGTTACCTTTCTCTTCTGGTAGTTTACAGAGTGCATTGCAGTACCATGACCATGAAGCAGTGTGGGTGAAAGCTCTAAGTAGGCACCAGCACAGCTTCTCCATAGTCAATGAGGTGTGGACGTATTGTCTTCAGTAATAGGACTTTTTATTTTTATCAGTTTGTGGAGAACAACCAATATCCTTGGCAACAGCCTGAGTTTTTTGGAGGTTTCCATGAGGCTCCTTTGGTCAACAACTGAATTAGATATAACACATTCCTGGCACTGTAAGTTTCACTTGTTGGCAAAAATGTCTATTTGAGGCATGGTCTTCCCTGTTATTTTGTGACTCCACTTAGATGTCTTCCAGATATGTATACATTTTACAATGCTTTACCCAATAATAGGCTTCAATATGACCCCTGAAATGGCCTGTAGTATTAAATGTCCCTTCCTGTATTCCCTTTTTTTATCCCTGTCTTACAGTTTTACTGCTGTGAATAGACACCATGAACAAGGCAACTCTCATAAAGGACAACATTTAATTGGAGCTGGCTTACTGGTTCAGAGGTTCAGTCCATTATTATCAAGGCAGGAGCATGGCAGCACCTAGGCAGGCATGGTGCAGGAGGAGCTGAGAGTTCTCCATCTTCATTTGAAGGCTACTAGTAGAAGACTGGCTCTCAGGCAGCTAGGACAAGTGTATTAAAGCCCACATTCACAAGGCCACACCTACTCCAGCAAGGCCACACCTCCCAACACCACCACTCCCTGGACCAAGCATATTTAAACCATCACAATTCCCCTCTTCCTTTCCCTATTCATTTTAATCTTCCCATTCCAGTCTCATCCCCATCACTCCTCCATAACTATATATAATATTTCCCCTTCCCCTCCTGCAGGTCCTTACTCTATACCTAACCACTATGGTTGTATGAATTTAGTATGACCCATTGAAGGCTCACATGCTAACATATACTATAAGAGAATATGTACCACATTTGTCTTTTTGGGTCTTGGTTACCTCACCCAGGATGAATTTTTCTAATTTCATCTATTTGCCTGATAATTTCTTTTTTAATAGCCAAATACTATTACTTTGTGTAAATATACCACATTTTCTTTATTCATTCATGATTGGACAGCTAGGTTGTTCCAATTTCTGGCTTTTACACATAGAGCAGCAATGAACATAGTTGAGCAAGTGTCTTTTGGGGTATGTGTCTATGACTGATCTAACTGGATCTTGAGATAGACCTATTCCCAGCTTCCTCATGAACTGCCATACTGATTTTCATAGTGGCTGTACAAGTTTGCAATGCCACAAGCAGTGGATGAGCGTTTTCCTTACCCCACATCCTCACCAGCGTAAGCTGTCGTTGTTTTCTTGACCTTAGACATTCTGACTGTTATAAGATGAAATCTCCAAGTAGTTTGATTTGCATTCACCCAGTGACTATTTGTGATTCATCATTTTGGAACTCTATTTAGTTCTGTACCCCATCTTTTAATTGGGTTATTTATGTCCAGGGCTTTGTTTTTGTTGGGGGTTGTTTTTAGTTCTTTGTGTATTTTAGATATTAACTCTCTACCAGTTGTGTAATTGGTAAAGATCTGCTCCCATTCTGTTACCTGCCATATTTTTCTGAATGATGATGTCCTCTGTTATACAGATGATTTTCAGTTTCATAAAGTCCCATTTATTAATTGCTCTTCTGAAGATCTGTGTTACTGGTGTTCTGTTCAGAAAGCCCTTTCCTGTGCCCCAATGAGTCAAAACTATTTCCCATTTTCTCTTTGATCAGATTTAGGTCACATGGCTTTATCAACATAAAGTGAATCCTGAATCCATTTGGAATTAAGTTTTGTGCAGAGTGATATATATATATATATATATATATATATATATATATATATATATATATAAATCTGTTTGTGTTATTTTAAATGCAGCCATCCAATCAGACCAACACCAATTGTTGAACATTGAACTGTCTTTCCTTTCTGGTATATATTTTTGGTGTCTTTGAAAAATTCAAGTATTCATAGGTGTGTGGCCTTAAGTCTGTGTCTTCAATTTGATTCCATTAATCAACATGTCTGCCTTCATGACAATACCATACTGCTTTTATTATGATGACTCTGTAATACAACTTGAAATCTGGAATGGGGATACATCCAGCACTTCTATTATTATTCTGAATGTTTAAGTTATCCTGGCTTCTTTTTGTGTGTTTTCATATGAAGCAGAAAATAGTCTTTTCAGGTTCTCTGAGGAATCGTGTTGGAATTTGATGGAAATTGCATTTAATCTGTAGATTGTTCTTGGTAGCTTGGCAATTTTCACTATATTAATCCTACTGATCCATGAGCATTGGTGTATAGGCATCTGAAGTTAGGATGATTAAGGTAATTCTAAGTATTGATATCTGGTCTTGCCATTGTTGGGTGAGTATTCAATTCTTTGATTTCTGTTGCCTTCACTGAATCTTAAGAAAGTGTGGTGTCTGTGGGTTGCCTGGTAAAGAGTACATCTGAGCCGGGCGTGGTGGCGCACACCTTTGATCCCAGCACTCGGGAGGCAGAGGCAGGTGGATTTCTGAGTTCGAGGCCAGCCTGGTCTACAAAGTGAGTTCCAGGACAGCCAGGGCTATACAGAGAAACCCTGTCTCGAAAAACCAAAAAAAAAAAAAAAAAAAAAGAGTACATCTGCAGGTCTATGGGTGACAGTGGCTATTGGTATCAGGACCTCTGAATCCGTGACATCACACCCGCACAACTGTTGCCAAGGCAACTGCCACCATATTCCCAGAATCTACTTGGCTCACCTCCCACCTTTACCTGTGGCTTCGTCACTATCCATATATAAAAGAAAAGCCCTCTCTGACCTCCCCATCCCCCCTTCTCTTTCCATGGCCACTTTGCCCTTTTCTCTCTCAATTAACCTCATGTGGAACTGTTAGGCCTGGTGTAGTCTTTCTGAAGATGTGTGATGATCACATTGGTGCTGAAGACTTGGGGAGCTGCGGAGCCCAGGCGGCCATTGCTTCCAGGTGCGACCTTGAAGCTGCTGCTGCCAGAGAATTGACACCACGTGGACTGCCACCACTGTTATCACTGCCTACAGCTACACCATGTGGACTCCATCGGCTGGCACCTGCCGTCATCCGCTGTGTAGATTTCCACCGTTGCCATAGACCTTTGCCTCAGCCGCCTCTTCGAGACTCACAGACTTCTATCACGTGAGCTGTGAGCTGTGCGCTGTGGCCCACCACGTGCCTCTGGTCACACCCTTCCTGCTACCCTACTGCAGATGCCTGCAAACACACACGGCATATTGATTGATAAGGAGTTTCTCCAGTTGGCAGGAGGGGCCCTATACGCCCAGATAGTGCCTGGCCAGCCTCTTATGGGCTAAGGAGTTAGCTTTCAGTGCCCCGGTATTTATGACCAGCCTCCTGGCTGACCTATGAGTTAAGACTTAGACCCTTGGTGACTTCCCCTCTTGAAAGCAGTTCACAAATGCTCTTGCAGATGGCCCAAAAATTCCTGGTACCAGGTTGAAATGCTTTCTGGCGATTTCCGGGAAATTGCCTCCATAGCCCCTAGTCAATCACATGCCAACCTGAATTTCTAGCTTGGCCATACACTGACCAGTCCTGAGCCCTTCTTGAAATGTCAGTATGTTCAGTAACGTTCCCATCACCCAATGGGCACTAAATTGTCTTAGAATGTACCTCCAGCCACCCCACTGGGATGTCTCCTGGAAAATCTCAAATCTCTGAAATTAATACCCATTTTGAGGCCCTTGAAACTGATATACCTCTACAATAAGGTTTGGACTCGATACCCTTTAGATAATAATTCCAAAGGGCCAGCCAATGGCACCAAGACGCGATTGTTTTAAGAGATCTCCATACATACTGACAACAGTCCGGTAAATGGAATGAGGTTCTATGTATCGAAGTATTCATCTATCTTTGCTCTCATCTCTCTATCTGCTCCTCCTGCTCCCCAACCCATCTTCTCTTAGCCATCAAACCTACACACCT
This sequence comes from Mus caroli, assembly GCF_978045245.1. NCBI lineage: Eukaryota > Metazoa > Chordata > Mammalia > Rodentia > Muridae > Mus > Mus caroli. The sequence continues at coordinate 1,722,081 of NW_028227256.1, forward strand.
TCCACTAGATGATGTTACAATGCTTGATCCAGCCAACGAGCCGCCTCCCCTCTGCTGAAAACCCAAACTGCAGCCTCAGTTTCTCCTTCTCACCAGGATACCCTAGAGCCTACTAGATCGACCTCTCCAGACCCCTTCACCGCTTCTGTGTCAGCTGCAGGTCACTCCAATTGCCTTGTATTGGTGCCAACCTTCACCTTATATCACGTGGCCACAGTCAGACCCCCAAATAGTCCTTCTCCACCAGGAACAACTGACCCTTCCTCTAAGGGAAATGGCTGGTGTTGACGGTCTGGTCAGAGTACATGTTGTTTTCTCATTGAGTGAACTTTCTCAAATAGAAAGCAAACTGAGTTCCTAAACATCTAACTCCTCCCGCTTTATTGGGGGGTTCTAGTACATCACTCAGTCTTGACTTTCCATGATGTTCATATGATTCTTACTAATAATTTACTTCCTGATGAACGCAGGAGAGTTTGGGAAGAGGCAAAAAGGCATGCAGATGAAGTTCACCAAACAGATGAAACATATCCAATGGGATCTGAGGCAATACCTCACCAGGATTCCCAGTGGAATTACAATTCCTCAGGTGGGATCTTAGCCAGAGACAGGATTCTTCTGGCCAGCCTAAGAAAGGCAGTCTTAAAGCCAGTATATTTTGAAAAACTCTAAGAGATTGTCCAGGACAAACAGGAGAACCCCTCTCAATTTTTAGAATGCCTCACAAAGGTTTTGTTGCAATACACTAATCTGGACCGTGAAAATCCAGAAGGTAAGCAACCTCTGATGATCTACTTTTTCCCAGAGCTACCCCAACATAAAAATTAAACTTAGGCATTTGGAGAGGGGGCCCCTAACTCCACAGGCTGAAGTATTGGCACTGGCCTTCAAGGTGTAAGGTGAGAGAGATGAGAAAGTCTGAAAACAAAAATACCACATGCTGGCAAAGGCTGTCTGACCAGATCCAGCTACTACCCTGGACTCCTGGCCTTCTTTTTTTTTTTAATTTTTAATATTTTTATTACATATTTTCCTCAATTACATTTCCAATGCTATCCCAAAAGTCCCCCATAGCGCCCCCCCACTTCCCTACCCACCCATTCCCATTCTTTTGGCCCTGGCATTCCCCTATATTGGGGCATATAAAGTTTGCAAGTCCAATGGGCCTCTCTTTCCATTGATGGCCGACTAGGTCATCTTTCGATACATATGCAGCTAGAGACAAGAGCTCCGGGGTTCTGGTTAGTACATCATGTTGTTCCAACAATAGGGTTGCAGATCCCTTTAGCTCCTTGGGTACTTTCTCTAGCTTCTCCATTGGGAGCCCTGTGATACATCCAATAGCTGACTGTGAACATCCACTCCTGTGTTTGCTAGGCCCCGGCATCATCTCACAAGAGACAGCTATATTTGGGTCCTTTCAGCAAAATCTTGCTAGTGTATGCAATGGTGTCAGCGTTTAGAAGCTGCTTATGGGATGGATCCCTGGATACGGCAGTCTCTAAATGGTCCATCCTTTCATCACAGCTACGAACTTTGTCTCTGTAACTCCTTCCCTGGGTGTTTTGTTCCCAATTCTAAGAAGGTGCACAGTGTCCACACTTTGGTCTTCATTCTTCTTGAGTTTCATGCGTTTAGCAAATTGTATCTTATATCTTGGGGATCCTAAGTTTTGGGCTAATATCCACTTATCAGTGAATACATATTGTGTGAGTTCTTTTGTGATTGTGTTACTTCACTCAAGATGATGCCCTCCAGGTCCATCCATTTGGCTAGGAATTTCATAAATTCATTCTTTTTAATAGCTGAGTAGTACTCCATTGTGTAAATGTACCATAATTTCTGTATCCATTACTCTATTGAGGGACATCTGGGTTCTTTCCAGCTTCTGGCTATTATAAATAGGGCTGCTATGAACATAGTGGAGCATGTGTCCTTTTTACCGGTTGACTCCTGGCCTTCTAAGGCTCAGAGACTACCAGGCTCCTGATATAGATGTGGCCAGCAGGTCACTGGGCAAGGGCTTGCCCTACCCCTAGCAAGTCAAGAGGACCGTGCCCTAGGTGCCATCAGGAGAAAGATTGGGCTGTCGATTGCACTTGTATCACACAGAACAGAGGGACATTGCTTCTAAATAACCCTCCAGCTGACTTCCAAGGCTTGGCTATAGACAACTGAAGGGGCCAGAGCTCCCTTGACCTAACCATGCCTATCACTAGAAAGGAGCCCTGGGTAGCTATCATGGAATTTTGGGAATCCCAGCTCCTTCCTCTTGGACACTGGGGCCACTTACTTGGTCCTTAGGGAGTTTTGAGGACCCACTTCACCTTCCAGTTTTCCTATTTTTGGGGTAGGAGGACAACCTTATCTTCTTCATCAAACCCCACCACTTAGGTGCATTTTTAGGAGTGTACCCCTCACACATTCCTTTCTGTTAGTGCCGACATGTCCCGTCCCCTTATTGAGAAGGGATCTTTTAGCTAAGTTGGGAGCCTCTATTTCCTTTGCTTCCCCCATTTGCCTAAACTCAAGCTCACCATCAGTTCCTTTGCTCCTTCTTCTAGTCAGTCAACCTACTAGTACTTACATGTTGTTTCCTTTACCAGATTCTCAGGTTGACCCCTAAGTTTTAGATGTCCAGAACCCCTCTACTGCTAAATATCATTATCCTGTTGTCAGTTACTGGACTCTACCAAGTACATCACACAAGCTCAATACCCCACCCCCCCTCTCCAGAGCCTCAGGGGATGTAAGCCTACCATTTCTGACCTCTAAAGGAAAACCCTACTAACAGTTAAGAAAGCTAATAGTACCTATCGGTTAGTTCAAGACCTCAAATGCACTAATTCTGCGCTGGTACCCCTCCATCATGTTGTGGCTAACCCTTGCAAACTTATTTCCACTATCCCCTCGGGGACTTCCCATTTCTCAGTCCTAGAGCTCAAGGCTGCCTTTTCTCTATCCCTTTTGATGTTCAGACACAGAACATATTTGCCTTTACCTGGACATATCCTGACACCCATTTTTCTATCCAACTTACCTGGACTGTTCGACCTCAGGGATTCTGAGACAGCCCACACCTATTTGGCCAGGCTCTGGCTTCGGACTTGCTCTCTTTATCACTCCCTAAATCTAAGATTGTACTTTATGTAGATGAGGTCCTTCTCTGTGGCCCCTCTCTAGAGATTAGCCAAGCTAACACCTCTGCTCTTCTGCTCCCTTCCAGATAGCTGCGTAGGGCAGGCGGATATGGAAAGCATATGTGGACCCTGTGTAGGTGTTGAGGGATTGTCCCTGTGCCAGCTGGAAGATACGGGTCCCGCCTGTTGATTAGTTGCCTGAGCAGGAAGGGCCTGGGCCTCCACCACCTCCTACCTCTGACTCTTTTCAGGCTATGAGCTCTCCTAAAGCAATCTCTCCCTTTGAACTCATATATGGACGTCCAGTCCTAACTCCTGGTCTTTCACCTAAATGCTCTCCCGCCCCCACCCCCCAGACCATCTACTTACCCCATTACTTTGCCACCTCCATTCTCTCCTATGGAATTTTGCTGACCATCACCTACCGTGGCCACACAGTTTCCTGTCTACTACCTGTCAACATTGGAGACCATGTCCCTTTATCCCCTCCAGATCATCGGCCTTCACCACTCTCTCCCAAATGGCAGGGCCCTTCCATGGTAATTCTCATAACCCCAATAGCTGCTAAACTTGAGGGACTCTTTTGTTGGTTCCATCTGTCTCACCTCAAATCTTCCATCCCTCCACCTAAAAATAACTCTTCTTCATACACATAAACCACTATGTCCCATGTTCTGTTAAGCCCTGGAGGATGTCAAGACCACACACCTTGTCCCCAGTCCCAGAAAATGAGACCCCACTCTGGCAGTTGTGCTGGACCTCACTGGATTAGACATGGGTTTCTCATCTGCCCCATGCTCTTCTTTCCCATCCAGAGTAGCCCTTACATCTGGAGATTCTAGGTTCAATAAACCCCCACAAATAACAGTCTTTCCAAATAGGGTCAGGAAACTGTTCCATAGACGGATGCCAGGACTTGTTCCAAATCACTATCATCCTGTATCTGTTATCCCATCTAAATATTATGATCTCTATATTTGCTTTCTTTTTGACCAGACAAAAGATTATTGTAGAGAATGGCCAGGCAAATATGGAGGCTGTCCATTATTGGTCTTGTCAGATGCATATGCGAGGATCACAGACCAATCATTTTTTCTATCAACACAAGACACTTTTTCTACATACAAAACCCATGGGATTCCAGGTGGGATACAGGAGTTGTTGGTAAGTTGTTGTAAACATCAGCCCAGGTCCCCAGTAAGTACTACCCATATCCAGAGAAAACATGTCTCAATCGCCCAAACCCTGGGTATAGGAAAAGTAGGAGACATAATCAAACACTCCTCTGAGGGCCTTACCTCTTTGACATCACCCCTCATAAATGGCACTAACTTGTTATTTCACCTTTTGCTTCAGACTTTCACCTATGTGCACTGAGGACACAGATAGGATAAAAGCCATCTCTGATCATGGGGACCTTGAACCCCATAGTGGGGAATGGCAAGTGTAGGCATGAACAAAACTGAGACAACATCACTGCCATATGCTGAAACCCACCAGGTCAGTACAAGCCAGGGACTAAGGTAGGGCTGCATGGTTCAACTGGTAGGACCTGAAACTTGAGTAACTTAGATTTCTTTAAAGAGGATCTGAAGAAGATCCATGAGGTGCAGGACTTGGGAAATACATGTGAAATAGGCATCCTAAAACTCAAGCCACAGCAGGTTCACAACAAATCTACACTCTGATGAGGAAGGCACAGGCTAGGGCTTGGTGTCAGTGACACAACCACGGTGTGCACAGGACCCAGAGTGAAGGCCTTTGTGACTGTGCCAGGGACTTGGGTATACAAAGTTTCTAAAGGACATAAAGATCCCTTAGGAGAAGTTTTGTAGAAGCATCGCTCAGGCCAAGGAGACCAAAATAAACTACAGTTCAGATGAGACAATAACCTAGTACCAAAAGGGTATAAAATATTAACAGAGAGTAACAGGCTTTCATGGAATGACCTTGTTTTTAAAGATAGTTATTGAATTAGTTAGAAGGGTTTGGGTTAAGCTAAGGCCAACTGACCTCTCAAATTTGTGTGGAGGTGGATAAGAAATCACGTTTTCTTCTAGCTTGCTTTCTCTTAGTTTCATGATGAACCTTCCTGACCTGCTCTTCTCTGGTTCAACAATGAAATCAATGGCGTCATCAGTTCTTAAAGGAGAAAACAAAAAGGAGGTCCCATTTCTTTTCTTAGAGGAAATTGATTTGGGTGTTTTTCACTCAATGCCTAGCAGCACTACACTTTCCAGATGGATGAGGCTCTGGCAATGTCCACAACAAATGAAGAGCCTAGGAAGCATGGGCTTTTTCCATAAAAAGGCAACCTGCCTTACACACAAACAATCCATCCCTCCCCGGGACCACCTGAGGAAGATAAGAGTTCTGCCCTGCCTACTCAGGCAGGTGCTGGGTGTAACAGTTCTCCATCTTACTCCCCAAGGACAAATGTAAACAGAAGCTCTGCAGGTGCTTCCTGGGAGGCTGACTACAAAGAAGAGATCATCAAAGGCCTTTCATCTCTGACCTTTTACCTCTCCATCTATTCTGTGGCACTGAGGTGACAGGGCTCTTGTCCTTTGCACCCAAAGAAGTGACAGGCAACTTGTTGATCAATAGCCCCTGTTGCTAATGTCTTCAGAATGGAAAAGAGGAGCCAGAAAATGAGGCAGAATCAATAGTCTGCAGGCGAGGCAATGTTATATTAATTTCACCAGTCACCTTTGTGCGTTCTGAGGAAGCTCAGCTCTGAACCTCAGGTTTCAGTAATACCCACACTGAGATGCTGAGGCCCTCTGAGTCAGCACATGCTTTCTGCTGGTCACCAGGCTGCATCACTTGATTTACTCCCAAGCATCCCTGGTTGGACAATAACCTGAGGTAGAAGAACATAAAAGGGAGAATTTAGAAAACAAACCTCAGACTTTAGGAATGAGCAGCTCAGTAGATAAATGGGGACGTTTGGGCGAAACCAACAAAGCAGTCCAGAGAATGGACTGCCTGAATTATGGGAAGGTGCTCCTTTGATGTTTAGCTTGTCTAATCAATGGTTTTGTTTTTCCTTTTGGACAAGGATTTGAGGGGAGGAGATAAGTAAAGGATTAAGATTAGTAATTTAGTGATGCCTGAAATAAATAATTTTATAGGAGAGAGGAGTCTGCCATTTCCATTGGCCAAGAAAGTTAAGTCAAGCTGAATTTTTTAAGAAATTAATTCAGAGCTCTTCTGTCATGACCAATCCTCTCCGATTTTACTTCTCACATCGAATATACAGTGGCTTCTTGTTAGTTTAAAATAGAAAATGAATAAAAGTTAACTTCCTAACAGGAGGATTCTGAAGTATACAAAACAATGCCTTTAAGAAACAATAACAAACCTCACCCCATGAGTATTTCAAATGACATCATCACATAGGTTGTATCGGAATGATGAAAGGATTCCACTATCTCTTCCATCTCTCTCTGCTGCGTAAAATACAACTTTAAAAAAATATGCTTACATTTGTTTTTAATATAACAATTTACTAATTCTTTGAGAACTTTTGTGGTGTATTTTTGTCATAATTACTTACATACGTTCCCATAACTCCTACCAGGTCCACTCTTACCTATTCCCAACTTCATGCTCCCCTCCCAGATAACCCACTGAGTCCAAATTGTGCTGACTCATGAGCATGGCACCATTCACTGAAGAATGGTCACTCTATAAAAGGCCACACCTTTTGTTTTGTTTTGTTCCTATAATTTGTTTTTTCTAGTCACATTACATTCCAATCACAGCCTCTCTCCTCTCTTCCCAGTCCTGTCTTTACAAATCCCTCTCCACCCCATTACCCCTTCCTTTCTCCTGAAAGAAGGAGAAGATGCCCTTGGGTACTACTCCACCCTGGGACATCTAGTCCCAGCAGGACTAAGTATATTCTCTCCCACTGAGGCCCAACCATGCAATCCAGGTAGGGGAAGGGTATCCAATGGCAGGCAATAGTCAAAGACAGCCCCTGTTCCAATTGTTAGGAACCTATATGTAGAACAAGCTGCATATATGTTACACATGTGGCCGGTGAGGCTAGGCCCAGACCCTGCTTGCTCTTTAGTTTGGTAGTTCCGCCTCTGTTAGCCCTCATGGGCCCAGGTTAGTTGGCTCTATAGGTCTTCTTCTGATGTCCTTGACCTCTCTGGCTTGGTTAATTCTACTCCCCACTCTTCCACAAATTCCCCGGGTTATGCCTGATGTTTAACTGTGGGTCTCTGCATCTGTTTCCATCAGCTACTAAGTGAGGCTTCTCAGGAAACAGTTAAGGTAGGTCCCTATCTGCACTTCCTTTCCCAGAACCCATCACTTGTCAAGTAGCTCCTCAGTTAGAAATTCATGCTTAATTGCTAGTTGGTTTGATCTTGTGCAGGCAATAAGAACATCTGTGAGTTATGAACACTGTTTCACCCTAGTCCTCTCCAACTTCTGGTTCTTAAAACCTTTCCATCCCCTATTGTCCCTGAGCTGGAGGGGTGAGGGTGACATATAGAGGTCCCATTTATGGTTGAGCACTTCACTAATACGTATTTTATGCACTTTGAGCCATTGTAAGTTCCTGCATTAGCTACCATCCATTACATAATGAAAGTCTTCGTGGGAGTCTAAAGCTGCACTAATCCAAGAGAACAGAAATAACATTTTAGAGGACAGTTTGATACTACACCTGTTTACCATAACAGTAATAAACTTACCCAAGGAGTCTATAAGTTCTCCCAACCATGGGTTCTTAGTTAAATTTATAGTACAAGGTATGCATTTCCTCCCACAGAGTGGATCTGAATCTAAGCTGAGAGTGGTTGGGTACATCATAACACTATACCAGTATTAATATAACTTGCCAAATGAGTCATTAGTATAGTTCACATGGTTCACAGCTAAGTAAGACTAGACTCCTTTTTCCCCAGCAGCCTACAGAGCATCTTCGAGTACTATGACAACCAGGCAGCAGGGAGGGCGTTCCCTGTTCAATACCAATTTGATTTCTCCATGTTCCATGATCTTCTGTGTTCTGTGGTGTCTTCAGTAATAATGTCTTACCATCAAGCTCTTATGGACAACCAAAAGCAATAGTGGAGGTATCTCTCACTGGCACTGGGTTTTTTAGTCTGTGTGTGTGTGTGTGTGTGTGTGTGTGTGTGTGTGTGTGTGTTTGTATAAACTCATGTTCACAGACAGAGAGACTAGGTGCAGTTCAGTAGCAGAATGCTTGTCTACCATGCTCCAGGTTCTAAGTGCCATACACAACACCACAGAAAGAGAAAATAAAAGAAACATCATGGCAAATAATTATATGGATTCTATAGATACTCGATGTTAAACACAATCTAAAGATTAGACAATAGAATCCACATGTGAGACATGTTTGTTTATCTTTCTAAGTATTGCACATGTGCATGTGGAAGAGTAACTTAGCATGGTCTTTCACTATTTCACTTGGTATGTTTCCCAATTTCATCCATTTAACTGCAAAGTTCATAATTTCATTTTTTCTTTACAATTGAATAAAATTTTCTTGTGTGTGTGCCATGTTTTTATTATAGTTGGTGACATCTAAGCTTTTCCCTGTCCTAGATAGAGCAGATATGACTATGGCTGGGTATGTGTCTTTGTAGTAAGAAATAGAGTCCTTTGGGCAGGAGTGATGTAACTAGTCATATGTTGGACCCATTTCTAGGGTATTTGGGGAATGGCCATGCTTATTTCCACCGTGGCTAGACCATTTTGCTCTCCCACCAACAGTGATGCTGCTCAGGAGGTGTCCCTGTGGCTTTTGGTGCTCTGTGGCCTTTCAAGGTTTTCCACAATGCTTAGAAAATTCATGTTCATAGACAGAAAGAGATTGGGTGCAGATCAGTGTCCAACATGTTCCAAGTTCTAAGTACCATCCACAACATTACAGAAAGCAAAAATAAAAGAAACATCATGGCAAAGAAGAGTGTATTGAAGAGGGAGAATGAAAAGCTAGTATTTAATGGCACAGAGCTTTCGTTTTTCCATAAGAAAAGTTTCTGGCAGCAGGTGCTGCAGACAACAAAAATGTGCTCAATCCCATTAAGTGGTTAGCACAACCAGCTCCGTAAACCTTAAGGTATGTGTTATCTTCCCATAAAAATCACCTGAATAACTGTTAGATGTGATGCAAAAAGTGAGGGATGAAAGATGGCTCTGAATTTTGGATTTGCATAAATGTGGGATGGTGATATAGAGGCAACTCACAGGCAATGATGGGAGAACACTTAGATTTAACGTAGCTAAAAACATTTCAACTGAATGACTAACAGGCTGCAAGGGTCCTCGAGTGAGGAGCACAACCTAGAGGAAGCTTGACCAAAGACCGGGGTTAAGGGATAACAGACTCAGCCAGAGTTACAAGACAGCACTCAGTTCACCTATTAATAGCTTGCACACCTAGTCTATGGGACGTGAATGCCGTCTGTAATGCAAGCTTTGGGAATATATGGAAGGTATACACAGTAAACATTTACTGGTACTGGGCATTACTCCCCAATGCTTTCTCTGTGGATGATTATACAACCAAATTCTTCAGCCTAAGGTGCATGGACTGAACATCCAGACTGCACATCCCCCAACCCTCCAGCCTCCCCTTCACTTCAGTACTACAGAGCCAAAGGGGTGTGGCCATGCAGTCATCCTGGAAATCCTGATAAAATAGGCAGTTGGTGCCTCACCCCTTCTTTGGGCTCACAGCGATTTCCAGATGCCTTATCTAGACCCTGAAATCAGCAATGCAGGTCTGACTCACCCCACATGTGCCAATGGAGGCCACAATGTGAGGAAATAAGCAATACACAATTGAGGAGGCCCTTTGTATGGCAACCAAGCTTCACTTTTCCTAAATAGCCACTTCGCTGTGGCAACATGATGTGCAAGGTCACGTTTATCTTCAGCTCTCTAAGGCAAATCCTTTAATATTATGCTCAGTGCTGAGACATATTTCTTTCATATCTCTCTCTCTCTCTCCCTCTCTCCCTCTCTCCCTCTCTCCCTCTCTCCCTCTCTCTCTCCCTCTCTCCCTCTCTCTCTCCCTCTCTCTCTCCCTCTCTCCCTCTCTCTCTCCCTCTCTCTCTCTCTCTTCCTCTCTCTCCCTCTCTCCTCCCCTCTCTCTCTGCATGTGTGTATGCACATGGATGTGTACATACAGGATGCAGGTGTGTGTGGTGGGTGGCACACGTGCATGTGGAAGGATAATTGGGTGTCATCCTTAGAAATATAATGCACCTTCTTTGAGATGGGATCTCTCATTGACATGAACTAGACAATTAGTTAGACTGGCTGGCTAGTGAGCCTAGAGCATCCTCTCTTGTCCTCACCTCCCCATGTCAGGGATGACAAATGAACACTCTCATACCCAGTGTTTTTATAACAGGCACTTTATTGACTGAGTGACCCCACCAGCCCTGGCTGTTTCTTTTACTTCATATTATGAATTCTTTTACAAAATAAATAAACCTTACAGCCCCTCAAGAATTTTGAAAATCTATCTTCCCGCTTTGACATTGCAAAACTTTTAAGACTGTCATTTTTAAATTGATACTGTTGCAAGGATGCTGTTGCTAGTATATTGGAAATTTTTAAATACTGAAATTGATAAATAAAATTCATTTCATTGGAGACCATGGAGGCTAAAGTTTCTGGTCAGTCTTCACATACCTCAGTGGGGAGCACATACCCTCCTATGAGGACTATTGGAAGTCAGGTGAAAGGGCAAAGGCAAATACACAGAATCTCAGGAAGCATTCTCCAGGATTTCTGACTATAGACTCAAACCTCAAGAGCTAGAAGACAATCCACTGTACTACTGAACTGTTTCCAGATGACACTTTTTGCAAACACCTCAACAATGCTGTTTTCCTATTCCGTTAACTGACATTCAGCATTTGTCCTGTTAGCCACTAGTAAGCTTGTATTGAACTAAGAGGAACACAGGGGGCTATCAGTAGAACATAGATAGTGGGATAATAACATAATGAAGGATGAGGGACACAAAGTTTAGACAAGAGCTCCCAGAATTTATCCTGAGACCCCTGGGGGAAAATGAGAGTAAGCAAAGCAGAGGACTGACAGTGAGATCACTCTAGATAACTGGATACCAGGAGTTGGCTGTTTGTGCCCTCAGCATACATATGGTGAATTATGTTTTATTTAGTTGAAATACAAAGTACATTTATCCATGTGTGTGTTATACCACATGTTGGGCACAGCAGGTGGAATTCCAAGTTGGGAGATGTGATTGCAGTGTCCTGAAGTTCCCAAGTTAGTGAACAGGGCAGGTCTGCAGAGAAAAGAAAAGAGATTTTATTTTGATCCTTACTTCAGGTCCATTCCTGGACCCACCAAACTTCACAGAATCAGGAAACTGATAAAGCAAGAGAGTTCTCCTAACTCAACCCTCTAGCTCTGCAAACACCACCAGATGGTGTCTCTCAGCACTGACACTCAGGCTCAGCTAACACAGGGAGGCTGCTTGGGGCATGGACTGCACAGTCTTTCACCCAGAACACTAATTCACACAGAAACTGGGGACCCTTGAGAGACCCAGCACCTGAGACCAGGCCATCTGTCCCCAGGCACAGAGCTGTGTGAGAACCAGTGGCTCTTGCACTGAATTCAGTCCTAATGCCTCCATGGTAGCTTACAACTATCGACAACTCCAATTGCAGGGAATCTCATACTACATCTGCCCTCCACAGACACCAGACATGGTCCTGGTACACAGACATGCATGCACGCGGTCAATACACTCAGACACATAACAATAAGATAAATGTATCTTGAAAATTTTTGAAACCTCTAGTTGTGCTGGGCATGTCAAGCAGTGAAACCACTGTGGAAAACAATGTGGCAATTTCTCAAAAGGCTGTGTGATCTAGCAACTCTATAGCAGATTAAACATCCCCCCAAGTCTTAAATCTCAGAACCTCTGAACCTGTAAGATAGCCCTAAATAAACGTTTTATAAGAGGTGCCTTGATCATGGTGTCTGTTCACAGAAGTAAAACCCTAATTAAGACAGTACAGCTACAGAGAGAACACAGTAAGAAAAGTCTGACAGAAGTTACAACAGGCATGAATCTTGAAGACATCCTGTTTAGTGAAACAAGATGGTTACAAAAAGACCAGAACTGCTAACCTTTCTTTCATGGCATCGTTACATTTACACACTCAGAAAGTAGAATTGTGGTTGCCAGGGCTTGCGGCAAAGAAGAAAAGGATGTCTAGGAGGTGTAAAATTTCCAGTTTTCAGGTGAAAAGACATTGAAGTAGAGTAGAATGGTGGGCTCCAGAGGCCAAGGCAGCAAGGTTGATGGGCCAGACAGAGATGAGTTCATAAAACTGCAGTCAGATAGGAGAGATTCTCTGACTAAACACCTCGGAGTGTACTGACCACAGGTAAAAACAGTCCTTGAATATTTCAGAGAAAGCTAAAACAAAGGACACCGAGTGTGTTCGCCAAAAAAAAAAGTAAATGTTTGAAGATATGGATATGAGTGAACTGATTTAAATGTTACACAGTTCATGCCTATATTGTAATATCACACATTTCTCCATTACTATGTATAAATTTTATGTTTTATGTACCAGTTAAAATACTTTTAATTAGAGCCGGACATGTGGTGCACGCCTTTAATCCCAGCACTCGGGAGGCAGAGGCAGGTGAATTTCTGAGTTCGAGGCCAGCCTGGTCTACAAAGTGAGTTCCAGGACAGCCAAAGCTACACAGAGAAACCCTGTCTCGAAAAAACAAAACAAAACAAAAAAACAAAAACAAAAACAAAAACAAAACAAAACAAAACCCAAAAGCTTTTAATTAAAATTTTTTGAAATGAATACTTTTTAAAAACAGGCTGGTTATTTGACTCAGTAAGTAAAGGTGCTTGCTATATAACCTGGCAACCAGAGGTCAACTCTGGGGTCCTTGTAGTGGAAATGGAGACACATGCACACACTATAAACAAATAAGCAAACAAGCAAATAAATGCAAGCAATAAAGAAAGTAGTAGGAAGAAGTAGAGGCAGAGGAAACAATAATCACATAATATGAGGGAAAAAAATCTATGTTCAATGAAAGGGGAAAAGGATATATGAAATTCTCAAAGATTAAATGAAAACATTTTTAAGTGTCCACAGTGAAGCTTCCAGAGGGACCATCAGACATGCAATTCAAGTAAGGTCATGACTAAATGTTACAATGCTATAAATTAGGTAGAAAAAAGAAGTCACCATTATGGATGGAAGAGAGAAAGAACTAGAGATGGAAAAACCCAACGTGAGCAAGCTGACCTCTCATGTGGTTCATAAACTTCACTCAGAACTATTGCCGTGAAATCAACAAAATCACTGGCTGCTCAACAAAAGAAATACAGGCTTGACATTTGTCATCAGGTCACAGAGACCTTAACATACTGTGGGTGAGTTTCAGGCCCTCTAGACCGACATGCCATTTTGTTTAATTAAATTCATAAATTTTATGCAAAGTCCTCACTAACCTTTATTGCTGAGAATGCTGCACTAAAGATAGAAACAAAAGCAGAACAAAGATGCTCTGGGTGTAGTGAGCAAATTCTAGGCTCTATGCTTCCTGCTCATTGCAAGACCCTTCTCAACCTTTCTCAAAGAAGTTTAAAATATGTGTGCATTTAGTGTGCCAAGCAGAGAAAACTGGATTCTGTGAAACGTATTTCCAAAATTCAAAATAAAAAATAGATATCATTAAATATTTTCATATGTGTTACCTGTTAGCCTCCAAAAAAACATAAAAGAGCACCACATGCAAGCTCTGCATGAACACATGTAAAGGCACAGCTGTGTCTGAGTGCACAGTACACACAGCCTGAAGAGATATTTAGTTCTTATTAGCAACTGCAGCCATTTTCCACAATATTAGCTAAGAAGTGGAGTTCTTGTTTATTTTTGTACAATATTCACATTGCATTGCACAAAGTGTCCAATCCAATCTGTCCATTAATAAAATATGACCTGTGAGCTAAGACAAAACAAAAACAAAAAAACAAAAACAAAAACACCAAAACCTTTCCTTTAAGAGCTTTGGGCAGTGGTGTCTAATCAGAGCAACATAATAAACCAAGGATAAGATGACTGCCATGCCATTTAAGCAGCCTGCTACTGACCTGTTTGAATGTGATTAAAGCAGAGAATTTGTTTTCTTACATTTAAAAGAAGATTTGTCCAGAGCCTTCAAGCTGCCACAGAGGGCACAGTCACTGTCCTTGCTGTCTTGCTTTCCTGCTTTTGGTCATTGAGGATGAAGAGTTGATAATCACGGACTCTGTCAGCTTGTGACCTGGACTTTCTTGTGTCATTATGATCTGTTTTGTGTTGTCCCACTGAGTTAACAAGTTTGTGAAGTATTGTGGTGTCCCCGTCACCCCATTTCCCATTCCTGTTCTCATCTTAAACAGCTCATGCCTGAGTGGTCACTCTCAAAGGCAAGGTGAGCATTAACCAGAGTAGGCCATGTGGCAGCCACTGTGCTGAGCATCTGCCATTCATTATTCTCTCACAATGGTGTTTGGAGCCAGTTTCTATGATGCCCTCTGTCTTCATACTCCAGGAACTACTTTGAAAGTTTGGGGAAGCAACCTTAGTCTACAGAACAAACCATTCTTGGAACCCAAGGAGATTTAAGACATACTGGTGAGGTGTAGTCCAAATTGTAGGAAAAGTTCTCAGGAAAGATGAAGTTTGAGGGGCCTACCTCTCCCCAACTTTCCTTCCCTCCTTCCTCCTCCCTCTTCTTTCCTTCCGTCATTTTCTTACTTCAGTGTTGGGGACTGAATCCACAGGGCAAGCAAGTACTCCTCCCAGAGAGGTGCCACACCCACTCCCTAAAGATACAATTTCCTTCTGAGATGCGGTTGACTCTTAATTTTAATTTCAAAGTTTTTGATTTATTATCTTGGATTGGTTACATTGTTTCATATTTCTGAAATAATGCAATAGCATAAAAAATAGAGAAAGTATTAAGAATTGCATTTACTACCTCCTTTGTTCAATACTTCATTTGTTTTGATTACAAATAAATATATCCACTTAATATGTAATCTTGTATACAGTCTCCACTAACAAAACACACCATAGTTTAGCTGGGACCTGACAAACAAAAGACATAAATTAGCGGAAGGTCTCAATTGTTAAGAGCACTGGCTGTGCTTCCAGAGGACTAAGGTTCGATTCCAGCCCCCACATGGTAACTCCAGCCCCACGGCCTGCAAGGACACTAGGGACATGGTGCACAGACACACACGCAGACAAAACATCCATACACACAGAAAATACATAATTTGTTAAAGAAGTGAATTTAAAGTTCTGAAAATAAATTGATGGGAATAAGTTAAGAAACGAACTACCATGTGAAAGAAAGAGAATGGCAGTTTGTGAGTTATACTTTTTAAAAAGTGTTCACTAAGACATACATGGGCTGGACCTAGACCTCCCCCCACATATGTAACAGATGTGCAGCTTGGTCTTCATGTGGGTCCCAAACAACTGAAGCAGGAACTTTTTGTTTGTTTGGTTTTGTTTTTTTTCGAGACAGGGTTTCTCTGTGTAGCTCTGGCTGCCCTGGAACTCACTCTCCACTCTGTAGACCAGACTGGCCTCAAACTCAGAAATTTGCCTGCCTCTGCCTCCCAAGTGCTGGGATTAAAGGAATGCGCCACCACGTCTGACAAGCAGGGACTAACATAAAAGCTATTATCTGGTGGCGGCTCTGTGGGTCCTGCTGTGATGTCCAAAGGCGCTGGCAGATGACGCCCAGGATGTAGAGCTGACGGTTCTGACAACAGCACATCTGATGCTAAGTTGGGTGGGGTAGAGCAGTAGGGTACAGCAGTCGGGGTTACGGGAAAGAGGTGGCAGCGAATCTCTTAATAATGGCGCCCAAGCAGAACCCGAAGCCTAACTTCTAGGAGGGCGAGCGAGTGCTGTGCTTTCATGGGCCTCTTCTTTATGAAGCAAAGTGTGTAAAGGTTGCCATAAAGGACAAACAAGTGAAGAATTTTATCAATTACAGTGGTTGGAATAAAAATTGGGATGAATGGGTGCCAGAAAGCAGAGTACTCAAATACGTGGACACCAATTTGCAGAAACAGAGAGAACTTCAAAAGGTCAATCAGGAAACAATATGCAGAGGGCAAGGTAAGAGGGGCTGCTCCAGGGAAAAAGACATCTGGTCTGCAACAGAAAAAATGTTAAAGTGAAAACAAAAAAGAACAAGCAGAAAATACCTGAAAATGGAGATGGTGGAAGTACCAGTGAGACACCTCAGCCCCCTAGGAAGGAGAGAGCCCGGGTAGATCCTACCATTTCTATGAAAATGAAGAAACATTCAGGAGCAGAGCTGAAATTAAAGTGAAGATTCCTGAAGAGCTGAAACCATGGCCTGCGGATGACTGGGGCTTGATCACCAGACAAAAGCAGCATTTTATCTTCCAGCCAAGAAGAGTGAGGATTCACAGATGTTCGGGAGGCTGTGGCAGGGATGAAGGAGTACTTCAATGTAGTGTTGGGCACTCAGCTACTCTACAAAGTTGAGAGACCACAGTATGCTGAAATTCTCGCCGACCACCCAGATGTGCCGCCCATGTCCCAGGTGTAAGGAGCACCACATTTGCTGAGATTATTTGTGCGAATTGGAGTGATGTTGGCCTATAACCTCTAAATGAGAAAAGCCTTGCTTTATAATGAACTATCTACACAATTCCCTCAAGTACCTGGTGAAGAATTCTGCAACTGTGTTCAGTGCCAGTGATGATGAAGTGGCTCCTCCTGAGCACCATCGGAAAGCAGTGTGAGGGGTGCGCTCTCTCTCTCACTCGGGCTTGGATCTCCGTAAAGTTTGGTTCGTAGGCCTTGTCTGGTACAAATGATGGACTTCAAGACCGTTAGTGTACAACAGAGTTGATATTTGTTTTCTGTTTGATTTTAAACACAGAAAATAAAAGGAGTGACTGCTCCTTTTTTCTTTCTTTTTTTTTTTATTTCAAAGTTTCTACCAATGTAAACGCTCGTGGCCTACAAGAACTGGGTACTCCTGAAAGGCGGGCTGGGGCTGAAAAAGAGACTTAGACTGTGAGAGAAGAATGAGGCCAAGACAAATTGCTCTGATCAAAGCCCGAGAGTTTACTAAGAGACTGTGCTTATAAAGGGGAAAGGACCATCCCCCACCAATCCATTCTTGGTGCCCCGAGCCAGCCCAAAGACACCTCACAATGTGGATTGTTTCAAATGTGTCTCAGCAGGCAGCAGGATTTCGGAGAAGAGCAGGACAGTTGACACATCAAAAGAAGCCAGCCAAGTTGGAAAGCTGCACCGCAGGTGGCCCCACCTCAGTGGTGACAAGGTCTGCACCAGCCTGCTTCAGGCTGGGGGAGGCGACACTCTATGACAAAACGCTCTGATTCCTACTGCCAAAGGTTCACTTCAGTGAATATAACTGAACACTCATCCATCTGTGCGTTTGTTTTTTAAAGGTGCTTGAGGAGCCCATCCTTTGCAAGTCATCCATGTCATTCTTTGGCCATCTTATCTTTGCTCGATTGTTAAAGAATGGTGGCTTGTTTTCATGGGTTTTGTATTTGTGTCTAATGCACATTTTAATGTGATGGATGTAATGCATCATGTAGCTAAAGTTTTATGGGAAAGTCAATCTTGTAGGAGTTGTTTTTCAGATTTTCAATAAATTTTTCTTTAAATTTCAATTAAAAAAAAAAAACTGTTGCCTGTCTGTGAGATATGTTCTTGTAGCTGGGCTGCCTTGTCTGGCCTCGGTGGGAGAGGAAGTGCCTATCCTCACAGTAAATTAATGTGAAGGGGGGCAGGGGAGTGTCCACCTGCTCAGAGAAGGGGAGGGGAGGGAGAAAGGAATGTGGGAGGAGGTGACCCTGAGGAGGGCGGTGAGTAGGATGTAAAGTGAATAAGTACAAAATAAAAAGCAAATAAAAGAAAGTATTCACCAAGGGATGGGACATAGCATGTTAAATCTCAGATATTTAGTACTTTGTACAAAATAAAACATTTAAAATTTTATGGCTATTTATTTATTTTTACCTGGGGCACAGATATGCCACTGCACATGTATGTTGGTATCAGAGGACACCTTTAATGAATGGTTTCTCTCATGTCACCATGTGGGCTCTAAGGATTGAATTCGAGACATTAGACTTGGAAAGTGACCTTACTGAGCTTATGGACTGAGCCACCTCCCCAGCCCCAATTGTACGGATTTTACAAAGATTAAAATGATAATTTTCTAAGCTGTGTCCATTACCAGTACAGAAAAAGAAGGACACAATTCTACATGCAAAAGAACCCAGCTCAGCCTGAACTGACAGCCCCTTATCCTCTGGAAGCAGGAGCTGGCCTGAGGTGAAGACCTCTAAGTCCTGTGTAGAGATAGTTTAGAAGTTCATTCCAAGAGGAATGGGTTACTTGGTAAATGGAGCAGGGAGTTAAGGAGGCTTAAGGGGATTGGTATCTCTTAGGCATTTTAACTGGCACTATTAACTTTGTTTTAAAACAATGTGCTCCCAAGTAGCCAAAAATAAATAAATAAATAAAATGTGCAAAGGAAGAACTGCCATGCTGAAGTCCACCTCTAAACTGACATGCTAAAGCCCAGGCAGGCAGACTGCCCTCCCCAGTGGCTGGCAGCTTCTAGACCACACATAAACAAGTCTCCGACAGATGCTAGCACACACTAACAAAGCAGGGAAGTGGAGACCCCGGTTTATCCTAAAAGCCTACATGCTACAGATAAAGCCACCCTTGAGAGGGGTGACGTGCACCAGCCTGCCGTATAGAAATGCCCACTTCCTCCCATTTCTGAATCTATCTCCAAGCTGAGCCAGTGAAGAAGCTGCAGGAAGGTCACAGGCCAGGCGACATCACCATGTTAGTCCCATACTACAGAAGTCTGGCAGCTGTGCTCTTCTCCACTAAATCCAAACATGTTCTCAGTCTGTGCCTATTAAAATACAATTATTCAGAGGTGCAGAAGATGCTGCTGGCCCAAGTTGACAAAGGGAAGCCTCAGTAAGTTTCCTGCCAGGAGACAACTGAATTCTTATGACAGGATGCCTATCTACCTGCATCCTCAAGAAACTGTATCTGTAGATTGTGCCTTGCTAACCTTTCTACCCCAGCCAGCACTTGGCTCTCGAGAAGCAGTCAGCAAGTTTGTTGGTGGGAAATAAGCCCAGGAAGCCGAGAAATGAATCTCAGTGTCTCTAGGAGCAGAATAAATGGCTGCTTTTAGTACTTGATGTTCATTTTGTACTGTTAGTACCTTTGTTAAAGACGCCTAGATCTTAACTCTTATCAGGACCCAGGTGACGCCTCTCCAGGAAAACAAGTTTGAACTGGCGATCAGCATGCTCAAGTCTTAACGAAGGTAAGCACCCCTCCTCACCCACTCTCCCACAGCCCTTTCGGGAAGTGGCTACAGCAAGTCAAGCGCAACTGGCTTTCACTGGCTGTGTCCGGTTGTGTTCCTCCCCTTTAGCTGGGTTCTACCATGTTTCCAACTCTTTCCCAGCCTCTGCTGGTTTTTCTTTTTTCCCACTCTATCTTCCCTTTTCAGCTCCTCTTTGGCTGGTGAAACCATCCTATACTGCTTCAGGACTCAGTGGCATTAGACTTTCACTGCCTCCCAGCCCAACCTTTGCTGGGCTTTCAAACTACAGAAGCCTCCTCTCCCAGAAAAGCAGCAGACTGTGTTGGTCTTACAAGAGGTTTTTTTTTTTTTTTTTTTGCCTGACTTTTTCCTCTGTTTTTCTTTCTCTCTTTCTTTCCATACTGTTTCACTGTGTATCCCAGACTAGCCTCAATCTCTCATTTCCCTCTGCATTAATCTCCCAAATGCTGTGATTTTTTTTAGGTGACTCTCTAGTTTACATTAAAAATTTGAGTAAATATATTTTTAAATATTTCTCCCCCACCCAATAGAATATTTATATTTTATTAGCATAATGGGTTTCATCATAGCACCCCTACACATTCATGTAATGAATTTTGGTAATACACACCCACTATTCTTGCTTCTCCAGTCCTGTGTTTCTACATCCCCAGTATCCCCCACCTATTTTTATTTTGTGTCCTTTATTCACCCCTTAAATTCCACATGAAAGGAAATTAGCTGGGATACTTTCTTCGTGAGACTGAGTTATTTCTCTAAGTTTGGTCATCTCCAGCCCCATTTTTTTTCTTTGTCTGAACAGGATTATACTGAACATTTTCTTGATGTGTTGATGGCCAATGGGCTAATGTCATAGCATAGCATAACGTAGCTCTCATGACCAGTGCAACAGGAAGCAGCAGCATACAGGTACGTCTATGCCGAAGCTGCCTTTCCTTCTTTGTTACTGCTGAGTCTTGGGAAGTCTAGTGTTGCTTTTTGGAATCTGTTCCACACTGTGGCCATATCAGTTGGCTGACTCCGAGCTCTCATCAGGACTTGGAATGTTTTTGTTTGTTTTTTTATTTTCTTGTTGACAGAGATTCTAACCAGGATTTTATAAAATCCAACCGAGTTTTTATTCACAATTCTCTGATAGCTACAGATATTGAATAGTATTGTGTGAGAGGAGGGTGAGAAACAGGGTTTTATGAGGCCCACGCTGACATTGAGCCCCTGATTCTGCTGCCTCTACCTCTCAATCACTAAGACTACAGGTGTGTCATGACTTGTTGAAGTTGAATTCTTTTTTTTTTTAAATATATATTTGTTGGTTATTTTAGATTGTTGACTTGAAACATATATTCAGTTCATTTTCCATTTGGGATTGCATCGTGCTCTTTGAAGTTTGGGAATTCTTTATATATTCTGAATACCAGTTCCCTGTCAAGTAACTTAATTGCCGAAGATTTCGTTCCACTCCGTGGTCTGTCATACTCTGCTGAATGTTTCTTTTGCTATGCAGAAGCAGTTTAATTTTCTGAAATCTCATTTCTGAGTTCTTGCTATTATTTCCTGAGTCTTAAGTAGAAATTCCTTGCCTCTAGCTGTATCTTGAAATCTTCCCTTCTGTTTTCTCTGGTGTTTTTAATGCTTCCTAGTATATATTAAAGTCGGATCCATAAAATAATTTTAATCGGATTATCTACAAACTAAACAAAACCTTTAAAATCACATGATTTAAATAAAGGGATCCATAATGGGTCTGGCTCAATGCATGGCAAAGCATAGCTAACTCTCCATATTCATTCTCTTCCCAGCACTCATGCAAGATGAGCAGCTGATTTTCCTCATAAAATTATTGTAAGAACTAAAGAAAACGCTTGAGAGACAAATATTATATATAATTATACTTATCACCAGAAGTCCACTTTCCTCTGCCTCTCCATCCATTACCTTAGTTGCTCGGTGCTCTCGCACCCTCATACAAGTAGTGACTCAAGTCTGTGGATGCAGAGTGAACTTTGCTAAGTGCAGATTGTGTGGCACCCTATTGTGAGCGCTTTACAGATAGTACCTCAATGCTTGGGTTCAATGAGGTGTGAGCAGCCTGGAGCAGCAAGGTTAATAGGAACCTACCACTTCTAATCCAGCAGGCTTCTTCTTGGTCCATTTGTCCCTGTAGGAGTAGTAAGGAGAAAGATTAACTCCGTCAGTGCCAATCTCCACTTCTATGGAGAGCTGGTATTTGGCCTGCCTAATGCCACACTCTTCCCTGGGTGAATGTGGATATATCATTTGGTGTTAACTGTCCCTCTTTATCCCCAAGAGCTTAGATCATAACCCACGACCGTATTTCTACTCAGTGCACATGAGCCCATTTCCCCAAAATTGAGCTCAGTGTCCCAAAGGGCAGCAACTCATGCCTAGCAAGGTGATCTGTAAGCCAAATGCCCAACCATCAGCCAGAAATTCCCAGAACTGACCTAGAAATGGTGCATGTGCAAAGAGTACATGGGCGTGGGCTGCCGTTCTATTTCCCATTTATGAGCTGGGATGCTTTTGTGTCCCTGCTCCTGTCAGGACACAGTGAGAAGGAAAGCTATTTGGAGAAAAGAATGTGTTGTGGAATTATGACACCCCAGCAGAGAATATTTTTCCTTCCTATCCCATGTCTTGTCCATGCCAAACCCCAGCCCCACAAGAAGAAGTCTCCACTTTACACAGAATCATTTTGAATGAGGACAGACATAGACCCTGTAGTTAGGTTTCCACCCACAGAAGTACAGCCCCTCGTTGGCGTGGACTCTACGATGTCTCAATCAGAGCACAGAATAAGAGACCCTCTTTCTCTTTCCCTCCCTTTCTGTCCTCCCCCCCCCCAACTTTTCTGCCTCTACCCTCTTCTATAGGTCCCAATAAACTCTCCTTTATACTAAGCCTGTTCTGTAGCTGATTCCTCAGAGGGAATGCCTTGGCCTGGGCCCACCTAGGTGCTCCCTTCCTCCACACCACCTTCAGCAGTTTATAAAACACAACACTAACATTCAAGAGTATTAAAAAATTGTAAAATCATTTTCATGAAGTTTATTCAAAACTATGACTTTAGAAATCTAAGATTATTTTTACATTCTAACATATACTCTGACCTCTTAGGTGTTTGACTTTGATTTCAGCCAACTTTTCAATGAGTGCCATTTGGTTTTTGGAATTCTATAAAGAGGAGTCCAGAATAATAAGAAGTCCTATAAAGCCAAAGCACAGTCCTCATGAGTCCTTGATTTCTGCTACCTTCTAGGAGGCATGCTGCTCTAAATGGCTGGGGGATTACATACCCACTCATGTATTTCCCCTCAATGTTTATCTTGGAAAGATGGCAAGTTATTTTGAAAGAAAGGAAGAAAAAACAGACTGCAGAGGAAACAGAATGGCCCTGCATCTCACAGGGCAATGGATTACTAAAATTACCCCAACTTCACGGAAGAGAACTGAATTCATTTGCACATTTTCTTAAGACTCATGTGAGTTACAGTAAGGCCACACACAATATTATAATATTGAGAAAAAATGAAAACCAGACATTAGTAATCATCATCTTTAAATTGAGATATTTTCCCTAGAGCACAAAACTGGTCATGGTAAGAGTTACATTTTCCCTGAGCTTTAGCATCACACAGTGTTGCTTTTACACTTTCCAGACAAATTCAGGGATAGATCTGATTATAGTGTGATAAATCATAGATTACATACCAATGCAAAGATATAGAATAGTTCTAAGTCAATTTTTAAGTTTTAGCTAATGTTCATGACTGGTGTTTATTTGCAACATTCAATTAGTCAGTAAAAATTTACAAGATACTTTCTGTGCACTCCTAATGCAGAAGTGAGTGACAGAGAGGCCAGGATGCTCTCAGTCCACCCATGAGGCTTCAGATGAGCCAGTGGATAAGTAGTGGCCTGGCAAGGATGAGTGTGCTAAAATATCAGCTCTCATACTATTCGTTGAGTGTATACTATTTCTGAAAATAATATTTTTTTTCTTTCCCCAAAATCGGAGAACTTTTAAACTGACTTACCTCTAGAGGAAAACCATGTCTTTCCTCAATAATGAAAAATGTCTACTGTACGACATCATTTTAATTGTGTCTTTGCAGGAAGGAACAAGCCCAGAGTGATGGGAGACTGTTGTAATCCGTGACCTCTTCTAAGATACCCGGAAGTTTCTTTTGTTGTCCAGACCTTGTTACGAACACTCTGCAAGTCAGGCACTTCTGGCTTATACCCAATTTAAACATGGCTCAATCTCATGATACGCCAAATCGTTATCAGACGACCCGTGCTCACACACAAACACAGCCACTATCAGTCATAGACAGGCCATAATCGGGCAAAATCTGTACAGAACAGAAATAAACACAATGCGTGGTGTGTATTAATAAACTCGGCTTCTGGCACATACTATCATCACAAAGCCCCTGGGAGGGAAAGTGTGGTGAGGCTCACTTTCCTTCTATGAGCCTTTTCATGTGTATAAACAAGGACAAAGATCAAGGAAAGAGGTAAATCCCTGGGAAAGCATATCTCATCAGTCTTAAAAATAGCTACTCACTCTTAAAGGGGGATAATTTCCATGGTGTCATCTGTTAGGAGAAGTGACTGAAATATCCCTCTCTCTCTCCTGCCTACCAGCCCATTGACTGCACTGTGCTTGCGAGATAGGTGAATATAAGATTTCCCAAGACCCAATTTGCAGCCTAGTTGCAGCCCCAAGACAAAATTTTTATTGATTCAAGACAATTTTTTAAAAAGCCATGAGAACAATTTTTCCATAATGCTAATTTTTAAGTATATATATTTAAGTATATATTTAAGCATATATATGATACAAACTGCAAAATACATGAAAGAATGCCGAGTCAAGAGCTAGTCTTTTCCCCACCCAGTTGGCAAGCATCCATTATTATTGTCTTAACATGCCCAGGAACAGCATCCATTGAACATATATTCTACATAATTTTCTTCATTTTACCTTTTTGGTTTTGTTTGGTTTTGCAGTGCTAAGACCCAGGACCACATTCTTATTAGATTAATGCTCTACCACATCTAAGGGCAAAATTCTTTTTGTCTTTTACAATTTTTAAACTATTATTGTCATGAGGATCTTTATCAATTGGTGGAGATGTCTCCCTGCATTAGACTAAATATAGTCACACTGTTTTCATTGATCCATGTTTTCTTGATCCAGTGTTACTGTTAGTAAGTGGACTTTGGTCTAAAAATGTTCTTACTTAGCAAAATTAGGAACTGGTTGCCCTGTTTCTGGGAGTTGACAATACATTTTATCCCCCCAATCCTTTCAACTCTCAGACATTGTTTGTTTGTTTGTTTTTAATTTTTCTAAAAATCTAAGAACTGATAGGTTAGAATAGTTGATTATTCAGTAATCAAAACAGGACTTGAGAGCCATGCATTATATTAATTGAAACTCAACTGCCATTAAACTTCCCTTTAAAAAATGTATCCTAACTTTACATCTGAAGAGGAACATACTCTCCCCTAGAAGTTGATATTTCTATGCAGAATAGATAGAACCTGCTATGTGTAGTCCATGTTATTTAAAGCAGGCCCACTAGACATCATCACAAACTCTGAATGAGCAATGAGAAAGGTTAGTAATTAGCTAGGCTTGGGAAGGGTTGTTTGTGTGTCTGTTTGAGACAAATTCTCAGTGTGTAGCCATGTAGGCCTGGAGACACCTTGACCATGGCAACTTTTATACAAGAAAACATTTAGTAGGGTTCTGCTTACAGTTTCAGAGGTTTAGACCCATTGTCGTCATGGTGGGGAGAATGCTGGCACACAGGCAGACATGGTACTGGAGAAGTAAATGAGTATTCTACTTCTAGATTCATTGGCAGCAGGAAGAGAGAGAGGTGGGTCTGGCTTGGGATTTTGAAACCTCAAAGCCTATTCCCAGTGGCACACTTCCTCAAACAAGGCCATGGCTACTAGTTCCTGTTAAGTAGCACTATTTCCTGGTGACCAATCCATCATACAGATGAACCTATTGGGTTCATTCTTATTCAGATCACCACAACTCACTCCCTAGCTCCATAGCCTTGTAGCTATATCATAATGCAAAAATATATTCAGTCCAACTTCAAAAGTTACCATAGTCTACCATAGTCTCAACAGTGTTTAAAAGTCCAAAGTTCAAAGTCTTGTCTGAGATTCAAGGCAATTTCTTAACTGTAACCCCCTGGAAAATCAAAATGAAAAAGCAGATCAGATACTTCCAATATATGATGGCACAGGAAATACTTTACCATTCCAAAACCAAGGAATGGGAGCATAGTAAGGAAATCCTGGACCAAAGCAAGACCAAACCCAGCTGGGCAAACTCCAAATTCTTTATCTTCATGTCTGATATCAAAGAGCTCTTCAGATCTCCAACTCCTTCCAGCTTTGCTGACTGTACCACCACCACCATCTCCATCTATCTATCTATCTATCTATCTATCTATCTATCTATCTATCTATCTATCTATCTATCTATCTAATAATCTCTATCTCTTTCTTGGGCTGTTTCTACTTCCTGTTAACAGCTCTCCTTGGCAGGTATCCCATGACTCTGGCATCTTCAACATCTTGGGGTCTCCAAGACAATCTAGGCTTCACCTTTACAACTTCACCAAAAGGCCATTCTAGGCCTCCATTTAGAGACACCCATGACACATGCCTGGTCTCAGAATCTTTTCTTAGCCATGGAAGGAGATTCCACCACCCTTTCTTTTATCCTTGACGCTAAAGTCAAAATCATGGGGCTGGTTTTATCAAGTCCTGTTGTTTTCTGGGGCTGGAAATTGGCCCATCTCATTTAAATTATGTTGTCACCAGCTCCCTATTTTCTATGGTATCCTCTACTGTTTAAGCTTTTCTGTAATTCCCTTTTACAAGTTGGAAGCTTAGCTGGGTGGGTCTTGCCCAGAGGTCGCCACTCCCTTTATTCCATAAAGCATCAAGCCTTTCTTTAAACTTTTTGTCTCCTTGAGCACTGGAGATACATTCACTTCAGCTCTTCGTTACATTTCCTGATGCATCTTTCTTCCTCAAACTGTACATTTTGTATTTTTCCTTGATCAGCTTTCTCCTTTTCATTATAGGTCTGCATAAGAGTGGCCACAAACACACACACACACACACACACACACACACACACACACACACACACACACCACAGTCAATACTAGGTTGTCCAGAAATCTACTCTGCTGTTGTTGTTAACCCAAAAGTCTTCAATTTAGCCTCCGGCATACATTATGGCACAAAAGAATAAATCAGCCACATCCTTTACCACAATGCCACAAGAAAATGTCTCTAGGCCACTGACTAATAATCTCCTCCACTGAAACCTCTTAAGTTGGGCCACCATAATGTCATAATGTACGTTGCTTCTGGCACCACTGTCTCACAGTCTACACCTTCTTACTAGTATGGTCCCATTAAGTTACCCTTAAAGAGTTAAACTGCTTCCCTAATCCAAAGCCCCAAAGTTTACATTCTGCACACAAGGAGCACAGCCAGGCCTGTCTCCAGAATACCCAGCTCCTTGGTACCAACTTCTGTTTTAGTTAGTATTCTATTTCTGTGAAAATACAGCATATGATCAGGGCAATTCTTATAAAATAAATCATTACATTGGAGCTTGCGTATAGTTTCAGAGGTTTAGTCCATTTTCATCATGGTGGGCAGCATGATAGCACACAGGCAGACATTGTGCTGGAGAGGTAGCTGAGGGTTCTACATCTGCATCTGCAGACAGCAGAAAAAGAGAAATTCTGAGTCAGGTTTGGGCTTTTGATACTTCAAAGCCCACCCCCAGTGATACACTTCCTCTAACAAGGCCATGCCTTCTAATCCTTTCAAATAGTGTCCCTTCCTAGAGACCAACCATTCGACTCTATGAGCCTGTGGGAGCCACTTTTTTCTTTTTTAATTGGATATTTTATTTGCATTTCAAATATTATCCCCTTTCCTGATTTCTTTCCCCCGCCCCCAAAAACCCTCCTATCCCATCTCTCTCCTCCTGCTTCTATGAGGGTGTGCCCCTGTGGGAGCCATTCTTATTCAAACCACTACACTACATGATCCAGAAATTCCCCTGCTGATTTTAGACTCTAAAGAATTGAAAGAAACACTCAAGTAGTTATATATCAGTGTTCATACAGCTCGATTCATGATAATCAAAAATTACTCATAAAGAGATGAATGGATGAACAAAATGTGGCATGGATCCTAGAAAGGAATATCATTTAGAAAGGATGAAATTCTACAACATAAATAAAGCTCTAGGACATTGTGCCAAGTGGTCATTAAAAATAATGTATCTACTTTATATGCGTCACCTTTTTATGAGTCCACTTAAATGAGTTACCTAGAATCATGGAACTAGGAGGTAACATGGTGGCTACTGGGCACTAAAGGAGAAGTCACCCAGAAGTGTTGTTTAATGGGAATGGAATTTCAGTTTGAAAGATTAAGACAAGGTCTGGATACGACTGGTGAAATTCATTAAACAGTGTGATGTACTTGATGTCTTGGAGATGTGTAAATAAAATAATTAAAATGGTGACTTTTATCTTATGTACGTTTGTATATGTCCCACAATAAAAGCCAATATTCCGAACTCTTACTATGGCCTATGAGGTCACTTGGGGTTCCTAAACCCCAGGACTTGCCTTTCTCCCATACTTTCCCTCCCCAATTTCCTCTCTGCCCCACTCATTCACACTATGACCTGCACACTAGGCTTTGTAACTTCATTAAGTCTATCTGCTACCCTGTTCTTAAAGGACCAGTAAGGGCCTAAGTCACCATTACATCAGGGCCTCAAGGCTTCCTTTTGTGATTGAAGCCATGGAAACTCAAAATGGTTGTGTGCCTCCAGTAAAGGGTTGCAAGTGTTCATCACTTGCTTAATTTATTCATCCTAAAAAGAGAGACTTTAATTTTTTTGCTGACTGTCTTTAGTAGTTTCCACAGGCAGAGGGAAAAAAAATCCTCTTCAACTTTCAGACTGAAAAATAAATACATTTCAAAAGGTTTTCTCCACCTCTGCCTTCCATCGTGGGAGTTATTCTCCAAGGGGGAATTCCTCTGAAATAAAATCGGGAATGGCGCCAAGGCAGTTCATGTCTCCAATGCTAAGTCTTTTGACTCTAGAAGATGTAGCCCCGCCCACTCTTTAATCATATCTGAGGAAATTCCCCTGGCCTGGGTAAAAGATCATAATATCTTAAAGAAGCTGATGAGCTCATGAAAAGCAGTTGAGTTTAGAAAGCGAAGACACTTCCAGAAACTCCTTGAGACTGTTTTGCTGTTCATTAACCCCTTGAATTTTCCAGATGAGTACCATACAATATTTAAAATTATTTTCAAATTTTCTTTTATTGACCACACTGCACAGCTAAGAGCTGCTTTTTCCTAACTCTTCCAGCTGCACATTTTTTCAGGAATACTACAACACTTAGGGAAGGAAGCTTTAAAATTGCCCCCTGATCTGTAATAGATCTCAGGGTAAGAGTTATCTAATACCTACTCTCAAAATTTCCTAAGTAAAAGTGGTAATCTGAAAGAAAACCACCTTGTGAGTTAACACACTCGCACTTACACGAGTACTAAAAGTCTGTTCATACAGTGTGTCTGACCACCTTCCACCTTTAAGGCAGGTCTGTGAAATACAGTGCAACTCACGTATAGAGAAGCTGTTTCCCCAAGCTCCTGAATACACTGCATTTCTGCCTCTGCTCTCTGACTCCTATTTACACACGGGCCTATTTCCTTGACTCATAAAACAGAAAAACTTCAGGAAACAAGGAGGGTTGAGAAGGGGTGGGCCTTCATCTGAATCTTGCTCTGTTCTTTAAGAACAAGTTTGGGAATAAAGATGGTATCTGGACCATGACAGTTGTTTTAAATGCAGAAAACAAGAGATTGCCATTTATGGACAGTAAGTGTGTTCAAGTACAGTGTTGAGTTTTGTGTGGTGATAAGGCCAGAGCAGGAAGCCCGAGGGGCCAGGAAGGAAGTGCTCTCAAGCTTGGAGTGGCAGGGTTGAACTGTGAGCTGGGCAGGCTCAGGGCTGCAGCTAGACAGAAACGGTCCTATTTTTAAAAGATAAACAGCCTGGATTACCCAGAATACTCACAGTGGCCGCTTCACATGCATCCAAATGAAACAAGGAACTCACTCTTTACTTTGCCTGGACACCTTCAGTCTCCCTAAACTTTTAGCTTCTGAAAACTAGATTATGACTTCTCCAGTGTCCACTTTTGGACTTGTTACCCTAGAGGACTTCAAGGTGTCTTGTTTCTGTCATCCAACCTTAAATGACTACCAGCATTGCCATACCAAGAAAAAAAATTAATATGAATTAATAGGATAAAATATTCTCACCTTATTAATAAGTTCATAGATATCTCCAAAATGGAATGAGTGGGTCAATATTTGATGATCTTGTCAAGCTGCTGAGCACTCATATGCAAGAACAGGTTGCTATCAGTTGCTATGCTTAGCATCATGTGGGGCATAAGGCTCAAGATTTATTGGCTGCCCTGGCTGCCTTGAATACACAACACCAATTTTCATGTATGTTCTTTATATGAAGCATTATAAGCCAAGCATGATGGTGCATTCAGGAAGGAGAGGTGGTAGGATCTGTATGAGGTTGAGGATAGCCTGGTCTACGTATCAAGTTCCAGGATGGACAGGACTACATAGAGAGATGCTATCTCAAAAACAAGCAAACAAACAAACAAAAAACACTCTTGAAGCAAAGCAAAGTACTAGTGCTTTATATGTACTTTGGTCAAGCCGTGATAAAAATGTAGAATAGAACCATCAGGAAGACTGGTGAGGTGTCTTAATCAAGTTCAGGAGGAGTGAGGACCAATAGAGACTTGAGGATAAGTGTGCCCTGACCAAAGGTCAGGAAGTGAGTGGGAAGAAACACCAGAGGACAGATGTGCTTACAGCTACATGAGCAGGCTGCTCCAGGCACAGGACACAATAATCCCAACGTGTCCAAGGCACTTCAGCACTGCTGTAAATGATTGGCATCCCCTAGATGTTGACATGGAGCATCATTAAGGTTACAGATTCAGGAACGTAGACCAACCCCTAGAAGCCCATGGTCTAGTATATATACCATCGGCTACGCACAGCTTCTGTCCACCAGAGGCCAAACACCTAGTCACAGGAAAACTCAATAGCAGCACAGCATTGCTCAGAAAAACTGATTGATGTGATATAATATCTTTAATTTTTTGTCAAAAAAAAAAAAACATTAAAGAGCCAGGTGTGGAAACACATGCCTTTAATACCAACCCTAGGCAGGCAGAGGCAAGAGAGTTTGTGGCTAGCCTGCTCTACAGAGACAGTTCTAGGACATCAAGAACTACACGCAGAAACCTTGTTTCAAACAACAGCAGTACAATAATCAGAGGATGAACTAGCTCTGAAGAATCAAGATTTCAAAGCGGACAGACTTCTCAGGATCTTCATGAAAGAGGAATGACAAAAAAAAAAAAAAAGCCAACCCCCACACCATTAGTGATTGGAGGAATGTAGCCTAAAGCCAACATAAGGACTCACTTTTATTGTCAAGACTTTCACTCATTTGTAATTGTTTCCTCACTTGCTTATTTGAGACAGCGTCTTATTATGTAGTTCTGACTGTCCTGAAACTCATTATAGAACTCACGGAGATTTCCTTGCCTTTTTCTTCCCAGTGCTGGGATTAAGGTTATGTGCCATCACACCTAGCTCTCAAGACTATTAAAAAAAAAAAATCTAGTCTTCTAGTCTTCTCTAGTGATGGGTCCCCAATTGGTTTTCCAATACGAAGTGGTCAGCCCTTAAGTGATATGTATATAGATTCAGTAGGATGCAATTCCATATTTACGTGAAGATGAGAAAGAGAGAGAGAGATGACAATAATTTTAAAAAAGAAAAAGAGGCCACAAATTTGAGAAGGAATAGGGAGGAGGCATGGGAGAGGTCAAAGGGAGAGGTCAAGACAGGTAAAGGGAAGAAAGGAAAATAATTATCTTTTAATTAAAAAAAAAGAAATCATTAAGAAAAATCTTGATTCATAGCAAAATTGAGTAGAAGGTAAAGAAATCCCTGTGTTCCAGTCCCTGCTCTGGCAAAGCCTCTTGCACTGTAGGCCTCACAGCCACAGTGATGCACCACTACAGTCCCCAGAGCACGGAGAAGGGCATCTATCCTTCACCTTCTTCACAATAACCAGAACTCAGAAACAGGCTAAATACCAGCCACTCAAGAACAAATGGACAAAGAAGACGGGTGCGTTCTCAGTATCTTAGAGTGACTGGTTGCAGAAAGCCTCCATAGGTATAGAAACTTAAGAAGGACTGGGGATACAACTCAGTACTGGTATGCTGAAGGTCTTGGTCCAATTTCCATCATGGGAAAAAATGCAAAGATGCACAAGTCTCCTAAATCAGGCCCCTGTATCTGCAGATGTTATCCACGGTT
This sequence comes from Mus caroli, assembly GCF_978045245.1. Classification (NCBI taxonomy): domain Eukaryota; kingdom Metazoa; phylum Chordata; class Mammalia; order Rodentia; family Muridae; genus Mus; species Mus caroli. The sequence goes on from NW_028227256.1 coordinate 1,754,234, forward strand.
ACAGAAGGGCATCTGAAGACAGTAAGCAATACTAAAAAAAAAAAAAAAAAAAAAAAAAAGCCATCGTTCTTTGAATCCTGCTAACAAAAAGGAAAAGAGTAAAAGACACAAGACAATGAATGAAAAATCATTTTATTTAAGTTTCAAAAATGGTCAAACCAAGCAAGATATTATTTGTTATATTATCGGCATACATCTCTGTGTAATTACATTCTATTTTACAATTAAATAGGAATGCTATAAGTTTTCATTTTACTTTCTGTGTATGTATATGCATGTGTGTGCATGTGTCTGTGTGTGTAGTATATGCACACATGAGGAACCTGCACATGAGCTAACATGTGTGAATAGAAGCTACAGGAGGATATTAGGGGCTCAGTTCTATCACTTTCTGCCTTATTTTCTTGAGATAGGGTCTCTCACTGAACCTGGAACTAGGCTGGTGGCCAGCCAGTCTCTGCAGCCCTCCTGTCCACCTGCAACATCACTGGGGTTTTAGGTGAATGTACAGCCATACTCAAATTTTATTTGGGTGCTGGGTGCTCAGTGTTCCTGCTTATGCATTAAGTGCTCTATCCTTCCTCCAGCCCTTAGGGTTGTTTATGCTATTATTTTAATATCTATGTTTTGGAGGTTTTGTTTGTTTGTTGCTTGTTTTTGTTTTATTTTGTTGTTTTGTTTTGTTTTAGGTTTTGGGGATAGGGTTTCTCTTTGTAATCCTGGCTGTTCTGGAACTCTCTTTGTAGACCAAGCTAGCCTCAAATGCAAAGATCTGCCTCTATCTTCCAAGTGTTGGGATTAAATGCATGGGCAATCACTCCTGGCATGATTTTAAGCAGTTACCTCTGATATAAAAGTAAGGGGTCACTGGGAAGCTATCCAGGGGTGTTTGTGTGTGTGTGTGTGTGTGTGTGTGTGTGTGTGTGTGTGTGTGACAGAGTCAGAGAGAGACAGAGAGAGAGACAGAGACAGACAGAGACAGAGAGTCAAGAGTTAGACAGACAGAAACAGACACAGAGAGATCTGTCCTTGAAAAAAAATGACAGCCTAACAGTTGAGTTGTGTTCTCTTTTTGTGAAGTAGTTTGTCCTTTTTTTTTTTTTTTTAACTGTTTGAACTCAATTTTTACACATTCAAAACCAGTCTGGTACAATACCCTGGAGATGCACACAGCTGTAGGAATGCTTCCTTCACTCCACTTGTTTTTGTTTTTCTTATAACTTTATGGCAAAGAAATCTGAGGGGAGAGGAAATGTGATCAACCAGAGAGATAGGAAAATACCTCCACCCAGTATCTTCCAGAAGGAAGGGGCAAGACAGCAGAATTAGAGCAATAATACTCACTTGTCTTCTGCCACAGTGAAGGCTGTCATTATTTTATGCACCTAGTTGGAGTACAAACAGAAATCCTGGCTCCCTGGGCTTCAGGTTTTATTCAGAGACTTTACAGAAAGCATCCACACTTCTTGAGTAAATTCCCATAATCTGACAAAGGTTCTTGCCCTGCCCTTTTGTTTTGATGGTCCCCTCATGGGGCAGAATACATCCTGGCCAGAATCATCTGCCTAGAGATTAACAGGCTGAGCATCAAGAATAGCCTAGAAATCTCAACTTTGGCCATCATTCTGTGATGGGGATTTGTCTATCACCCAGCCCACCACCACTTTCCAGGAGACTCTGTCTCCTGAGCCCCATCACATGTAACTCTCACCCTTAGTTTTTTCTATCTAATTTTTGACAGCCTGATCCCCCTTTCAGGGGAGATGCTCTTTAGATGGTCAGAGAAAATGCCTCTACCTCCCTGGCTCTAGCTCAAGTATTTTCCCAGTACACTGAAACCACGGTTATTTACACCCTCAGTCTGACATTTGGGTTCCTATGTCCCATTTTACCAGGCATAGCCCCTTTCATTTTGATGTCAGGGTTGGCTACACTTCCAGGAAACTATCAGTCCTACTTGTCAAGCTCTGTGTGTGTGTGTCACCTTCCTATAGAACCTGAGCAGTATTATCTGCCTGTGCCAATTCTTACAGCATTTGAGCAGCTACCTCCCTGTATACATATTCCTACAGCACCTAACTAGTTGTCTGCCTATGCTCATATCCTACAACAGTTGAACATGGGAGACACTGTGCGATAGGCTTGTGACCTGAATGGAATATGAGGAAGAGGAGAGAACTCTCAAGACAGATGATCTCTCTGTTTCCTGGCTCTGCAAAGGGAGCTACTGTGAAAAAAAGGGAGGTTTTCATGCCAGGACAAATGGAAGCCTCGGGACCCGAACAGAGTAAGTACTTCTTCCTGCTAAAGTGTTTCATTCATTGTTTATCAGCAAATGTATTTTATTTAATCACAGCAAAAGAAAAAGTAACCATTCAAAACCCTGGAAGCATATGATAACCTGTGTAAATAAAACATGTCACGTGTTCCCCACCCCACCTACCGAGGCCAGTGACCTAGCATAGATAACTGTCCTGAATTTTCTTCATACTAGTTGTGGCTCTAGTAAAAATGAATGTTGTGATAAAAGATAAGAACATGTGATTTGTGGTGCTTTGAATGAAAATGGCCCTCATAGGCCCATAGGGAGTGGCACTATTAGGAATTGTTAGAATGGGTGTGTCCTTGTTGGAGGAAGTGTGTCACTGGGGGTAGACTTTGAGGTTTCAAATGCTTAAGCCAGACCCAATGTCTGCCCCCACCCCCCCCCCCCGTCTCTCTCTCTCTCTCTCTCTCTCTCTCTCTCTCTCTCTCTCTCTCTCTCTCTCTCCCCCTCTGATTCTCGTGCCTGCTCTTGGGCTCTTTTCCTTCTGTTGGTTTGTTTTGTCCAACTTTGATGTGATGGTTTCGTTTTATCTATAGAGAAAAATATATTTTATTTTATTATCACTCCTTAGAAGCCTGTTCTTCAATGAGAGACAAAAAGGAAGTGAATCTGGACGGGGGTGTGTGGGAACTAAAAGGGGGCTGGGAAAGATGGGGGAGGGAGGATAGCCCATGTCCAGCCAGAGTTCCTCCTATGCTCTGGGCAGGTGGATGTGGGAGGGCTGCTAGATGCTTTCCACTCGGCCCTGGGTGGGCATCTAAGGCACTGATCCCACTCGACTGGGGATGGACAAGGGGCAGCCCCTGAAACCAGGGGCCCTGGGGTGATACTCTGTGCCCCAGGGTTATGAGAGAGAGGGCTGAGGGGAGAGAGGTTCCCACACAGGCGAGAGTAAGCGCAGTGGGCCTTGACAAACAGAGACAGTCTATGGCTTTAGAGCT